>NC_089230.1:300000-600000 GCF_963924675.1 Phocoena phocoena | reverse complement strand
TAAATTGGGGATTGCCTGTTCTTAAGATGTTTTAGTGTCGTCATGAATCAATTTTTCACACATATTCAATATGGGTTTTTTTATTCATTCCTCCAAATATGGGAGACACATGGAACCTGAAGGATAAATAATTTACGGATAATTAAGAATTAAATGAAATAGCAAAAGAATATTCCTTTTGGTCTAGCTTTAATCATAGCATCACCATGAAGATTATTGAGTATGACTCCAAAGTAATTTCATATTTTCAGAGATAAAAGCTACAAAAAAATCAATCAGGGTAACTATACCGCCATAAATCTTAACATAGTTTATCAAACCCCCAAAGCTAGGATATTACTATCATATGTATCTATCAACCTACCTTTAATATCTGCTGGACTTTCGTTTCGACTGAATAAGCCTGGAATTTTTTCAATGGCTCCATTCTATATGAATTAGCAAACTTTAGTTTTGCCAGGGTACTCTTCCATTCTTTACCTATGTCAGCAATTGAGTCATCAAATGGTGGCTCTACGTACTGAACATCATGAATTGATCCTCTCAGTCTTTCTCTTAAAATCTGTGCATACTGAAAGGAGGGAGAGAGAGACAGAGACAGAGATTACTTTTTTAATTGTAAAATGAAATTTCGTTTTTAAGAACCCTGGTGCAATGGGACAGGACTGACACAAAGCTTGGAAATCCATTATAAGACTTCAATGATTGTGTGGTCGCTAAATCCTAGATTCATTTCTGGCTATCAATTTGGTAAAAGAAGAAAAAAGAATATAGCTATCATCTATCTATTTATCTATAAACAGAAATACACACAAACACAAATTTGAATGCATATATTTAGAACATCCATGGAAGATGCAAAAGAACTAGAAACAAGAGTGGCCCCTGAGAGGGCAACAGAGTGGCTAGAAGACTGGTATGTAAGGAAAACCTTTCATGCTCCCTGCCCTGACATTATGAAAATATTATCCTTTATTGTCTTCTTATAATTTTAATTATTTTATCTTTGAATAAATAATACAATTATTTACATAACACATTTCTAAGTCTTAAATTGAAAAGATAACAAAAGTGTATTGATTTGGTATATACATCTTTCTGTGCTTTTTACATTCAACATTTATTGCATGACATTCAACCTGTCTTAAGGAACTACTTATTTAGCGGCTACTATGGTTCAGTTAAGTACTCTAGGCTCTGAAGTTACAGTGGTGAACTTCATTATAACAACCAGGAATTAATTGTTTTACTTGTATTAACTCATAATCAAGGACTCTGCACTCATGGAGTTATCCTTCTAGTGGGGAGGAGGACTGACAGACAATAAAAACATATATGGGGTAATGACTAAGCCAATTTAAATAGTGGTAATCGCTATACAAATAAAACCACATGACTTGATAGAAACTCATCATGAGGGCCTAATTTGGACTGAATAATTGGAGAAGTCCCTTCAGTCCGGTTTGGGCTGAAGTCTAAAAGGAACAGGAAATAGGAAGGACAAAGAACATGTTCTGAGAATAGACGTGTGTTTGGTGTGTCTGGACCGTTTAGAGTGAGGAAAATAGTAGTAACAGAATAAGGTTAAAAAGGTATCATGGGGCTTCTCTGGTGGCGCAGTGGTTAAGAATCCACCTGCCAATGCAGGGGAGATGGGTTCGAGCCCTGGTCTGGGAAGATTCCACTTGGCGCGGAGCAACTAAGCCCGTGCGCCACAACTACTGAGCCCGCGCGTCTGGAGCCTGTGCTCCGCAAGAAGCCCACGCACCGCAATGAAGAGCAGCCCCGCTCGCCGCATCTAGAGAAAGCCCACGCATAGCAACGTAGACCCAACGAAGCCAAATATAAATAAATAAAATAAATATATTAAAAACAAAAAGGTATCATGTAGGACTAAGAGTTTGAAAAGGAATTTGAAATTTATTCTCAGAACAGTGAGGAGCCAGTGGAAGGATTTAAACGGGCAAGTGATATTTTCTAGTTTACAGTTTTAAAAGATTATTGTGGCTGCTGTATGGTGAATAGATTAGAGGGAGATCAGGGTCTGAGGTAATAATTTATAGTTTAAAACACTTGTTTACAAATAATGTTAATGATAAATAACTTCATAAGTGTACAATAGCGTTTCAAACCAGGAACATGGTTTGCTTCTGCATTTACAGAAGAACTTTTAGTTACAATTAATTTTTTATATTACAAGAATTTCTTTCAATTTATTCTGAAGCATTAATTCCTTTGATATTCTTTCAATGTCCCATTTAAGGTGATTTAAAAACACATTTTATGTTTTTAGGAGTTGTATATAAAAATACCATTGTTGCCTACTAAAATTTTATTAATTTTAATGTTTATTACATCTTGATTTTCCTACAGTCCTACATATTTCTATCACTCCTCTTCATTTTTCACACCTTACTTCATAGACCAGTAGTTTAAAGTGTATACATTAAACATCATATTCCCAGGAATACTATGGGAAAATATTTATTCTCTACCATTGATGTTTCTATGTGGCAGAAACTGTTATGGAGCAATAGCTCCCCTTCTTTGCCCTCTGATTTGTTCCTCTCTGAGGGAGTTTATGCGGTAAGCAAGTTAGGAAGAGGAAGAGCATGTTTAGTGCAGAATCTCCCCACCTCTCCTCTTGACATCTAATTATAAGTAGTACATATTTTCTGTTCCACCACTGCATATGCTTTACAGAGATAGGACATCATCTTAGATATATGTCATCATCCAGCTAGACCCATGACTGGGTGAGCTGCTTTAATTTAGGTAGAAATGTTACCAATTTCCATCCTATTTTTCATCCCTAATGGTTTGTTAATATGGTGAGTTACATTGATTTTTGAATGTTAAACCAACCTTGCATTCCTGGAATAAACCACACTTGAGCATATTATTATTATTATTTTACCGAAGTTTGTACCTTTTAACCCCCTTCACCCATTTTGCCCACCCTCCAGCCCTTTCCCCACACCCCAACCTCTGGCAACCACCAATCTGTTCTGTGCATCTGTGAGCTTCCACATATAAGAGAGATCATACGGCATTTGTCTTTCTCTGACATTTCATTTAACATAATGCACTTGAGACACATCCATGTTTTTGCAAATGGCAAGATTTCACTCTTCTTTGTATATATACACCGTATCTTCTTTATTCATCCATTCATCATTGGACATTCAGGTCATTTCCATATCTTGGCTATTGAAAATAATGCTGCAGTGAACATGAGGGTGCATATATCTTTTTGAATTAGTGTTTTTGTTTTCTTCAGATAAATACCCAGAAGTGGAATTACTGGATCACATGGTAGTCCTATTTTTAACTTTTTGAGGAACCTCTCTACTGTTTTCCATAGCAGCTGCATGAATTTACATTCCCACCAACAGTGCACAAAAGTTTTTTCTCTACATCCTCACCAACACTTACCTCTTGTCTTTTTGATAACAGCCATTCTAACAGTTGTGAGTTTTGATATGAAACTTTCCTGATGATTAGTAATGTTGAGCATCTTTTCATGTACCTGTTGGCCATCTGTATGTCTTTTTTGGAAAAATACCTATTCAGATCTTCTGCCCACTTTTTTCATCAGATTTTTTTTTGGAATTGGAATTGGAATTTTGATAGGGATTGTATTATATTAAATCTGTAGGTTCTTTTGATACTATGGAAATTTTAACAATATTAATTCTTCCAATCCATGAGCACGAAATATACTTCTATTATGTCTTCAATTTTTTTTCATCAATGTCTTACAGTTTTTAGTGGACTGGTCTTTCACCTCCTTGGTTAAATTTATTTCTAAGTATTTTATTCTTTTTGATGCAATCATAAATGAGATTGTTTTCTTAATTTCTCTTTCTGATAGTTCATTATTAGTACATAGAAACCCAACAGAGTTTCTTATATTGATTTTGTGTCCTGCCACTATACTGGATTTGTTTTTTAATTCTAATGTTTTTTTTTTTTTTGGTAGAGTCTTTAGGATTTTCTATATATAATATCAAGTCATATACAAAAAACAATTTTGCTTCTTCCTTTCCAACTTGAATGCCTTTAATTTCTTTTTCTTACCTAATTGTTCTGTCTAGAAATTCCAGGACTATGTGAATAAAAACAGCAAAAGTGGGCATCCTTGTCTTTTTCCTGACCTTACAGGAAAAGCTTAGTTTTTCATTTTTATGTTAGCTGTAGGCTTTTGATATACAGCCTTTATTATACTGAGGTACATTCCCTCTATAACCCCTTTGTTGAGAGTTTTTTTAAAAAACCAAATCTTTTTTAAAAAACCAAAGTTTTTTTAAAAAACCAAATCTTTTTGTGCATCTATTTGAATGATCATGAGATTTTTATCCTTCATTTTGTTAATGTGGTGTATCACACTGATTGATTTGCAGATGTTGAACCATCCTTGCATCCCTGGAATAAACTCCCTTTGATCATGGTGTATTATCTCTTTAATGTGCTATTGAATTCAGTTTGCTAATATTTTGTTGAGGATTTTTCCATCTATGTTCATCAGGAATACTGGCCTATAATTTTCTTTTCTTGTGGTGTCCTTGACTGGTTTTGGTATTAGGGTAATGCTGGCCTTGAAAATGAGTTTGGAAGTGTTCCCTCCACTTCTATTTTTTTGGAAGAGTTTGAGAAGGATTGGTATTAATTCTTATTTTAATATTTGGTAGAATCCACCAGTGAGGCCATCTGATCCTGGACTTTTGTTTTAGGTAGGTTTTTAATTACTGATTCAATCTCCTCACTAGTAATCAGTCAATTCAGATTTTTTCTTTCTTCATGACTCAGTCTTGGAAGGTTGTATGTTTCTAGTAGTTTATCCATTTCTCCTAGGTTGTCCAACTAGTTGGCATAGTGATCTCTTATGATCTTTTGTATTTCTGTGGTATCAATTTTAATTTCTTCTCTTTAATTTCTGATTTTATTTATTTGAGTTTTCTCTCGAGTCTTGGTCAGTTTGTCCCCTCTCCTCACTTGGGGCCTCCAAAGACAATAAAAGTTTTGCCTGAAATTTTCCCATAGCTCATGTCAGATTTTCTATTGCTGTCTCTAAATTCACTAAGCCTGCTCTGCAGTGTCAAATCTGCTGTTAATTCCACTGTTTATTTTACATTTCCAACTTTATATTTTTCACCTGTAGAGGTTTGATTTGGATTTACCACGCTTAATCTTTTCTGATTTTTTAAAAAAATATTTATTTATTTGGCTGTGCCCAAGTCTTAGCTGCAGCAGGCGGGAACTTTGTTGCCACATGCAGGATCTTCAATGAGGCATGCAGAATCCTTAGTTACAGCATGCAGGATCCTTAGTTGTGGCATGTGGGATCTAGTTCCCCGATCAGGGATCAAACCCGGGCCCCCTGCATTGGGAGCATGGAGTCTTAACCACTGGACCACCAGGGAAGTCCCTCTCCTCATTCTTGAACAGAACATATTAACTCTTTTATAATATCAGTATTTTATAACTGCTTTAATGTGATGAAAACTAATATAATACAATAACTTTTATAATAACCGCTTTAGTGTCCTTTTATACTATTTCTATCTTTTTATCATTTCTGGGTGTTTTGTTTCTTCTCTCCATTTTGAGTTGTACTATTCTGCTTCTTTGAAGGTATGCTAATTAAATACCAGATATTGTGAATTTTACTTTCCATTTTTGCTGTATATTTTTGTATTCCCACATGCATTCTTGAGCTTTCTTCTAGAATGCAGTAACTTGGAAACATTGTAATCCTTCTCAGACTTATTACGAGGCAATTTAAAATCCAATTTAAGCTTTGATAGGCTGAACTAGAGAAAACCCTAAGTCTAGGGTCTTTTTCCCCCAACACTGAGACAATACACTTTTTAGCACTCTAACCAATGCCCTGTGATTTATGTGGTTTTCCATTCTTACTGGTGGGGAAAAAAAAAACTATTTTGTGTGAGTCCAAGGATTTTTTTCTGTTTCTTTTGGGTGGTTCTTTCTCTAGCCACACCTGACTTCCTCACCAGATGTGCTGATGTACTAAGCTGAAGACTTGAGGAAAATCCTCTGCAGATCTTGGGAACTGTTTGTACAGCTCTCTCCTCTCTAATACTCTGCTCTTATATCACCCTAACCTACCCTGACTCCCAAATCATTCTCAACTAAGGGAGACATCTCCATAAGGTATGGGCTGGAAGCCCTCACCAGGCAGTACATTAGGGGAAATCTTGGGGCTCACCTTTGTTTGTCATCTCTCAAAGATCACAATCCTGTCTTGCCTTACATCCAGCCAGTGGAAATAAGTACTTCATACATTTTCTGTAATTTTCTGTAGTTTCTGGTAGGAGTTGGCTTCTAGTAGAAGTCCTTAATCAGAAATAAACCTGCTGTTTTAATCATCTGTCAGACTGCTTTATGTTTTAGTTGCGGAAGAGAAGCATTATAGCTCCCCAAACCTCTTAAAAATGAAATCTTTATTTTGTTCTTTTTGATTAATAGAATGCTTCTCCAGGGTACTGCCATCTTCTTTTCCTCTCACAATACACCCAAGGGATACAACTATATTATATCATTAATAGTGGCTCTCAACTGCAAAGAATTCCTTGGGGATAGGGCATGCATTTGTGGTTTAAAAATAACAATCAGAGATTCTAATATGCTGAAAACTCACATCTCTGCCATTTCTTCCATATATATATTGGCTTTCTGATTTAGTATTCTCTTTATTAAGAGTATTTTATCTCTTAATTAAGGAAAAATCTTTGTGGTCACTTCCAAAACTTAGAAATAGGCTTTAAATATGAAGAACTTTTTGGTATCTACTAAAACAATCTGAGTTTAATTATTTAACCTATTGATATGGCATTTCCTTATGTTGAGCCTACAATCCTAGGAAAAAAAGAGCATGGTCATGAGATGCCATTACATTAATGTATTTCTAAAACCTGTTTGCTAGTATTAAAGATTTTCAAATGTACGTAGACAAGTGAGACTAACCAAGTTTTCAATTTTCGGTAATTTGTTTATGGTTTTGGAATCTTTGGTTGCAAGCAATAAGCACGGAATCTCGTTAACCATATACATAACTAATTGGAAAGATATGGAGTAGCTCACAGAATGGAAGAGAAGCCTAAAGAGTCTGACACTTGAGGCAGTTCAGTATGCCGCCTTCAATTTAAATTAATCTCAACCATCTTCTTTAATTATTACAGGAAGAGTTCATCTAATCAGCCTAGTTTTGGTCTCATCCTCACCACAAAGTTAAGGAAGGTGACTGACAGTCCCACCAAAACTCTATCCAATAGGGAATTAGTTAATTCTCCAAAGGAAAATTGAGTTGCTACTAGTAGAAGAAAATAAATGGATGCACGAGAGAGAAAATCAAAAGACATTTATAACCATTAAATTGTGTGCCCTAGTCTTTCTTATGCTCAGGATCATGAGAATAATCAGCTACCTGAAAGTTAGGAGTGACTAATTAGTGACTCACTGCCTTCAGGCACATTTAGTGAGCATTTGTGAAATCTTTTCTCAGTCTCTTCCCAATTCAAATTTCTTACCTGTAGAAGCCCAGATTTTAAAGGCAGCTATGGTTAATCACATTCATAGCAAATAAGCAAGAACTGCCTTGGTCCATTTCCCCTTTCCCCAGATTCTGGCCTATATACCAAGTGAACCTATCTGTCGTCCCCTCCTTTTGGATTCAGACTTCTTCACTTTTCAAGACTTCAGATCTTCAGTAGACAGTAAGTTTATAAAAGGCACCTCAAAATACAAATATTTTTCATTACTGCAGGCAACCTATCTTTTTCTCAGACTTATTACGAGGCAATACAACAAAGTTTCTGGGAGCATGGATTTAAAATCCAACATATTAAGGTTTCTAGCCTTGCTGTGCTTTTGCTTGGTTCTGAGAACTTGCCCTATTTATTTTTCCTCCTTTTGTTTCTCTTTCCTCTGTAAAATGTAGACACCAAAGAGCAGTCATTAGAACCTGAAATGTTGCCATGACTTTTTTGGGGGGAGGGGGGTTGGGAAGGATTCTGTTATTTGAAATAAGGATCTTCAAAAATTAGTGTTTTGGGCTTCTCTGGTGGCGCAGTGGTTGAGAGTCCGCCTGCCGATGCAGGGGACGCGGGTTCGTGCCCCGGTCCGGGAAGATCCCACATGCCGCGGAGCGGCCTGTGCTCCGCAACGGGAGACGCCACAGCAGTGAGAGGCCCGCGTACCGCAAAAAAAAAAAAAAAAAAAAAAAAAAATTAGTGTCTTGCCTATTATCTCTCTTTCATCCTGTTGATTATGGGTCCCACAAAGTAGGTATGAAAAGAAACAATTATAGGCAAGTGGACCAGAAGTCCCAGCTCCATGATTACAGTTTCGTACTGTAATGGTTTTCACACTATGCTCATACAGAAATCACGGTGTTACACCGCCAATAAAACAGAACGTCATTTTGCATTAATTTCAGACAGTAAGTTAATGAACAGAATTATTTTCAATTTAACTTTCTCGTACGTTCTTCAAATAGTGAGGCTGCTGCTGTTTACAAAAACTCAAAACATCTCATTGTTCTGCTTGGTATATCCAATCCAAATATTATTATCATTATTTTGAAGCACAGCACACATACACCTACTTCTGGCTGGTAAAGCTGCGGTTTGTGTGGTGGCACTAAACACACTAAAATTACATATTTCTGGGGAAAGCGCCTCTTAGGAAACCTGAGCTGAACAAATCTGAAGAGAACTGAAGAAGCTGTTTCAGTCAGTTAGCGCGGTGGTCTAGGGTCTACGCCACAAAAGCCGGAGCTCTGCAGCCTAGGGGCTGGCCCTCGTCCCGAGTCTCCTCACTCACTGCCTCCTTCTCGAACATGCTAGGCCTCCTCTCTTTCCGAGGCGTCATCGGCGGCTGCTGAGGCGCCGCGGCCGAGGGCGGTTTCCCACCCCAGCCCCGCTTCTCCATCGCGCAGGCTCTCGCGGACGACTTCCGCGACAGGGTTTCGCTCGCGCCTGCGCCGCGGAAGCCGGAAGTGCGCCGCAGGGAGGGCCGTGACGTGACGTGACGTGACATGGCGTGGCTTGCGTCATCCCTCGGCGCCGTGGACGGGAGCCGTAAGTCATGGAGGTAGAGTTGCAGTTGCCGGTTCTCCAGAGCGCGCCCCTGGGGGTGCGGCGCGGGAAGCGCCGTCCGGGCCGCAGCCGGTGCCGCGGCGGAGGGCGGCCGTGCCTGCGCGGGGTGGCGCCTGCTGGACCCGTCCCGCCCCGCCCTCCTGCTTCTTGGCGCCGCCCGACCCCACGTCGTTCCTGGGGCTCGAGGTCCCGGCTGCAGTCCGCGAGGACGTGGTGTGGGGGCCGAGGGGACGCCTTGCGCGCGTGTGGAGGCTCTGTGGCCGCGACAGCCACGGCCCGGAGCTGTTCACCGGGGCCGGGTCGTGCACGCACAACGCGCCGTTGGTTATAGGTTTTGTTCTGACTGGCTTTCGCCCCTAAGGGAAGTTTTCGCTAGGTGGTACCCTGAGCAGTGTGGGAAGTTTGTGTAGGAATACTCGCCTCTGGCTCACATTTGCAAGTGAGAATTACATTGGACATTTTGGGGCCATTTTGATAACGTAAAACTAAATCACAAGGGTCTCATTAACTGACCGGAGATCGGATTCAGTGGGGTTGCCTCAAAATAAGGATTTTACTTACATTCCTGCCTCAGGGAGTTCAATGTCAGTCATCTGTCAGCAGTTTTAGCACTAGCTGCTACTTTCTGAGTACTGTGTGCTAGGGGCTTTTCAAGTGTTATCTCTGATTACTACAACCAGAGAAGGTGATAATATTTTGCACCGCTTTACAGTTAAAAGCCTCGGGTATGTTAAGTAACGTTTTCAAGGCAAGAGGTAAAGAGTCTGAGAAAGGATTCAAACTCAGATCATTCTAGCTGTCAAGCACAGGCCGTTTGCACTACCCCATGCTGCTCTGGACAAGACACTGAAGTATCAAAAAGGGCGTGGGAGGTGCACACTCATGTACACAAACATGCAGGGTTTCTGGCTTCTGGGGGGGACAGGCATGTTCCTGAGTGTAATACACAGGATGATGTGTTTATTGTCATGAGTGACCATCAGAGCATTGCAGCATCTCATGTTTGTTGATTTGAGGTTGGATTTTATTGTCTAACAGAGTATGGGCTTAAAAGTTAACCTAGAAGCCAACTTGTAGAATTGTATGTGTGTTGGTAGGGGTAGAATATAGCCATTCCTCAGATCTGAAGGTCTTGGAGACTTGGAGGGGTGTATTGCAGCTCAGGGTAGGAGGAGCCAATCATTCATGTAACTCTTATTTTTCATTTATTGTGTGCCAGGGTCTATGCTGTGTCCTGGGGTTACAGCATTGTATAAGGCGTGGTCTCTGTGCTCTAAGATCTTACTGTTTGGTTGAGTCTGAGGGACAACTGTGTCGATCCAGTGCCTACAACCAAAAGAGACCCTTTTTACAACTTCAGGTGCCAAATCCAGGGCCCACTCTGCTAGTGGGGTAGATGGGCTTTTGTGCAGAAATATCATTTCTGCCTATCACCTGTCACTCCAGAACTACAGCTCATTCCTTTAGAGTTCGAATCCTTTTTAAAAATGCAAGGAGTCCCTTCTGATGTGAATATGACCTTTTAGAGTTATATTTCTGTGTTAGTCCAGAGACAAACCACACTAGTTTTTGCACTAAGATAATTTGGTATAAAGAGTTAACTAGGTAAAAATTGTTAACTAGTTATCTGAAAGGATAAAAAGAGATCTCTGCAAGTAGTATTGTGGACACGGCAGCTGCGGGAAGCAGTCACTCCCCCTAGGACTGAGGGAGCTAAGGGAAGTGGTTGGAATTTTAGAGCTTAGAAACTTAGAGGAGGGCCCCTGCCTGGCTGAAACTCAGGGGTCTAAGGAGGAAACTGTGCTGCCCAGCTACGTGTAAGGGCCTGGCAAGTCTGGGAAGCAGAGTTCTGAAGGGAAGGCACTGACGCATGGTGTTGTGTCTGTGGTGGGCATTCGGTGGTAAAGCTGGGCCTACAGGTGTCGGGAAGACTGCAGACTGAGTTCAGCTGCTGCTGCAGGGCAGTGCTCAAAGGAATAGGAAGCGCACAGGAAGCCCCAGGCTGCAGGCAGCGGGAGCAAGTCCCCTCTCCCCTGCCGTCCCGCAGTGCTCCTAGGGGTGTGCACCGACTGGCTGAGCAGGTGTCCCAGAGGACCACTGAATATTCCACACAAGTCTCTCGGGCAGCACCTCACCTGCTAGAGCCTGAAAGGATTGGTTGACAGTCAGGCCTGAGAGGGGGAAGTGAAACCTTTGGGGACAGGAATAGCGGACAGGATAACAGGGTGATGCTGACCGGGATGGAGGAACTTAAGCTGGCTGGCTTCCAAATCAGGGAGCTGCCAGGACTTACTGATGTTAGAACACAGAGACCCCTGAACTTGATACATCACATAAGGACCCCAGGTCAGTTTTAGACCTAGAATGTGATCTCTTTGCAGGTTTATAAGATGAGCTTCGTGTAATGTTGGGAAAATTATGAAAATTTGGTTTTATTTAATCCTTCATGGAAAAGCAGTGTGGTTTGCTGCTTTTTACACCATATAGGGAGTCAGAGTTATGGATTTTGCTTCTCTTTTAACTCATTATGCTTGATTTTCTGTTTTCCCACCCCTCATTAAAAAATGCTTATTTTGATAACTTTGGGGTAGCAAAAGAATGCTGAAAGGAATAAGGCACTATCCATAAAATACACTGAGCTTCTGTAAATTCTTAAATACTATGATTAATAAAGAAATTAAAAATCTTTAAGCATTTACTTGGAAATATTTGCATAAGTAATCTTAGTTAACATTTAATCACAATGTTTTAATCATATAGTTCTCATGACATTTGGAAAGTGTGTTAACACAGTAGCTATACCTGAGTATATTCTATACTCAGAATAGACAGAATAGAATTTTCATGTGACTTAAATATATACTAAAATTAATTTTTACTTCATGTTAAACAGTGTTTTATGTTTTATATTTCAGATATTAGTAGAGGATCCTATTACCACGTGTCTTTCTCCTCCAGTGTATGATATGATTTGTAAACTCGGGTTTGAAGCCAGAGAAAATTGCGATATCAGTAGTATTGTAACTCAAAATGGTGAAGTATGCTGGACGACAATTACAGACTGTGTGGTTTATACAGAATCAGGTTTGTACTTTCTCTGAAGCCCAAATGCCCGTCAATACTGTTGCATTTAAAATGTCTTGACCTGTAAAATTTCCCTCTCTGCTCATTGCTTTTTGGGTTAGGAGATGTTATAGTACAGCCTTAATTTGAAAGAGAAAAGGAATCGATGTGGCAAGAGGGAATGAGGCAGAGAAGCATAGGAGAGTTAAGGGAAAGCTGGGCTCTGAAAACCAGGTGTGAGAAGGAAGGGGTCGGGAGGCAGTGAGGGCTGAGGGGCTCTCAGCTTACGGCCTGTGATCCAGGTGGAAGAGGGAAGAAGAAAGAAGTCATATGAATTAAGGGTGTAGAATGACCAGTGATACATACAATTATTTTAAATGTCTTCCAGGCATTCTTGTATGTCTTTTGAAGTAGGGGTGTGGGATGGGAAAAATAATAGTAATTGTAAAAATTATAAGGGAATGTGCTGTGGCCCAGCAATTCCATCCAGGAACGTACAAGACAGGCCCAGTCACAGGTATGAACGTGTGTTTGTGCCAAGTTACTGCAGCATTTTGTAATAGAAAAAGAAAGAAAGAACGAAAAAACATTGGAAATAGCCAAATGTCAAGCGGTAGTGGATTGATTAAATAAATTATGGGAAAAAAAAAAAAAAAAATGCACGCAAGGGAATATTATGCAGTGGTGAAAAAGAGTGAGGAGGCCCATCTTTCTGATCCAGAAATCTTTCTGAGCTGTATGGCTGAGTGAAAAAATAGGAGGAGCACATACATGTATTATTTGCTTGTGTATGTATAAATATTTCTAAATACACCCAAGGAATTTATAACAGTAGCTGCTATAGGAAGGAGAACTGGTGGCAGGAGGGAGACTTTCACCGTTTTATATTTTTTGGTTGTGAACCGTGTGAATGTTCAACCAAAACTTATCAAAAAAACAAAACCAAAAATTCATATTCTAAATACGTTCCAAAATAATAATAATAATTATTAATAATGTCATTGGAAATCTCATAGTCTAATAAATGTTACATTAAAAAGTCAGGTTAAAATATTACATATAACAACATGAAGCTGATTTTGTACAAACTTATATACAGATAAAGAGATTGAAAAAATGAAAAAATATTTGAACCTTTATTTTTCAAACTCGCTAATGAGAGTTTTTCTTTTATAAGCAGATAAACACTATGTAACTTATTTTCAACAACGTGAGTATCTTTATTGTAAGTCCAATTATAAACTGGTTGCCAACTTATGGAAATTTCATAATTAAAGCCCTTTCTCTTTGATGATTTAGGCATTTGCATCACACGATGTGGAGCTGTGGTACTAACTTGCTTTCTTATCCTTGAAGCCCAGGGTCTGGATTACGGGGGAAGCGTGAGGCTGCTGGGCCCTGTGTGCCAGGCTGTCCACTTACATTTGTCGTCTCTGACCAAGGGGCAATTTGAAACGCGATATTCATCGGGGTTCCAGTGGACAGGTGTTCCAGAGGTTCGGCTTTTGAACAACCTTTAGAAATAAAAGACTTCAGATTCCACTTAGAGGCCCTTATTACTTGCTGATTTTAAAGGGGTCTCTTCCATCCTCTGGGCCCTCAGCTGTAAGGAGGCTTGAGTGTTGCAAGGCAAAGTTGGAGCTGTTGGCAAAGCCCGCAGAGCCTGAGCTGAGACATCCTTTGACCAAAGGAAGTTTTTGGATGCAGTGTCAGGATTGGGGTTTAGGGACGTAGGTTGGTGCATGGGTGCTGGTTCTGGGACAGAGAAAAATGGACAGCTCCAGAAAAAAAGAAAGACTTTACAGACTGGTAGTAAGGTGTTCTTGAGACGGTGGGACTGGGAGACCGGAGGTGGGGATGCTTGGCTTGTTGAGGGCGAATAGAAGGGAGGAGGAATAGCTTGGGGCCCAAACCTTGTTTTGGATGGCTTGATGGTTGGTTTGGTGGTTGGTTCAAACCAACCATTTCACTTGGAACATTAAATTATTACAGTAGAGCAGTAACTATAAAAGAGTCTAATTCTAAAATACTTTGGATTTCCTAATGGAGGGTGGAAGGGTGTTCCCTTTTCCCTGTGTAGTAGCTCCCTTAAGTGGCAGGGTGAGCTGCCTTATGTTTACCTATTTTTAAGAACTAATCAAAATGGGAAGTAAGATTAGGTCAAAATATTTGACCTTTCAATTTACAGTTATGCCAGATTTATTGCTTTTAATAAACATTTAAATAAATAAAGAACTTTCCAAAAACTCCTTAGATATTGAACGTCTAACGAGTTAAACATCTCTCTGATTCTTTGGATATTATTATATAGAAAATGTTTACCTATACCAAAAAAGTCATTAAAATATGCCAATTGAAATCATCAGAGGTTTGAACTTCATTAATAGAACTGTGCCTCTGAGAAATAATACTTATTGAACACGAATTCTAACATATGTCTTATTCTAAACAGTTATTTCCTGAAATGTTTGATGCCTTGGGAAGTCTTCAATCTCTTGCTATCTCTCTTAGCTTAATGAAGCTGACATCATGTCTGGAGCGAGCCCTGGCTGACGTAAGTGTGAGGACTCTTTCGTTGTTGGTCCAGTAAAGTATCAGAAAGAACATTAACCTGTTTTGCAGTTTAGCTCAGATTTCTTGATTTTAAGTATTGTTTTCCTATACAATCACTTAGCACAGATTTTTAAAATATTTTTCTTTTTGAATGATTATGAGATCAAAAACGTCAGTTTCTTCGGTACTTTTGTCCTCTCATTTGTACAGACACTTGCTTTATGGGCGATTTTTTTGTTAACATCATCTGACTCATAATACGATTGTTACACAATATTTGTTTGAATTTTAGGTGTATTTACTGATTGGGAAGGAATGCCCCTTTCTTTTAAGAGATCTGATTGCATCTGAGGAGCTCTCTCAAGTCTTTGGGCAGTCTGTGGTAAGCTTGTTTGCCTAAACCTGATGGAGTAGACACAGCGCAAAACAGTCGATGTTAGCTGTACTTCTGTTCTTCAAAAATTGATGCTCTGGGCTTCCCTGGTGGCGCAGTGGTTGGCAGTCCACCTGCCGATGCAGGGGACACGGATTCGTGCCCTGGTCCGGGAAGATCCCACGTGCCGCGGAGCAGCTGGGCCCACGAGCCATGGCCGCTGAGCCTGCGCGTCCGGAGCCTGTGCTCCGCAACGGGAGAGGCCACAACAGTGAGAGGCCCACGTACCGCAAAAAAAAAAAAAAAAATTGATGCTCTGTTAGGAAAAAATTAATTTCGGTGATTCAAGCATATTTTCCTTTCCCACATCCCATTTCCAGCCAAAAGACACACCTCCCTCTTGTCCTGAGTGTTAATGTGGTTTGATAATAGCCTCTGGTGTGATGACTGCTGGTGTGAGGGCCTCAGGTGTAGTAGTAACCTTTGATGTGATGACCTCTGGTGGGATAGCCTCTGATATAATAACCTCTGGAGGGCCAGGCAAATGAGCAATTTGAAGTCTTGATCCACTGATTATGTATTAATTATAATGCTAATTCTGCAAGTTATAGATTGTAATACTTATTCTAGAATAAAATTTTAACCCTTTAAAGAGTGATATTATAGTTTTATTAAAAAGATCAATATTTTTAACATCCGAGAAATGACACCTTTTGCAGCTGTTCAAACTTACCGTGGAAAAAAAATTTAGATGCCAATTAAAAAACATGCAGAGCTATGCACGTTTTCAAACCTTCTAGAGGCCACATGATCAAGATCGTTTAAGACCAGTGAATAACCTTCAGGCAACTGAATAAGGCCGGGCTGAGGTGAAGGTGGAAGCCAGGGTAGTGCCAAGCCGGGAGGACACTACAAACAAGACATTAAGAAATCCGTTGTCAGTAGAGCTTTCCCACTCTTACGGTGGCGGTTCCTTACCCCTTGTCAGCTTAAGGATTGTTTTCTTTGGTGGAGAGTGTGGAGGGAAATACAGACTCCTTGGTGTCACGCTGAATTCTTAAGTTCCGTCATTTTCTTCTGCTCTTTATTTTCTGCCTGTGTTGTGCGGTGAGCCTTTTGCCTACCTGCAGCCCTTTTAGCTCCCAGATAATTTTCCTAGTTGATTCGCATATATATTTCTGATTGCCCAGATGGTATGAACAATTAATTTAAAATAATACTAAATTTAAAACAATATTAAATTCTTAATATTATAGTCATTAACATTTAATTAAGGTGATAGTAAAGTATTTAAAATTAGTGTGAGAGCCAAGACTTCCCAGAATAGCATCGAAGGACCGGCTGTCAAGCTTTTTGACATTGAGTTGAAACCCCTCTTTATAAACTTCCTGCCCTTCGAGGGAAATCCAGAATGCATCTGTTTCCTCTTCCCAGTGAGTCTTTAAGTTGTATGAAGACAGCTTCAGTCCTCTCCTGAGTCTCCTGGAGGCTCAGCTCTTCTTTCATGTGACGTGGGGTTGAGTTCTTTTAGTCTCTGAATGGCTTCCGTTTTTCTGAATCTCCTCTAAGGTGTGGTGCTCCAGACCCAGAGGCAGCCCATGGAAAGGTATAGTTACTGCAGTTTGATAAGCAGGGTCCTTGTATTGGGAGGGTCTTTGCTTTGTAGTTGGAGGGACAGAGCAGGTGAACGGTGAGCTTCAAGTCAGAGAAGAGGCTGGAGCCTCTGTGGTCTGGCTCTTCGTCACTGCCCTCTGTATTTTATCACGAGCACACACCGCTTACTGTGGAGTTTCTGTTTATCACTTTCTGTTTTGTTTTATCTAGATACTGGCCATGTTGATGTATGGTATGAAAGTAGTGTAGCCTGGATGGCATCTCATCCCTCTTTGTGGCTTTGTGGCCTCTGAAACCTTGGTCTCACCTCTCCTTGCTTATATTTTTCTCTTCTGCATAGTGGGAATAATAATACTTTCCTCAGAGGTTGTCCTGAGGGTTAGTGAGTAACAGACACAAAATGTGTCTGACATGTTGAATGCTCAGCAAGTGTTGGTCTATTATTATTGTTATCATTACTATATACCGTTGGTTCCATTAATTCCAAGAAGAGAGCTCACATAATCCCAGTGTTGTATTGGTTTACTCAGTGACCGGTGATCTGCCCCTCACTACCTAGATGGACGTGCTCAAGGTCTTCGTGGGCTCTCCGTGTGGACTCAACCTTCGCAACGTTCTGTGGCACGGCTTCGCGGCACCTGAGGAGATTCCTCCAAAGTAAGATGCTGGGGGAGGGATTCTCTCTCTTTTTTGATATACTTAAGAGTTTGTTTTATTTTGAATTTCACATCAAGGAAAGATGTATTTTGAGAAGAATGAGAGTTTGGGGACAAGATTTTGAAGATAAAACTGAATGTTAGTGGCAGAATGACTGGCGTGATAGGGTTATGATTTCACTGACTTGCGCCCCAGAAGCTCAGGTGGTGATGGGCACAGCGCCCTGGTGCGTGGAAGACCCGAGGTTCAAGCTCACAGGTTTCTGAGATGTCACTGGTCCTCCCGACCACTGCACAGCTCCATCCCCACAGCCCGTGGAGTTTCCTGCAATTTAATGCTGTTTTATTTTCTTAATTTTAAACTTTTTGTTTTTGAAAGTGAGCTTTTTATATGTGTGCTGAGTTCATTTTTCTAATGGATCTCTATGGTATTTTCCACTAGATACTGTTCAATGATGATATTGTTGACAGCAGGATTGGGTCAACTACTAAAGGGTTACCTTCAACAAACTAAGTTCACATTGGCACATCGACCTTTCATAACTCTTACAAGCTTAGAGGATTTGATCGTTTTCCCTGGTAAGTACCACATGACACATTTTTCCTGAATATATCTCTGTAAAGATATTTATAGAGTTATTAAATAGCATTGAGACTTGAACTCTGTAGGTGGAATAGTTATTCTCCAGGGGCAAGATGCCTTTGAAAGTTTCATGAAGAACCTCTTAAATTTGGCCACATCAACCCTTACCTCTTCCCACAGTGCCCCCAGGGTTATCTGAGGGCCATGGCTACGTGACTCAACGTTAATGATAAAGTTAGTTCATCGTGCAGATATGTTGGCATACAAATGGCTTTGGACCAGTTTGTAATGCACTTTCCCTTCTCCTTTTAGCTCTCGTGTCTTTGTACTCATAATCCTTAGGCCAAAAGTACCACTAGCATAAATGTTCTCCTATATCATCTTTTGTTTTCTTTTCATGAGAAAGCCATTTACCAAATTAGTGGCGTTGGGGGACACAGGACTTTGAAAGAGCAGTTAAACCATGTGTTTGCTCCAGGCTCATTCTTTTCCACTTTGGCTGAAGTGTTTTGTCTGTATTTGCTGATGTTAATCCTGGAGGGAACAGTACAGATCATCTTGGTCCCGGCAGCCTTAGCCTTTTTGTATCATGGATCCTTCTGGTAGTCAGGTGACTGCCAATAACGTATATACTCTTTTTTTTTTTTTTTTTTTTTTTTTTTGCGGTACACGGGCCTCTCACTGTTGTGGCCTCTCCCATTGCGGAGCACAGGCTCCGGACACGCAGGCCCAGCCGCTCCGTGGCATGTGGGATCTTCCCGGACCGGGGCACAAACCCGCGTCCCCTGCATCGGCAGGCGGACTCTCAACCACTGCGCCACCAGGGAAGCCCAATGTATATATTCTTTAAGACTTTATTTTTGTAGAGCAGTTCTGAGTTTACAGCAACATCAAGAGGGAGGTGCGGAGATTTCCCATCCACACCCCGTCCTGCCCCCCCGCACAGCCTCCCCCATTATCAACATCTCCCACCAGAGGGTACATTTTTTACCAAGGATAAACCTACATTGACAAGTCATAATCACTTTAAGTCCATAGTTTACCTTTGGGTTCACACTTGATTCCTGTATCTTCTGAAGATATTTTTAATTTTCTTGGTCATTGTGGTCAGCTTGTTGGCCCTGAACTCCTCTACTCAAAGTTGTTGTAGCTTAAAGAGACGTAATTGCCCACGTTCCCTTTTTCCAAGGGTGCCTGTGGTCACCTGCAACCCTGGCGCTAGTTCAGGTGGTCTCACGCTTAGGTGGCACGCTGCCCAGGGCCCACGGTTTATTTTCCTGAAGAGGTCGGCTCAGTGGCATCACTCCCTAAGTGTGTTTACACCTTTTTTTCAGTTGATTAGTGTGGTTGTGCTTAAAAATATTTGCTATTTTTACAGATGTTACTTATGAGGTACTTTCAGTATTAGAAGAAGTGATGAAGAAATCCACTTTTATACTAAAAATCATGTTGCCATATTGGGAAGTTGCATTACTCAACTTCAAGTCTCACAGGTAACTGAAGTGTGGCATTACATAGTGGTCATTGGCAGCTTGGAGGCCAGGCCTTCTAAAAACCCTAACCTTTCTGCTTTGTCGCTATTGGAGTTGGAGCAGGTAGGAGCGGGACTGACTCAAGAGCAGACCCGAGCATAGAATATCTTCATATAATTAACTAAAAGGCATCTTGTAACTGTGTTTTAAGCATTATTTTTTGTACTGTTTTTGTACAATTAATAAAGACAGTTATATTTTATTTAACTAATGAATTTATTTAAAAATTAAAAAAAATTTTGGGGCTGCATTGTGCAGCTTGTGGGATCTCAGTTTCACCATCAGGGATTGAACCCGAGCCACAGCAAGCAGTGAAAGCCCAGAACCCTGGCCACTAGGCCCCCAGGGAGCTCCCTGATGATCAGTTTTCAGAATCAACTTATTAATAGTTTTTTGAGTTCTTACTGTGACTGAAACATAGTGTCCAATGTTAGAGAATCATGAGAGAAAGAAGATGACAGTTTGTCTCTGTGTTCCCTGGGGAGCAAGCCCAGGAGTGGAAGCATCAGGAGGTCAGTGGTCTTTACTTCCTTTCAAGTTACCTTATCCTGATATGTACATTTGATTGGATACCTTGAGAACCCACTGAAATCCTGGTTTCTGAGTATTTTTTAGAAGTGAAGAAACAAGTTTTGCAGATCTTTGATGACACTTTATTCTACTGCAGCTGCTAAAAGTGTTTCATCATACATTAAGACACTGGAAAATAGTTTTACAGTCACTAGTCTAATGAGACTTTGATTCTGGTTTTGTTTCTCATATTAGTGAGTAATGTCACTCCTCCTTGCTTTGGACACATATTGGTAGTATCTGGAATACAGCACCCTTATGGTGTTGGTGCCAGTGTTTACTTTGAAAACATGAAGTTTTGCTTATTTCCTTCAATTTCACAGGTTTGCTGACTGTGCCATATTGTTATTGGTGCAACTAGAGACTGGACTTAGGAAAGTTTTTGCCACAGTTAACAAATGTCCAAAGAGACTTCTGACTGCTGAGGTACACTGCTTTAAATGGTTGATGGTGACTGTTGTTGCTGTATTGACTTTTTTCCGTGCCTAATTAAAAGCTTTTAATATCATATTTTTGCTTATTGTTAAATGAATTTTTTAGCTAAGAACTTTCTTTGGAAGGCTTGACTGTCATTTTTTGTGGCTTCCTATTGTGATTTTATATGTTACATATTTATTTTATTTGTGATTGTCTTTGAGGGTTCTGTCATATTTCCAAGTAGTCTTTTAAACCTAATGGTGTCATAAAATGCGTTGATGCTTGTTTTCTCTGTAGCCATATTTACTGGTGTACTATTGTAACCCCATGAGGTGGGCCGTGGGTGGTCTACAGCATGCCCTTCTCGAAGGATACTGCTTCCTTTTGGCCAAAACTGCCAGGGAGGCTTAGCAATGTCTCTGGGTGGCCACGGGCCTAGTTAGCTATGGGAGAATCCATTAGGTAGGGGAAAGGAAGAATATATATTATGGGACAAACAGCAGCATCTACCATACTTGGGATTCTTGTTGCTTTCACTAGTTCAGCTTCCTCTTTGTGCCCCTTTATATAGGCATTCCTCAGAATTCTGTTCTCAACCCTGTACTCTCTTTACATTTATTCCTTGGGAGACCTCACATAATACCATGCCTTAAGCTGTTACCTGTGTGGGAGCAACACCAATTAGTAAATACTTTGAAACTAATAAAAATGAAAGCACAACATGGCAGAAGTTGTTGATGCAGCTGAAGCAGTGCCAAGAGGGCAATTTATAGCATTAAGTTCCAGCAGTCTCCAAGGCATTGTCTCTAACTCACGGTTCTTTGATCTCCTGAGTTAGGTTTACACCTGTTTGTTGAATATCTTCATATGAGTTTTCCCCAGCATCTCAAATTTACTTTATTTCAGAAAAGCAAATTTTTTCTTCCACAAATTTGTTCTCTGGTATTCCTTATTATCCTTATTCTCTGAATTGCTCTGCACTAAGCTTTAGCACCATCTTATGCTCTGCCTGCACTCCATTCTCCTCATGGACTTGTCCTGCCGATCAGTTCTACTCCTGATTTGTCTTGTGGTCCTTCAGTGCTGAGGCCTCACCTGGCTCCCCATCATGCTCACCTGGTAACTCATCTTCCACAAGTCTTCATGATTCTCCTTCTCTAATCCATTCTCACACCGCCACTAATTATTTTCTAAACTCACGAGTGTTCCTGTGTCTTTTATGGTTTCCTCTGCTTAGAAACCTTCCATGGCTCCCAGCACCTGCCTGCAAGGCTCACGCTTCTGCATGGCTTGTAAGGATGTCAGAGTCTGGCCTCAGCCTTTCTCCAGTTTGTTTTCCCTCTGATTCCCAGCATAATTTAAGCTCCTCGCCAGTTCCTGAACATGTGTGTCTTTCCTCTCATTTGCCCACTGTCCCCTGCCTGACCACTCCCGGCCACAGTGGTGACCTCCCAGAGCCACATCTACTCGGATCTAACAGCTGCTTTTCTCTGCGTTCTCTTTCTGTCTTATCTTGAGGCAGTTCTGCTTTGCCTTATGTGCATTTTTGTAGAGCTCTCTGGTGTAGGCCCCTTTGGAGTGGGTCATCCATATATGTCTGCTGGTGCCCACACCCGGTGCCTTTGATGTAGGCTCTGCCCAGTCCAGTGTTGTGGAGTGAAGCCTGGGTCTTCCAGCAGAAACTAGAGCCCCAGTTGTCACAGCTCTCACTCGAGTGCTCTTACAATTGACTTCATGGTAACATGACCAGTCACTGCACGGCTCTGTGGTGCCATGAATTTGGTTATTTAGTTGTCATTTCACTGCACAAATAAATAGTGTGACTGTTTCTACAGAGGATGTAGATTATCGAAGAATATCTTAAATTTTAGCTCAGGCTTTTATCCAGAATAAACATAGCATCAATTTATTTACAAAGCAATACGTACATGAAAATTATAAAGTGCTGTGCAAATGCCGTAATTATTTATTGAATACTTGTTATGGCATAAGGTCTCTTCAGAATCAACGCAGGATATGAAGATGAGCAAAGACCTAGTGACTTTTAGAAGCTTGTGTGTATTAGGTGTGAGAGATAAGACATTTATACCAACTCCATAAAATAAGGTAGAAGTTGGGCATTCCCTGGCAGTCCAGTGGTTAGGACTACGCAATTTCTCTGCCGTGGCCCAGCTTCGATCCCTGGTCAGGGAACTAAGATCCCGCAAGCTGCACGGCGTCGCAGAAAAAAAAAGGTAGAAGTTAATTCACATCGTTTATGGAGATGAATGAAAAGTTCAGCTTTTTTGAGGAAGTAGTGGGGATATTTAGTAGGCAATTGAATATTTAGAATAGAGCTTGGAAAAAATTTTAGGGTCAGCAATACATGGGCTTTAGCGTCATCTGCACAGTGATGAATGTTCAGGAGTATTTGATAATATTAAAATGAAAATATGTTAATAAGCATTAATAAGTATAACACATTTCTTGAGCACCTGTGTGTAAAATCCTACTGAATTCCCCAGCAGCCTTTGAGATGGGCATTCCTCACTTACACTTCTGCAGAGAAAGCTGAGCATGGAGGTGCTCAGGGTCTCACTTGTAGAAGGTGTGGAGTTGGGATTAGAGTGCTGAGGCAGCCTGGCCCCGAGCCGTGTCTATACAGTCTGGACTGATTATACCAAGAAGCATGAAAAACAAAGGCTATTTGTTGGAGAAAATATTCAGTTGTGCTCACTTGCACACAAATACCAGCCATCAGTAGAAGTGCTCTGTGTGAGTAGTGATTTGTGAAGTTGTGGTATCTGAAAGATGTTAAAAAAAAAACAAAAAAAGCGGGAAAAAATGCTTGGAGGGTAAAATATTTAAGTATGCTAGTCAAATGTATGCTTTAAAAGCCCAGTTTGTATGAAGAAATTGAACAGCCATTTTACCCTTAATTTGCAAAATAAAGATGCTATTTTCTTATCAAGTCCTTAAACTCAATTACACACTTTAAATTCAAATCTATAAGATCATAAAGACCCGTTAACTGAGATATGCTGATTTAGATCAGACCTCTGGAAATCTGGACTATGATACTTCTGACTTTTTTTGTTCATTTCTGTCTAGTATTTATTACTGCTTTCACTCAGGCCTGATTCTCAAATATTGGCATTAACCTAAAATGGAGAGCTAATGATTGAAGTCACAAATAAGCCAGATGCTTTCTGTCTGTGATCAGTAGTCCATGAACAATAAAAAAACATTTCTCAACAGAAAAGAAAAAAAAAAAAAGAAGTATCTGAGCTACAGTACTTGTTAGAGCAGTATTCTAACATGGCTAGACTGCCAGGGTTGCTGTATTTTCATGTCTTTTATATTGTGTTTATGTTGTCAATGACATTCTTCCCAAAGTGTTGCTAGATAAAGATTTATTTACAAAAAAGAAGGTTTCATATTTGTGGCCCTGTGCTAGAATTTTTTCCTGCTTTGAATAGTGTCACACTACTTGTATTTTGCTTTAATTATTTCTTTTATTTCCTTTTCTGAAGTCAACAGCTCTTTATACTACCTTTGATGAGGTAAGTAAACTTATAAGGTATTTTGAAACAGATAAAACATTGTATTCTTTTAAAATTAAAATTAAAGATCAGCCATAAATCATATGCTTACAGGAAAACGTTGATAGTCATACAAGCAAAAAGAAAAAGAAAAAAGAAAAAGGTGATGATAGTGTTGCATATAGTTTTCAGACTAGTTGAGACCCAGTCTTATTAACCTAGCTTCTAAAGTTATGGAAAGGCCATAACATACATATATACACATGTATATACATGTACACATACACAGTGTTTGCAAATACACATAAACACAGTATACACGTATGCCTGTATACACACACTACACATAAACACACAAATACACATATACATATATATGCACATAAATGCACACACACATATATACATGAATACACATAAACACACCTATATACATGTAAATATACATAAACACATACACACAATTAAGAACACATATATATATATCTTCCTAAAGTCATTGTATTGGTTGAGAAAACCTTTTCTGAACAGGTGGTTGCTATGTTCTTAAGACTGTCCTTATTTCATTTACTCTGCTTTGGACTTACACAGCATGTCATACCAAATGTACAATATCTTTTGACACTGAAAGTTCTGTATATGTACCAGTTAATCAACTTACTTCTTTTTGCTGTTTTAGATATTGGCAAAACACTTGAATGATGGTAAAATCAATCAACTTCCTCTTTTCCTTGGAGAGCCTGCAATGGTAAAGTATTAGGCATTTACGATCTAACATCCTTGTATTTATGGATGTGATTAGCACTTCTCAAAAATGATGTTAATTTTGGCTTGTGACGTGCCCATAAAAAATGCTTCTGAAGCATTCCCATGTCTGAACTTCATTGTCTGTGCAACTGTCATTTGCTGGCTCTGAGCCCAGCTCAGGTACTGTGCTTCATGTTTTTGTTTAAATGTCCTTCTCCTAAGGCCTGATGACTTAGCTGACCTGATTCTGAGCAATATTAGAATTTGTGGGTTTTGTATTGCGCTGGTAGCAGGGACTGCATTTGCTTCGTGAATGACAGCAAAGTCAGATGCGACTAGTAAGACAGAGTGTTGGATTAGAGAAGGTAGTTATTTAGAGCCATTTTCTATTTATCACAGTTTTGTTGTTATGAAGTTATTGTAGTGACTACTTTGGACTGTAAATAGAATTTTCATATTTTCTCCTTTTAACTGGGAGTTAGCAACCTAGGTTCCAGTTCCGGCTGTGTGACACTAGTCAGATTCCATACGCTCTCTGGGCGTCCTTTCTGCCATCAGGAAATTAGGATGATTGAAGTAGTTTGTCTAATTCTGTTTGTCCATCAGCGATTTGCCTGGGTCAGCAAATTGGGTTTTCTGACTTATTTTCCTCTATGTTGTGGAAGAGTCCTTGGATTTTCGCCATTAAGAAAGAAGCAGTGTCTTCATAGGGCTTCAGAAGTAAACGAGTGATGTGAGAAAGGACATGTAAGAAGGAGAGCCATGAGGGGAAAGAAAAATGGTGTTGTCCGTGCAGGAGCACAGCAGTGGATTCTTTTATTGATTGGAAAGTTGGCTTCCAAATGTGGTCAACCCAGTTCTCGTTTTTCACGAGGGTGAGAATGAGAAAGGGTACTTTTACTAAGCACTGGAGCCACGCAAGCAGTTCTGCAGCCCTGGTGGTGAGTTCTACAAACTTCTTAGGTTCTTATCAATCAGCCAAGGAGCACATACAGAAACAGGGCTCCCCAGGTTATCCTACCTGAGGAGCAGGCTGTACAGTTAGAGACAGCAGGGCGCTCTCAGGGGAGTCCTGCCTGAGGGGTGGGGTGCAGTTACAGACAGCAGGGTGCCCTCAGGGGAGTCCTGCCTGAGGGGCGGGGTGCAGTTACAGAGGACGGGGTTTCCTCAGGGCCATCCCAAGCTAGTGGGGTGCAGTTACAGACAGCAGCGCGCCCTCAGGGGAGTCCTGCCTGAGGGGTGGGGTGCAGTTACAGACAGCAGGGCGCCCTCAGGGGAGTCCTGCCTGAGGCTGTGGAGTGCAGTTACAGAGGACGGGGTTTCCTCAGGGCCGTGCTGAGCTAGTGGGGTGCAGTCCTGCCTGAGGTAGTCGAGTGCAGTGATAAAGCCAAGAGATCCAGGGGCTATCGTAACTTGATACTTTTCCGTTGCGTGACCTTGAATGACTTTCTTTTTCAGGCTAACTTTTCTGTAATGAACATTGCTGCTCCTCAGATGTTTTGGGCTTGCCCTTTCTGGGCCTTCGGACTTTCCTTCTTTCTGCTGAGAATACTAACCAAATATTTTCTGTGTCCTTTTCTTGATAGGAATTTCTCTGGGATTTCCTGAACCATAAGGAAGGTCCCCGTCTAAGAGATCGTTTAAGCCACGGGGAGATCAGTTTACCCGAATTTCCGAAAGAAGCAGCCAGTCAGTTGCTTGCATTTTGCTTTGTACTTTTACTCAGATTTATTGATGAAGATCTATTATCAGTGTTTAAGGTAATGTGTAGGAAAGAAAATTAATTAAATTCACGGTCATTAAGTTATGAAGGAAGTAGCTTATTGTCAAATGTAATTATATTTCACTCATCTTTTAATTTCTGTGAGCACAGTGTGCCTCACCTGAACACGTGTACATATGTACAGGCATTGTCTATAACAAATAAATCACCTCAAGTAATTCAGCCTGTTTCCTAAGCATACATTTGCTTGTGTGTTTAACGGTGATGGGATGTGCAAACCAGAGAACAAAGTATAAAACAGGATTAACTAAATAAATTGGAAAAATTTACAGAGGACTATTAATATTAAATGAGAGAGTAGAATATTTGCATTTGTCAATAAACTGTAATTCTTTTATATTTTAAAAGAAATAGGTTAGATTGTTAGTTATATTTTAATCTTTTTATCAGACTGTACATGTAACAGTTATGGTAAAATTTGTTTCAAAATTCCAACAGGGTAGAAAAATTAATACAAAAAGTGAAAGTTCTCAGGAATCCCTTCTCCCAGAGGTGACTGCTGTCAGTAGCTGAGTGTCTCTGCTTCCACATCTTTCCATGAGCCTGCAGTGCGGGTTCCAAAGCAGGACATACTCTGTTTTATAACTAGCATTTCATTAACAGTTTATTTTTGGCAACTTTGTTCTACCTTACTCTGTCTCAGCTGCTTGATACCCCATCTTATCAACGTGTCATTATTTGTCTAAGCTGTCCTTCATTGATGGGTGATTTAGAATTTTCTCTGCTGTGGAAAATGTCTAACTATGATGCTGAAATTCTTTTGTGAACTTCCTGTTAACATCTTTGCTCTGTTTTATTCAGTTTCATTTTCCTCACTGGTTTATTAGCCTTATTTGCCATTTTCAGAGTATGTGTTGCTTGTTACCGGTCTTTAGGTTTTGATGTTTTTTCCCTCTGACTTATGCATTTGAAGTCGTTCTTAAAAGACCCTTTGCTTTCCAAAATTATAAATGTATTCATATGTTTTCCTGTATAGTTTTATAGATTTTTACATCTATTGATTTACATCTGTTGATTTACATTTTACATCTATTGATCATTTACATCTGTTGATTTACATCTATTGATGTAAATCATTTACATCTATTGATCATTTACATCTGTTGATTTACATCTGTTGATGTAAATTTACATCATTTACATCTGTTGATTTTTTTTACATCTATTGATTTACAGCTATTGATCCAGCTGGAATTTATTTCAGCTGGGAGTGAGTTAGAGAATCTAGCTGTACTTTTTTTCTTTTTTTAACAAATTGCTTGCAAGTTGGCCAAACGCCATTTAGAGAATAAACATCTCTATACTGTGTGCACTGGACTGCAGACCTGGACTCTCTTTGCCTGTCTTTACTAAGCTTCCTGGTACAGTTTGATATCTGAGAGATTACTTTCCCGCCCCTCTTCTTCTTCAGAATTGTCCTGCCTCTTCCCTAATTGTTATTATTTCGGTGAACCTGTGTAGTTAAACACAAAGCCCAAGCCCAACCAACCAGCCCACAGGAATGGGCTTCTGATGGATTAATGTGGGGGTAATTGACATTTTTGCAAGATTGCACATTGTTCCCTGACACAGGCCAGTCCCCACTCTTCACTCTCCACGTTCAATCCTCTACCTCAAGCTGGTGCCCCAGATCTGCATCCCCCCTCCTCTGCCACCCCCACTGCTCCCCTGAGCCCCTGGGAGGGGTGTGGCCCCCACGTGTCCCCACTGTGCTCTGAGGCCCTCCTGAGGTTCCTGTCTCAGGGGAGAAGCCGTGTGTGCTGTGGTGGCTGCCGGCTCGTCACTGACTTCAGGTGTGAGTCCTGGCGACCCCGCCGGACGTTCACCACACAGTGAGGGCTGGTTTCTCTCTGCTCCGTGTAGCACGCGTGTAGGTATCCGTGTGAGTGAAAGTTGAGTGCATCTCTTCTCCACGTGGCGACTAACTATATGAGTTGTTCTGTGCTGCTGAGAGTCTGGGTAGCTACTGCTTGTACGTAGGAAGCTCTTGGCTTGTGTGCATTAAATTTGTCCACTCTTAGCTCACTGACTTGGCAATAGTCTGCCACCTTGGGTCTTCCAGTTACACAGATGCGTCAGCTGTAAATAATGTTGTATTTACTCCTTTAAAAATGTATGTGTGGCAATTGAGTGTTTATAGTATGTAATCCTCTTTTAGTTATATTGATTTTTAATGTTTAAATTCTTATGTCCTAGTTTTTTAGGAGAATCTCTTACATTTTCCAATTGTTTGGCATCTTTTTTTCCCCCATTTATTTCTTGTTTTGCTGCATTGTGAACAGAGTGGCCTTTGTAATTTATCATTGTTAATCAGCCTCATTTAAAAATTTTGTTGCTTACGGTTTGACTACTATGTTAGACCTATTTTTTTTGTTGTTGTTTGTTTGCGGTACGCGGGCCTCTCACTGTTGCGGCCTCTCCCATTGTGGAGCACAAGCTCTGGACGCGCAGGCTCAGTGGCCATGGCTCGCGGGCCCAGCCACTCCACGGCACGTGGGATCTTCCCGGACCGGGGCACAAACCCGTGTCCCCTGCATCAGCAGGCGGACTCTCAACCACTGCGCCACCAGGGAAGCCTTGTTAGACCTATTTTAATGAAGAGTTTTGCTTTCTTTTAGCTGAGAGAATTATGTGAAGGAAGCTGATTGGAAATTGGGACTCTTAAATGACCTAAGATGCAATAGAAGAAAAGTAGGAGCCTGACCAGAAGTTGTAGTAACAATTGTCTATTTTCTCTAAAGCAGGAAAAGGCAGCAGTGAGAGCACTGGTGAGCGTTGCAGAAGCCTACGGCGCTCGCTGCCATCCAGTTTCTCAGCTTAAAAAGCAGGTGTGTGGGGAGGGGCGTGTGCAGGTCAGTTGTTGCAGAGATTTGAGAGGTACAGGCAGGCCTTGTCCAGCCGGGCTGCAAGTCCGCAGAGCTGGCTTTGTAGCCTGCGTTCTTGGACACATGGCCTTGGCCAAGCCACTGTGTCTTTCTAAGGTCCAGCAGTTAGGGTTGTGGTGGGGTTTGTGTCCTCGGCGTTCTTGGTACTTGATGGGTGGCTGAGTGCTGTTAACCTGGGATTGGTCACAGGTGTTGCTTTTCGGTGGTGAGGGACGCCAGCTTTATGAGGCCAGCCTTTGTTAACCTGTAAAGTAAACAAGCAGGCAACAAACTTTCTTAAGCATTTCTACCAGGAAGTTACAATTTGGCGAGTAGCCTAGAGACTTTATTTTCTGTATGGTAGGCGGTACGAGGGGGCAAAAATGGGGTCGTCTCCAAGAATATAATAATCATGATAGTTGCTAACTGAGAAATTCTAAAAGGAAGCTGTAAAATCAGCACAGAATGGATTGGGGAGATTTGCAGTGGCGCCGGGGAGAAGCCGAGCCTGGAGAAGACAGGTCCTGAGTAGCATCAGGTAGGAGGGGGTTATCAGCAGCTGTGCAGGAGCAGAACCCAGCGGCGCTCTGTCCTTGCTGTTTGCGGGAAGGAATCAGCCTGAGTTCCTGTGTCAGCGGGTCCTGTTTGCGATGGCGCGTCGGGCCGCTCTGGTACCTTTATCCACTCGCATCGCACTGTCTGCCCATCGTGATTCCGAGCTTCCAGAACAAAAGCCGTTAAAAGGAGGACCCAGAAGCGTTCAGGGAGGGAGGCTTCAGCAAAGGAGGGAAGGTTCTGGAAGGAAGAGAAGCTTCGGGGAGCCAGCCTTCCTGCTCCTTGGCTGCTGCTTCCAGGTCCCTGGTCAACGCCCCTTCCTTTCCTCACAGTGGGCGTTCTGCACCTTCACCTTTTCCGTGGCCTCGTACTCCTGCCGCATGTGATTTAGTCACCTTTTATTCTGCAGCCAATCTTGCATCCTGTTCTTTCTAAGTCCGCTGCTTGGGATATCAGCTGCGTAACAAAGTACCTCGTTTGGTGGCATCAACAACAACCACTTAATTTGCTTGTGCTTTTGTGGGTCATAAATTTGGGACGGGCTCTGCCAGACAGGAACCCATCTGAGAAGTGGAAGTCTGTGCTGGGTGCTCGGCCAGCTGCACCCAAGCAGAGGTGGGGATGAGGGGAGGGGCCCATCTCCAACCTGCTTCTCCCTGTGTTCTCAAGGCCACAGCTATTCGCCACGGCTGGCCTCAACCAGGGGTGGGGACACGGACCAACTCTCATCAGGAAGCGTCAGAAGAATTTTGGACACTTCCTTGGAATCCCATATTTCACCTGCCTTCCTTTACCTGATTTGATCGAGTAACAGACCCATCACCTAGTTTTAAAGTGTGGCATCTGTAACAATTTTACAGATACGTCTTTTCTTGGAAGTGATGACAACATCTGTAACAACTTAAAAACATATTTTCTAGAACATTATTTAAAAATCTTGAAAAGCAGTTGTACATTGTCCTGTCAGGTGCTGAACTGTGAGAGGAGCATCGGAGTTTGGCCTCTGCTGCCTTTGCCTGAAGGATCCGAAAGGGAGGCTCAGCGGTGAGTGCCCCCCAAGTCACGCAGGCCTCGCGAGGGTCCGAGAATGTCAGCCTATGAACGATTTTTTTTTCTCTGGCAAGCCTGTTGGGAGACAGATCCCAAGGAGGAGTTGCTAGGTCTTGGTGACTGGAGGGCCAAGACTGGGGGTTCAGGGCCCGGTCATGGGGAAACCGTTTGCAGAGACCAAGGGCACAGGGACGAGAGGCAGGCCTTGTGTGGAGGAGGGTGGCATCTGGCAGAAATGCCTAGTGGACGGTGTGACAGCGGGTCTGAAGCTCAGGAGAGGAGTGGGCGTGGACACACTGCAGAGTCAGCTTGAGGGAGGACTCTCGAGGGTCACAGGGCATCTTCTGACAGCAGGTGCATCGCCCACAGTGTGTTGTGTCGTTTCTTTTTACCTCTCCCTCTGATGGTGGCTTTTTCATTTTATTTTTGGGGAAAGCAAGTTGCAGATTGAGTGCTTTGCTCAGTGAACCACTGAAATATTATTCTGCACTGGCACTAATTAGGCATCTTGCTCATTGTCATGTATCTTTAAATGTTTTCTGTTTTTCAGATCAGAAGGTAATTCTGAAATAAATGCCTGCCACTCTTTAATCACAGAAATCGTGGCTGAGCTGTGTGACCACGTGCCCGAGACCCACCGCGTTCCTCACGACTCGGAGCACCTTCCACCTGAGAAGTAAGTTCAGGGTATCCGGGGTGAAGTATATTGGGGTCGCCGACCTTGCAGTTTTCTGTGTTTGAAGTCTTACACGTTGAAGGTAGTGTTAGAATCCTACTGTGTCCCAGGAGGAATTATTAGATAAGCCCTGATGGTGCGTGCGTTGGTCTGTCTGACGGACGTTACAACACACGATCTGTTCTCACCATCGACACCAGCCCAGTGTAACAATTGCAGCAGGAAACCGAGACCGCGTTGGAGGCCGCGGCAGGTGTGCAGGCCGCGGAGGACTGGTGACCATAGGCCCTCGGGACTCTCGCTCTGCCCTGCAGGTGGCCCCAGCTGCTCCGTGAGCTCTGCAGCATCCCTGTCCGGACCCTGTTCTGCCCCAGAGCCGTCCTGGAGGTGCTGGCCGTGCTCCGGAAGATCGGCGCCCACTGCCACCGCGTGTGTGACCAGGTGGCCGCCTGCGCGGGGCTGAGGCGCCGGCAGTGGGAGGACAGGAGCCTGCGCTCCCGGCAGCGGCGGAACTACCTGCGCCTGGTTCACAGGTGCGCGGCTCGCAGGTCTCGTTTAGAGGAGCCCTGCTGGGCAGCTCTTACCTCAGGGTACACTTCTACCCCTGACTTCAGAGAAATACTTATTTTCAGGAGAAGTTACATATGTGTCACTTAAAAATACAATTTATAATTTTGGGATATGGGTTCTATGGTCCCGGATTTAAAATACGACAGCAGATTTACCTGGGGATGCCAGCACTGTGTATTTTAGAATGTGCTACATCCTCATGAAATTACCATTTTGGACAAATTCCTAGAATTTCTGGGTTGAATGGTATCTGTGTTTATAAAGCTTTTAGTAAGTATTCCTTTGCTTTCGGAAGGTTACATACATACATACATACACCCTGACCGGCAGTTTATGAGATGATGCTGTTACACCACACATCCTTCCCCAAAACAGGATATATTTAAAAATGCCTCCCGGGAAGACTGGAGTCTGACTCTAACTGGAATTTGGTCCCAGAGACGTCGAACCCATTCTCACGTTTAAGCCGTTTGTGTTTCTCCTCTTGGGAGAGTCCTTTGCTGAACGCTGGCTTGTAAGGAAGGAGCTGCCACTGGGCAAAGGGACCGGGTGCCGAGCCGGTGGAGCCTGGTCCTCAGAGCAGGCAGGGCGCCTGCGGGCTCAGAACCAGGCGAGGAGCTCAGGCCCAAGGTTGGGGGGCATCCCGCACAGCCTGCAGGGGCCGGGGCTCACGGCCACTGGGATAACGGCTGTCCACATAAGAGTGTTCTTTTGAGAAGTTTGGATTTAAGGACTTTTGAAAAGGATTGGTTAGGTGAAACATTTTTCTCCTTATAAAGGTGATAAATACTTACGTTTTTTAACTTTCACCTTATTTTTAGTATTAAGCTTCTGTCTCCTGTGCTTTATCTGATTCTATTGCTGGTTGCACTGGAATTGGTCAACATTCATGTGGTTCTTGGGAAAAATACTTCGGAATATCAGCAGTATCTAAGGTCAGTGCCCTCACGTACAGGAGACGCAGCTGTGTTTTGCTAATTCTGAATCATGTTCACTTCTGTTGGTTATTTTCTTGGTGATTTTTTCAACCCCACAGTCTGGTCCTGAACTGTTCTTCTCTGTGGACTTAAGTGCAAATTTGTGAGCCTTTAAAACTGACGTGTTTCAGAAAATTTAATGTGATTTACATGTGAATGATTTAGGAATTCCTCCCTCTGGTGTAAGAATAATGTCCAGGCAGTGTTATCGGGAGGAAGCTGGAGAGGGTGCCACCGTCTCAGGCAGCTGTGCAGATGCCTGGGGCCAGGTCACGGCTCAAAACCGTGGACTGTCTCTGCCGCGGGGCTGCCCCGGGTACTGTAGGGTGGTGCCCTCCACCCACTAGATGCCAGTAGCCCCCAGTCGTGATGACTAAAAACGGCTCAGATGTTGCCACAGTCCTCTGGGGGCAAAATCACCCTACGGGAAAGCTACGCCTCTAGACAAAGGGTCTGTGGATTTTCATCGTATTATTCTTTTAACTTCTCCCTAAGTTTGAAAATTTCAAAAATTCATAGTTGGAGAAAATTTTAGGCTACTTGGGAACCTCTGAGGAGAACTTGGAAAATGTGAAAATAGCGCTTCTTCCCATCAGTCAGAGGTAATTCCCCTGTGAACTTTCTGACGAATTATCTTTCAGGAAAAGCCTGCAATAGCTGCTCCAGGTGGGACGTGTCTCCTTTGAAGGGGTGGCCCCTCTCTCCGTCGGGGGAGGCTGGTCATCAGGGTGGGAACAGGAGGCACAGCCCCCGAGGTCCTGTGTCCTGTGGGTTTATTACGCGTGAGTGTGGTCCAGACGGCCTCTAAGGTCCTTTCTGGAACCGAGTCCCATCAGCTAAGAGCATCCGTCATATGTGGATTTGGTAGAGAAAGATGGAGGGTATGTGAGCTGTGTGGAGTCTAGGTGTCCATCCCCTCCAGTGACACTCTAGTTCGGCGTTCTTCTCCTTTATCCAATTTGTATTCTCTCATTTCTGTTTTGAATGTATTTCTTTTTCTTGAATCCTCAGACAAAAAATAACTACAGAACTTTAGTTGTAATTTCAAAATGAAGGGGATACATTTAAATCATTATTGCATTTTACAAGGGCATAGATAAAGAAATTAATTTCTTTCTTTTAAACAGGTTCTTAAAGTCCATCCTGCAGTACACAGAGAACCTGGCGGCTTACACCAGCCAAGACAAGAACAAGTGGGATGAAGCTGTCAATCTCACACAGGTGGCCTTGTTGAAAATTTGGACTTTTAGTGAGAAGAAACAAATGTTAATACATTTAGCCAAGAAATCCACGAGTAAAGTAGTCTAATAAGTCAGGATGCTTTGGGATCTATCAGAAAACCCGACCTGAATAGACTTTACAGCATGTGAGTTGAAAATCCAAAGGCAGGGTGGATTCCAGGTACTGCTTGACCAGGGCACAAGGTCCGTTGCTCTGCAGTTTCCTGACTTGCTTTTCCCAAGTTGTTGGTGTGAACCTCAGGCTGAATCCCTGGGAACCAAATGACCGTAGCAGTTTTGGGCCTCATCTCCCAATGCATACTGTCCAGAGGAGAGATTTTTCTCACCCAGCTGTCACCCAGCAATGGGCGGCTTCATCTTACTGGCCACAGGCCTAATCTTGAAACGATGGCTGTGGCCAAGACCCTGCCCTGCACTCACCAGTCAGGCTAGGTGGACATCTACTCCTGGACCGGCCACTGGGGCGTAGAGGGAGGGCTTGGGCTGGTCACCCTTGTCCCTGGAGCTGAGAGTGAGGTTGATATGATTCAGATCTCGAGGGAGAGGGTTGGGGAGGAACAGCTCCTGGAAGACGCTGGGCAGCACGCCTAACGGTCTGCACGTCCCCAGGTTTCCAGGTCTGGCGGGTTTAGTGCAGGAACCAGGAGGGCGGAGGAGTGAGGGCCAGGGCTGCAGCCAGAAGAGCCGGGTCAGCCCTCGCAGGAGGCCCTGGGTGGCTACTGCAGGAAGCTCCTCGTCCACTTCGGTGGCAGCAGCAAGGCTGTGTTTCTCCAGGAACCCCTGCAGGGCTGCCCCCAACCCACCTGCCGTGATGCACAGCCTTCTTCAGCCTTGCTGGCAGGTCTGGCCTCCCAGGAAGGACTTTCCACAGCCTGTTCTGGCTTCTCAGCTGTTAGAGATGAGCGTGGAGGCCGCCGTTGGGGAGGTAGGGCCGTGTGACAACAGCCATCCGTGTTCCATCTGTCGCTTCACCAGCCCAGTACCTGCAACCCCCTTGTAAAGTGAACTTGTGGGTAAAGACAGTGAAACCTGCTTCTGCCTGATGTGATGCCAGACGCCCACGTCGAGTGTCCACCTCTGGAGAGGTGCTCCTGTGGTCGGTCACGGCCTCCTGGGTGTGGGCTCGAATGCTTAACCACTCCTAACCCTCCTGGTGTTGGCGCTGGAACGGGCAAGGGGGAAAATGGACTGATCTGTACTCTCACCAGCCAGTGCAGGATCTGCAGAGCCCCGCGGCCACTAGGCTGGCGGAAGCTCGTGTTAAATGCTGCTGCTCTACAGCTCATCGCGTTCCTTTGCCCTCAGCTGCCCACCTCTGTTGGTTGTGGGTCTTCACCTGGTAGGTTGACCCAAACCTCATTCCTGAAAGGGCTTTCCCGCTAGAAATCTTCCTAGTTTTGGTAACTAGTTTTTTGTTGACTTTTATCCCTAGAAATGGGCATCCTTTCCCATGGGCCCCCAAGTCCCCGCCTGTGGCCGCAGCCCTGTCCTCAGGGGCGTGGGGGGTGGTCACCCCCATTACAGTCGGCCCCTCTCGGTCCTTTGGTTCCCTGACACAAGGCCAGCACTGCGGGCGGGCCCTCAGTCCTGTGTAAGGGCTGCCTTGGGGGCCTAGCCTCCCCACAAGCCGTGGCTCCGAGGGGGTCACAGGGATGCTCCCCCCTCACCTGCTTCCTCCATCGACCATGTGTCCTGGTGGCTCAGAGAGGAGGGTGCCTGTCGGGTGGACAGCAGCCCCAGGCGTCCCCGTCTCCGCCATGTCCTCCAGGGGCTGCTCGCAGGGCTGCAGCGCGTGCTGAGGCCTTGGAAGTGGTGCCAGGAGAGCCACCCAGCGGATAAGGCTTCTGTGCCGTGGTGACGGGGGCTGGGGGTCACTGATGTCCACAGGTCACCATGTCACCTGACGCCAGCGGTGGGCGCTCTCGTGGGACAGACGTCAGCATGCTGTGCACTCACCTCCTCATGCCCACGAACCGCTCTGATACCTCTGGCCCTCGACTTCCGGTCTCGTTGCTTCCAGGCCCCTGACCACCTGGCCACACTTACCAGTTGCTTCCTCCGTGTAGACCCACCTTCACGGCCATGGGTCCTTCCCGGCGCTTGACCTGCCCCCCGAGACAGTGGGGGGGGGGGCTGCCCTTGAGGCTGTAACACTACAACTTTCTCCTTTAGGTGGTGTCAGTGGATTTTGCAGAAATCAAACAACTCGTACTTGGGGCAGCCGGCCGTAGGAAGCTCTCCTTAAGCCTGTGGGCACACGGCGAGGAGGTGTGGGCATGTGAGCCTTTTGTGTCTGACCTGGGCCTTGGAACGTGCGCAGCCTGGTCCTGCGTGGGCGTCTGCGGTTTCAGAAGGAGGTGCTCCAGCAGGCGCCAGCCCGATGCCGCAAGGGCTCGGACGACACCTCCCACCATCTCGGTCACGAGGACACTAGGAGCCTCGGTGGAGTCGGGGTTCTAGCCGGCACACGGTCTGGAGGGCAGCTAGGAGAGTTACTGTCACGGTTGTGTCCCAGAACCCTTGGGTCTGTGCCGTGGGCCTGTTTGTAGCTCAGCCCCAGCACCGCACGGGCCGCGCCCGCACACCAAGATCCTCCGCGAAGGCTCGACACCCACACCCCAGATGCCGGTGCTGGCGACTTCAGAGTCACATTCGGCCGTCACTTCGCAGTCAGCTTTCCGTCCATTCTGCCCCAAGACCATCTCCTGTCCTGCCCAGGACTCTCGCCGGTCTTGGTCTGGCCTTCGAGGTGGGGGAGCCGTCTTCCTGTGAGACCGGGCGCAGGCCTGTGTGGGTGCTGCCGCCGTAGTCCGAGGACCCCAGCGTGTGCTCCCACAGGGAGCGGCGTGCATTCTTCTGGTGTCGCGCTGTGCTTGCAGGCCCTTCCCGCGGCTCCCTGTGGGCAAGCGGCGGCAACGTGGCACCCGTGACAAGCGCTGCCCTTGCTGGGGTGCCGGGCGGTATGGCTGGTGCCTGCCCGCCCTCGGGGAGGCCACGCCGCTCCTGGCCGGTGCTGGGCTGGGCACTGCGCACGGGCTTCGTCCTCTCCGCCCGGTCTGTTTTCTCTGTCCGCCCTGCTCCTGCAGAACCCCTGCCTTGATCGGATGCCGCCCTGCGTCCACGCGGGTGGCAGCCGCAGCAGAGAGGGCTGAAGCTCATTGTTCTCCTCAAACAATGTCCCATGTCCGCTGCTCTTCACCGCTGAGCTGATGCAGAACTTCACGCCGCGGGGCCGGCGTCCTGGGGGCTGCGCCACACCGGCTGTCTAGCCAGCGGGAGTCGCCAGGGTAACAGGCGCCGGCGGCTGCGGGTCCACGACCCGATGGGCACCGTCCGTCACGGCTGAGGAGGCCAAGCAACTGAGAAGCGGCCAGAGGTGCCTGAAGTTAGCGAGTCAGCCTCGCGCGCCCCCGGACGCTTTTTATTTTCTCTGCTGGCGAGTACCTTCAGCAGATGGAAATTGCTGGCGAAAAGGAAAGAAGTGAAGATGAGCTAACGTCGTTCTCCATCAGAAGCTCTCCAAGCCATTCGAGAGCGAGCCCGGGAGGGAGCCAGCTCGTGCCGGCCTCAGGAGCGCGGCCGCAGAGGGCAGAGGCCACAGGCTCGGACGCTGGACACAGGCTAGACCCCGGCTCCGTCACGTTTATTCACGGGCTCAGCCCCCCACACCGTTTTCCGTGGGTGACGTGTGGAGGGTACCGTCCCGCCCCGATTAGGTTGGCGTGGCGACCGTGTGCGGGCAGCCCCCGGCCCCTTCCTGACCCGGGCGTCGGTGGCCCTGCCAGGAGGAGGGACTTGGGTGCCTCCGTGTGGCAGCCGAGCTGCGTGCGGGCGGAGACCGTCCCGGCCTGAGCCCGTGGTCCCCTCCCGCCACCGCAGTCTCCGGAGCTCTGCGGGCTTTTCGGTGAAGGAGGGATTGGGGAGCCGGCCGCTGCCCCCCGTGTGCCCGTCGGCGCCCAGGACAGCTCGGCCTCAGCCCGAGCGGCGCCGCAGGACTGCACCGGAGCCACGGGGGGCGCCCCTCAAGGTGGGTGTCCGGTGCGCCCCGACGCGCGCACACCTGGAGGAGCGTCGCTGGGTGGCGTCCCTCGGCGCCTCCTGCCTCGCTGTGCTTCAAGGGTTTGGTCGCGAAGCTGCTCTTGCGAGTAAACTCTGGGTTCCTCAGGCGAGGGCCGCTCCGGAGCTCTGTTAGCGCCGTCGTTGCGCTTCTCTGTCGGGTCGCGGGGCGGCGCTCTTCGGCAAAGCAAGGCCGCGGCGGCCGCGGGATGCGCTGGAAGCCTCTGAGGGGAGGGGCTGGGGGATCATGGATCCGGGCGGCACCTGCCCCTTCCTTCGGCCTTCCCTGCAGCGGGCAGAGCCCGGGCCGCCCGGGAGGGTGAAGAGCGGCCGCCCGCTTGTCGGCAGGGCCCACGGGGCTTTCCCCGGGAACGAGCTTTCACTCCGGCCCGGCGAGGCAGGAGCTCCCGTCCTCAGGGAGGAAAGCCCGGGCGGGATTGACCGTGTAGCTCAGAGAACGAACCGCAGGGGAGAAGCTCTTTGTTTGAAGACTGAGGTGGATTTCCTGCGGAGGACGGTGTTCGGCGCGGAGGTGCCGTGGAAGTGGCCTCCTGACGGCTCCCCTTTACCGCGAATTCCCAGCTGGCGTTGCGGCGTCTGGGGGCGGCTAAGAAGAGCCCGCGGGGACGCAGGCCTCCGCAGGGCGTGGCTGCGGCCGGTCTACAGCCACGCTTCGCAGTGCCCGTAAGACGACGTCGCTCTGTTGGTGCCCGTGCCCCCAGGTCTCCGAGGCAGACATAACCTGCACCTGGGCCCCTCAGGGTCCCCGGGGCCCTGGATAATGTGGCACCAGAGTGAATCGATTTGGGACCGTTTACAGCCCATCTAAGATCAGTTCTTAAGTTTTTCCAAAGGAGACCCTGGATGATGCAGGAAGTTCTTTTGACACATCATTCAATTCCTTTAAGACAAGAGTATTTTAGGGTACATTCAAAAAAGCCCGTCACGCGCTGAGCCCCGCAGCATTGGTTACAGTCGGGGCGGGCGGTGGCACAGGTGCGTCTGTGTAAGTACCGGGTGGGCGCCTTGTTCCCAGAGTACCTCGAGGTCCTTATTGTTCACGTCCGCCCCCTCTCCACCCGCACCCACCCAGTAGGACAGCTCCTTCAGGAGCGGGGGGGCCTGGGAAGGCATCTCCTCGGGGGAGGAGGGCGGGGCCGGGGTGGGGCTGGTCCTCTCCCCGAAGGGGGCGTGGCCAGCGAGGCCCGTGCCACCTGGCATCTCCTCTCCATCTCATCACAGCCCCGTTTCTACAAGGCTTTACGGGTGGGTTCTCCCGAGAGCGAATCCCCACAGCAGCACTGTAAAGGCGCAATCCCGCCCGCTTTACAGGGGAGAGAGCAAGGACCCGAGTGAGGGGCTCCCAGCGTCGCGGAGGGGAGGGTCTTGATGCAGGCCTGCGTTCTGGGCCGGGGACTCATCCAAACGGAGGCAAGGCCTGTTGGGTGGCGGCACCGAGTCTGACCTCCTTTCAGCCCGCCTAGGCGTGTTCTCTGTTATACTGCGAGACCCCTGAGGGTGCTCAGGAGTGTTGCTGGGCCTTCCTGCAGCTCTGCGCGGGAATTTAACTTGGCTGCTGTAGCCCATGAGTAACTGTATCTCACAAAACCTCGCCCCTGAGTTACTGCAACTCTCCCCTCCCATTTGTAAGACGTAACACGGCTTTGAGTGTCAGTGAGGAAATGTCACGAGCCTGCCCTTCCTGTGAACGTGTGTTAGCGCTGTCAGCGCTCTGGAGGGACCCAGTTTCTTGCTGGGATCAGATTCCTGTATTTCAGCTCATTTCTTTCTTTTTCTTCCCTGTAGTAGTTGATAATTCCGATTTCTCTGGCTTGGATGAAAGTTACATAATAAATAGACATAACTACTCAGAAAATAAGTACTTCATTCCACTGTGGGCAAGGCATTCTGCTAGGGAGGCTGAAGGGTCCCAAGAGGCTGCAGAGGGAAGAGGCCATCGCTGTGGATGGCGGGGATGGATGGCAGGAAGTGCCATCGGAGAGGCGCTGGGTCTGGGGTCAGCAGGGGCCCCAGGTGCCATAAGGTCCTGCTGTTTCCCTCTCCATCCTTGGTCTGGGTTGGAGTCATCAGATTGGGCTTGGAGGGTATGCCAGGTGAGGAGAGAGGTGAGGACGAACCCTTGGGAGGAATGATGGTTAGAACAAAGCACAACCAGGAAGGCCAAGAAGGATTCAGCCGAGTGCAGGAAGGAGGCCCCGGGGGTTCAGAGGAAGACATGACCCCAGAAATGTCTCGGGACGAGGCTGGGGGACGTCCACGGCTCTGGCAATCGGGGTCAGGTGGGCGGGAGGGGGCAGCAGGCAGGAACCACAGACTGTGTCCCCGGGGGTTCGCAGAGAAGGGGAGGGGCCTGGCAGGGGCTCTGCTGGACAAATACTGTATGCTAACACATATATATGGAATTTAAGAAAAAAAATGTCATGAAGAACCTGGGGGTAAGACAGGAATAAAGACACAGACCTACTGGAGAATGGACTTGAGGATATGGGGAGGGGGAAGGGTGAGCTGTGACAAAGCGAGAGAGAGGCATGGACATATATACACTACCAAACGTAAAATAGAAAGCTAGTGGGAAGCAGCCGCATAGCACAGGGATATCAGCTTGGTGCTTTGTGACCACCTGGAGGGGTGGGGTAGGGAGGGTGGGAGGGAGGGAGACGCAAGAGGGAAGAGATATGGGAACATATGTATAACTGATTCACTTTGTTATAAAGCAGAAACTAACACACCATTGTGAAGCAATTATACCCCAATAAAGATGTTAAAAAAATTCAAAATCAAATATCCAGAAAAACCTCAATCCATCCTTATTTTTGTTGTGGTTGCATTAAGTTATGAAACAGGTTGGGGAGACTGTCCTGTGATGTTGAGTCTTCCTGGTGAAGAACGCAGTAACCTCTCCATTTGTTCACGTTTTCTTATATGAATTTTTTTAGGGTATTTAAAAATGTTTCTCAAATAGATGTTAATTTCTTAGGTTTATTCTTAGAAACTTTATCTTTGTTTTTTGGGTAATTAAATGGAGGTAATTTCTTCCATTATATCTTTTAAAGCTATTGGTTTCTCTATTTTAATTTTATACACTGATATCTTACTAAATTTTCTTATTATTTGTAGAAGGTTTTCACTTCGTGTTGTCTTTGGGCTGAGATAAGTGTATTTTGCCATGTTAAGGAAATATTTAATCCTATTTTATTGAGGGTTTTTTGTTTGTTTGTTTTTTTGCGGTACGCGGGCCTCTCACTGCTGTGGCCGCTCCCGTTGCGGAGCACAGGCTCTGGACGCGCAGGCTCAGCGGCCATGGCTCACAGGCCCAGCTGCTCCACAGCATGTGGGATCTTCCTGGACCGGGGCATGAACCCGTGTCCCCTGCATCGGCAGGCGGACTCTCAACCACTGCGCCACCAGGGGAGCCCTTTATTGAGGTTTTTAATGCTGAATTTTATGAAATACTTTTTCAGCTTCTCTGAAGATGATCCTGTTATTTTTTAAATCTTTAGATCTATTAAGAGATAAAACAAATTACCTATAACCACTTTTGAAACCAGCTTTTTAAAAGTTTTGAATTTTATTTTGACATGTAATTATGTTTAGCTGAGCTCTATAGCATGTATTATTGAAAACCCAATTTTCCATAAGGACGTACCATTTTCTCAAGCATCTGGAGTTCAACAGCATCTTGAATTCATTTAACAAACCTTATGGCAAAAAAACCCCAGAGCTGTGCAGCCATGCCATTATTTAAAAGCTGACATTCGTTCTCTGAGTTTGAAAAATAATAGATATATATATTTTAATGAAGAAAGTGACATACAGTATGCTCGTCTTAAACAAAGCAAGTGTCTTAAACAAAGCAAGAGTGCACAGAAGTAGGTATGTAGGAAGCTAGAAGGATTAGATAAACATTGTCAATAAATTTAAATTGATGGGATACACGTCAATTTAGCCTTTTAAAAATAACCTAAGAAATAAGTTAGAAAGCAAATACATAGGAAATCGAAGTTCACAGATGCCTGCTATCAGACAGACCTGCCAGCACGCCAGTCTCCATGGCAACAGCAGAGTGAGGGACCGGAGACGGAGGAGCCGCCACAGTAAGCCTATGGATCCCCTGAACACCTTCATTTCCGAAGCTTGCTTGTTGCCTTTCAATTTTACAGAATCACATTACAATTTTGTGGTGACTGGAAACCAAGAGGAGAAAAGATTTCTACCTCCAAGATGGAGCAGGCACTCACCACCAAAGGGGAGCGATCTTGAGGCTTTTTACAAAATATTTATCCCCCGGGACTTTGGTCAGGTGCAAGGAGCCCAAGCCCTGGGTCTGGATGACACACAGGACCCAGTTTTTGATATTATGTGTGTCGTGGAGGTGCCTGTAAATGGGCTACAGGCACTGACTCACGGGTTATTTATTTGTCGCCTCTGCAGTGCAGTTGGCAATAAACACACCACCTTGAGGTAGGGGCGCTGGGAAAGCCTCATCAAGCCGAGAGCTGTTCACCTGCTGGCATTTCCTCCTGAACCTCCTCCTTAAACAGCTGGGCAGGGACCGCATCCGCCTCTCCGACGGCTGTAACGCTGGATGATGGATCTCACGCGGCTGCCAGTGCGGGTGGAGCCACGCACCTGCGTGCTGTCTGATCTAAGGCTCCTGGAACATGTTTGTTTAAGCCAATCAACGCTTTCTGATGATGGCACGAGCCTTAAAGCCTTGACGCTGCCATTTTTCAAAAGGGGCAAAGCATGGCTGACGATAACAGAACCCATCCCCACAGCAGCAGCCCTGGGAGATGAACCAAGGGTTTCCCCGCGTGCTGTCCGTGCCGCCGCCTCTCACCCGCACGTGGGGTAAAAGCCGCACAAGAGACTAACCAGAAGCGAAAGACTGGAAACGAATGAGAAGGCACCGGGCAGGCTCCCGCTCAAAAAGCCCCACCAACCAGCAGGATCTCGGCCCACTGAGGTCACGTTTGCAGTGGGGCCTTGGGCGGTGGGTAAACTGCGGGAGGGGTGATCCGGGGGTGGGCGGCCGAGCAGAGGAGCGGAACGGCTTCTTCAACGTTTTAAAGATTGCTTAACGAAGAAGCCACTGTAAGGGGGCCTACGGCCCATGCGTATCTGCTGACTAACTGGCGTTACACGGCCGTCTGTGTGCTCAGCTCTGCCCCAGGGCTCCTGTGCCTGGGAAGCCTCCTGTTCCGTCAGGAGGACCTGCCGTCCACGCACAGGACAAAATAGCCGAGGCTCACGCGCCCCCAGGCAGCGCTGGTGGACGGCGCACCCTGGACGGAGCGGCTGGCGTGATGTGACATTTTACATATGTGACCAGGCATCAGATAAGCAGGAAGGCTTATTCCATCATCCAAGTCCATCCTGCGGACTCAGCTTCCGGGAGCACAATATAATATTTCAGTCAAAAAGCTAAATCCTTCCTTGGCCTGGATTTCTTTAGGGATAATCCCGACTAGAGCATTTACACCGAGAGAAGACCCGTGTTTGTCAGAAGTACCTCCTAGCAAGCTCCGTGGCGAGGGCCAAGCCATTATGCAAAGCGAGTGTTATTTATTTATCTTTCCCGGAAAACAGAAAACACACTGTACACACACCTGCCATTCAGTTTGGCAGAGGCTGAGACGAGGTGGTGACACGTTCATGTATCAGGAAGCAGTTTGAAAACATTAGTGGCGAATTAAAACCAAGCTCCCGACAGAGATGCCCGCCCAGGGGTTCCTGCTGTCCCGAGTCAGCCGAGCCCCACGAGGCTGCCAGACGGTAGGGGCAGCTCTCCCTCCTCTGACAGCCCCTCCCCCTGCCCCACTGCCCAGCTCGGCAAAGGAATGTTTGAACAAGATAACACGCCCCCAAAAGCCCAAATAAAGTGTTGGGGGGAGCACAGGTGGGCCTGTGTGAAAGGTAAACTGTTCCCGAAGCAGCAATCAGGCAAACGATCTGACTGTCGGTCTGGTTAATGTTTCTGCGTCTCGCCTGCTGTGCACACGGCTCCCGCTGGCGGGGCCCAGGGCGTGTGCCGTGTGGACAGCCTCCCCGCTGCCCGGGGGTCCCTTCTTTCACCTGGAGCCGCAGCCAGGCAGCTTCTAATCACGCACCTCCTCAGGCTGTGCTGCGCAGAGGGTCTCCCACCTTCCCGCCAGGCGTTACCTCAGCTGCCAAAACACAATCTGTCCTGACGGCCCCGAAGCCGGGCCCCGCCCCCCGCTCCTCTGCTGATGCCTGAGTCTCCATCTGACTCGGGGTTGGTGTGCTCGGCGGCACTTAATCCATTTCTCCCTCCAGCTCACGGCAACAGTGGCTCCTGCCAGGCCGGGCTGGCAGCGGCTCCGACAGCGGGACGGAAGCCCAGCTGGTGCCCGGAACTTCCATGTTCATGCTCACAGCAGCCCCGGTGCCAGGAGAGCGGTTCCCGTGCATCCCGAACGGACAGGGGGCTCTTCCTGTGGCCCCCGCTCCGCATGTGGGGCCATACCTCTGGTTACCCGGCAGCGTCTCTTTGTCTCAGTCCTGGTGAGACCAACAGAGAAACAAAAGCAAGCCCCGCGGGGCTCGGGAGGCAGCAAACGGTGTGAGCAGGAGGCCACGCTGGGCCCCTCCGCTAGGAGCAGCCCAGTGGCCGGGACAACGGAGGGAGGGGCTGGGTCCCGGGTCCTGGGATGGGGCCGGGTGGTGAGCTCCCGGGAGAGTCTTTCCATGAAGCGCCACGGGCCCGGGTTCCCGGGGCGCAGGTTGTCTGCACGTCCGTCTGCACACAGGCCGGCGTCTGTGGGCCGAGCAGACTGGCCCTGACCCGCTGACTGTGGCATTAAGTCCTCAGACGGAAAAGCCATTGTCGCGGCCCGAGTCGGGGGCATCATACTGGTTCGGGGAGACTCTGGGTTGATTTCACCGTTTCCTACAAATGACCTCAAGCCGTTGGCCGGAGCCACTCAAAACGGACTATTTGTCTACTTTCTCTCAAAGGCTGGGAAGGGGCTCCCGCAAGGCCTCGGCTGTAAACCCGTTGTGCTTCCTGAGTAGCTTCCCAGCGACAACCCGCTGTCCCACTTGGGACACTGGCTTCCTGGTCAGCTGCGTGGAAGGAGGGATACTGGCCTCTGACCAACGGCCCGAGTGGAGCCCACCGCCTGGGGACCCTGCACTGGAACGGCAGCCCCAGAAACACGGGCTGGGCTGCAGGAGCTGTAAGATGTGCTTTGAGGCTGACATTTCTGTCAGCAAAATTCTAAATTCTGCGTGATCCGTGGTCACCTTAAGGCCACGACCTTCAGTTATGCTCCGTCCGCTTTCCCAAGGAACCCAGGAGACCCATCCCCTGGGTCACGCCCGGGCTGGTTTGCTGTCGTCAGCAGCGTGGCCAAGAGGGAACGTTGACCCGGCATCACCTGGAGCTGGAGCTGCCCGGCCCCGCTCCCGCCGTCGTGCTTCTCAGGTGAGCATTGCCCGCCACAGCCGCCCTCCGTCCGCTGGCCGCCCCGCCGTTGGCGTGTGTGACATTCCCATGCTGGCCCTGCAGCTCTGTGTCCACCGTCAGCCAGACACGGCGTGGCAGCCCCGGGGGGTGACCATCAGGGGAGTGAAGCATGCAGCTCAGGGGAGGAGCTGAGCCCACGCCAGCCCTGGTGGTCCCGGGCGGACCCCTCGAGGGGTGCACGCTCACAGTGGCATCCATGTTGCCCAGAGTAGGTGTGCCCGCAGGGTAGGACGGCCACTCCCAGTGGCTCATCCCCCTCCCACCACGGGCGCTGTGGCTCCCATGCCCGCGGATGTCCAGGGACCTGGGCTTCTTCCATCTCACGGCTCCACCCTCCTCTGGGGCAGGGGCCAGGTCAGCGAGGCGGGGCTGTCTCGGCCCAGCTCTCCGTCTGCCTGCAGCAGAGAAGTGGATGGCCGGGCTGCCAGCTGCTGACCCTGCTCGGCCAGCACGGGGTGGGGACGGGAGGGTGGGGACGGCAGGCTTGCTCTCCCTGCCCGGAGGTGGCAGGTCCTCTCCCGGCCGACCCAGGTGCCAGTGGCAGGGGATGGAGGCTCCGGGGAGCCCGGCCCCAGGGCGATGCTACCCACGGAGGGGGCGTGTGAGGCTGGGCTGACGGCCCGCTGACGCTGCCCCCGGATTCTGTCCTTAGTTTACAGGTGAGGCTGTGCGGGCTCTCGGATCCTGCAGCCAGGGGAGGTCATGCTGGAACCCAGCCTGTCTGGCCTCAGGTCTATGCTTTTTCCACCAAGTCTGAGTTCAAGGCTGCTCACAAGCTGCAGGACCCTGGGCGAGTCACACCTTCTCTGTGGGCAGATTCTCATGTCTAGCAACATGGATTCTGCCTAACCTCTCTTTTAATGCTGAAGAATCAGGGGATGCCTGACTGCAGTACAGACTTGGAGTCAATCACAATTCTCTAGCTCACTTCTGAGGATGTTTGTGGTAAAATATACATACTACAATATTGATCATTTAACCATTTGTATAAACGTACCATTCAGAGGCATTCAATACCCTCACAGTATCGTGTAACCATCACCACTCTCTTTACCTAAAGATGTTCCTCATCCCCGACATCAGCTCTGTGCCCAGGCATCAACAACTCCCCACCCCACCCCACCCTGGCAACTCGCTTTGACTTTCTGTCTCTGAATTTGCTAATTCTGGTACCTCCTATAACTGGTATCGTACAATGGTTGCCCTTCTGTGTCTGGTTTATTTTACTGAGCATAATGTTTTCAAGGTCTGTCTATGATGTAGCATGTATCAACTTTCCCTTCCTTCTTAACCGCTGAATAATATTCTGTGTGTGTGTACGTGTGTGCGTGTGTGTGTGTGTGTGTGTGTGACATCATCTTTATCCTTCGTATGCTGGTGGACACTGGCGTTGTTTCCACCGTTTGGCTGCTGTGAACGTGACGGCAAATACTCGTTCGAGTTCTTGCTTTCAGTTCTTTCGCGTATATACCCAGGAGTGGATTGCTGGGCCACATAGCACTGAGCTGTTCTCCGCTGGACGTTCTCACCCACCACGCGTGCATGAGGCTCCAGGCTCTCCACATCTTCACCAACATACATTGTTTAGCATTTTTCAACAATGATTGCGGCCATCCGATTAGGTGTGAGGTGACATCTCAGCTGTGCTTTTGGCTTGTCTCACCCAGTGACTAAGGATGTGGAGCAGCTCTTCATTTGCTTGTTGGCCATTTGCATATTATCTTTGGAGAAATGACAGTTCAAGTCACTTGCCCATTTTTAATTTTTTTCTTGTTTAGCTGTAGGAGTTCTTTATATTTTCTGGATACTAATCCCTTATCAGATAGAGGATTTGCAAATATTTCCTCCCATTCTGTAGGTTGTCTTTTTGCTTTCTTGATACTGTTCTTTATGCACAGAACTATTAATTTTGATGTGGTCAGATTCATCTATTTTTCCTTTTGTTGCCATGCTTTTGGTGTCATATTATTACATTTTAATAGTGCATTCTTTCCTTACTCATTCTTACTGCTGCCTCTGTCATATGTCAAAATTCTCGAAACATGTGTATCTGTTTCTGGGTTCTCTGTCCTGTTCCGTGGCCTCTGCTTCTCCTGACACCACTGCCTTATTACAGCCTTAGAGTCAGTCTTGACACCCAGCAGGGCAGGTAGCACCGTCTCCTCCTCCTTTGAAATGTTCTTTGCTATTCTTAGCTTTTTGCTTTAATAAACTTTACCATCAGCTTACTAAGTTCCATGATAAATATAGCGGGAATTCTGACTGAACTGGCATCTAACTCACAGCTTTTAAGGGGGAGGGTCACCATATTCACAATGTTAGTCTTAACATCCCGCAACACAGTATATTTTCCACGTGTTCAAATCTTTTTATGTTCCTCAATATTTTAACACTTCCCCACCAAAGATTGTGGATGTCCTCTTTAGACATATTTCTGTAGCAATGTTTTAAAAATAGCTTTCATGCTGTTGTTTACGATGTCTTCTTTCCTATTATATTTTCTAATTGATAATTATTGGGTATAGGAGTGCTACTGGTTTTGGTAAACAGATCTAAATAACGTCCTCCTCTTTTCCTCTTTTTTATTTTCAATTTCTCTTTTTAAAATTACCCTAAGATTTTAATACATATATCTTACTATATTTTTATTTTTAACAGACCCAAAATTGTTCAGTATTTCTACCCCTCCAAACAGGAAAAGGATTTTAGCATTTTTAACCACCTACATTTAAACATGAAATTAGTTATTGATTTTTTAAAATGTAAGTTTCAAGTACAGCATTGTACTATGACATCTGTGTATACTGCAGGGTGAGCCCCCCCACAAGCCTGGTCACCATCCATCACCAGACGGTGGATGCCCTTCACCCAAGTCATCCCTCCCCCAACCCCCTTCCCCTCTGATAACAACCAATCTGTTCTTTACACCCACGGACTTGGATTTTTTGTTTGGTGGTTTGTTCCTCAGGTTCCACATACAAGTGAGATTATACCATATCTTTCTCTGTCTGACTTATTTCACTTAGAATAATACCCTCCAGGTTCATCCTTGTTGCCACAAATGGTAAGATTTTTTTTAACGACTGAATAACATTTCTGTATATATACATAATATAATATTCCATTATGTATATATCACATCCTTTCTATCCATTCATCCACGGATGGACACTTACGGTGCTCCCATGTCTTGGCTACTGTGAATAGGCCTGCTGTGAACATTGGGGTGCACGTGTCTTTTTGAATACATTGGTTTAATGAAATGTACTGTGGAGACTGGTCTCTCTGTTCCTTGCTATGTTTCGGCGTGGCTCTCATAGCATCTCTGTTGATGGTGCTGGTCTGTAGCGCGGGGGCTCTCCTAGGGCAGCCGGCCTGGAGCAGATCAGGAGGCCACCCCTGGACAGAAGGTGCATGACGTGCTGGGTCCAGGGGCGCGTGTGGGGAGGGAGGGGCGCGGCTCTAGGGAGAGTGCATTTCAGCTGTGGCCGATTTCGTGTCTGGAGCCGGTCCGTCCTCCAGGCAGGCCGGGCACCCGCCAGCCTGGCACCCAGGCCGGAGTCTGAGCCCTGTCTGCCACGCCGTGTGCTCTGGTTTCCTGGCTCTGTTCAGATGAGCTGCGGAACCCCGCAGAGCGTTAAACTCTCGTCCTGATCCCCCCTTCGCGGCACAGCGGCCACGAGACGCAGGGTTTCCCTGTTTCCAAGGTGTGGGAGAGGCGTGAGCAGCCAAGGGGAGGCCGTGGTTGTTAGGGGCCGGGACAGCATTTCCTGCAGGGAATTAATCCTGGGGCCTCAGGTCCTGCCATGATTTACTCACTGCAGAGTTGAAAGGCCCGGATTCAAAGGCCCAGCGCAAACCTTTGCCCCCTGGGAACAAAGGCGGGAGATTAGCTCCATGTTATCAATCAGCATTGTCAGGATGGGATAGAAACGCTTCACCTGTTGACGCCTTGGTGTGCGCCTCCAGAGGGGGTCAGAGGTCATTCCTGCCCAAGGTTTTGTGTCTCAGTTCCCCTGGCCCCGAATTACCTTTAAAAATGGCCTCAAAGGACCGGAGATGAACGTGGATTAGTGTCTTAATCTTACAGCAGAGCCTGTAGTTAGGGTCTGGGGACGGAGGGGCTGGTGGCATTGTCTGGGGCCGTCCCTGGCACGCGGCCCTGGGGGTGAGGCCGGCTTTGAGCCTCTGGACACGACCCTTTACCAGCCAGGGGGCGGCTCACGGGGCTTTGCCAGCTGACTCGGTGGGACAGTGGGGTTTGTCAAGAGCCTAATAAGTGAACTCTTGGCTCAGAGGGGTTGGGAGCACCCTGCTCCGGGGTTCCTGTCGGGAAACGGGTGGAGCTCATGCTCCAGGGACTGGCAGAGACCCCCTGCCCCCGCCCCCGCCTGCAGTCAGAGTCCCCCGGAGAGTAACCTCATCAGACCGAAATTGCCTCTCTTCTGGCTGCACATGCCGTAGACGCAGCCCCGCCGTGACGGGCTTCCACCTCCACGTGGCATGCGGGCCCCAAACCCCCTCTGCAAAGCGGGGCCCCCGGCAGGCAGGGGTGAGGCCCTGTGAGTGTTCCCCGCAGCCAGCGGAGAGCCTGCATGGGGGGCCGGGATTGGCGGGGGGCCGTGGGTGCCCGCTGGCCTTTCCCTGCAAGGGCACTCGGGTCACTGAGTTGTCTCTGCAGAGAGTCTGCGGGGTGAGGCGGGGCCCTGCCTGTCCTTCCTGTCGCCCTCCTTCCCTCCCCCAGTAGACGCTGCCCGTCACCCCTCCTCCCGGCTCTCCCCTCCCTCCCTCCTCCCGCACACGGCCTCCTTCCCACCAGTGTCCCTGGGGGCCATCCTCTGTCCAGACTCCTCTGCTGAACCCCAGCCCCTAGCCCCACCAGGGCCTCTGTGTGCCATGTAGACAAGTGGCTTCTCCCGACTTCCCTCCATAAGCACCCCTGCACCCACCTTCCCAGGCCCTTCTGCCTGCTCCTCGGCCCCTAAGTCTGCTGGCCCAGCGGCTGCCAGGTGGCCCACGTTCCTGCACCGCCCCTCCTCCACCCCTCTGGGGGCGGCCAGGCTGCAGGCATCAGGGGATCCAGCTGCTCTGCGCTGCTGCCCGGGCCGCAAGGCCTTCCAGGACTAGGTGCTCCTCTGAGAGTTTAGACCAGTGACAAGACATGAAGCTGCAACACTTCTGAGCCGTTCATAACAAAAGCAGCTCTGTACACAGCATGTGAAAGGAAAGGCTGATTATCTCTTCTCTTTATGGAAAACACGTGAAAACTGCTCTCACGTGAAGAGGCAAAGACAGGAAGCCGAGAAGATGTAGGAGGAGTAACACTTAGCGGGGTGTCAGGCAGTTGAGGAGAAACATCGCTATTTGGGATTTTGCGACGTGCGCGGTGTTTGCGGTGCTCCCCCGGGCACCGCGCGTCTTTGCTCGCGTGGCCTCCCGCCCCTCCCCCTGCGCGAGCGGCCGCGCCTCCCCTGCTGCTGTGCGGGAGGCCTTCTGCTGCTCTTCGCTGCTCCTGACGCCTGGGCTGTGCCTCGGACTCGGCGTCTCACGGGTGATTCGTCTCTTATTTCCTATTTTCTACACAGGGCGCAGGACGTTCTGACCGAATATGTAGTTCCATCGGTCCAGTGACGTCTGACAGCTTGTGAAACCAACTTTTTAAGTAGAAATTCAGCAGTTCTAGGAGCACTGCTCTATTTTTCACTCACGGATTTGGGAAGCGCCTTCACAAAAAATGAGCTTTGAGAAATTTTTCTGAATTTTATTTGTGACCGCGTGTGGGGTGGTGGCCCGTGGAGGTGGCTGGCTCCTGGTGACCCTCGGAAACGCCGTTCTCTGTCGCGGATGCCGGACGGCTGCCCCCAGGGGATGCTCTGAACCTGCAGCTGAGGAGAGGGCGTCGGAGGTGGGAAAGGCTGGCGCTCAGAGCGTTCTGGGGACTTCGGGAGGATTCTGTGCATGTGGGGATCTGGGGCCAAGAGCGAGCCGGAGGCCCAGAGCCACAGTGGGTGCGCGGCGAGGCCGCCGCCCCTCCTGCAGCAGCTCTGCCCTGGGGCACCCTCGTGGGCCACTCACAGCACCCCCAGCGCGGGCCGCGGGGCCCTCGTGCTCGGAGCCGGCCCGGCGGGAGCGGCTGGCCCACGCTCTGCCGGCACAGCCTGGCTGGTACCGTGCCCAGGCCGCGGCCTCTGCCGACCCCGGTTCCTGTCTTCACAAGCGCCGCCTCGCCTCTCCCGGGAAGCGGGTGCTCGGCCGTGTCTGGGAGCTCGGGCCTCGCTCACAGCCCCTGGCGGCCCGGAGGCGAACGTTGCCGGGCCACGCGGGATGGTGAGGCCCACAGTCACTCCTGAAAACGATGGGGGTGGGTCTGATTTTTTCATCGCTCGGTTGATCTTATTTCGCAGACGGCTTGTCCCCACGATGAGCCTTTGCTAATCGGGCCCGAGTCGTGGAGCAGAGCAGGAGACGGTGGGGACCCTGCCCCTCGGCTTTTATCGCGTCGTCCCCAACTTGACCACGGAGTTGTGCTTTCCACTGTGGGTTCCATTTGGGGTTTGGGTCTTGAAATTATCGTCAGGGGCCTCACGTCCTCACAGGCACCGAGGCAGCTCCAGGCCCGCCAGGAGCGTGGGGAGATTTGGAGGGGCTGGCGGACGAGGGTGTGTCCCTGCGGCTGGAGGGCGTGGGGTGGGCGGGGCCTCGATGCAGTTACTCTGCACGAGGGGCACAGGCAGACTCTTGAGCCTTCCTCTCGGGGGAGGGGTGTGAAGACTGGGGCTCCTCCTTAGGGGAATCGGAGTCACGCAGCACCACATATCACGCAGACCTGACAGAGCCGTTAGGAGTTCATCGAAGCACCGGCTGTCAGGGATGCCGGCCGGGTCTGGGGTGTGATCGCCAGCACGCTTGGTCACTCCGAGCCCAGCGGCTTTTGCACCTGCTGCGGAGGCTGAAAACTGGTGTTGCGGCCGTTCACAAGGCCCTTTATACAGGACCCAGGTCACGTGGGATGTGCTTTACCTTCAGTGACAGGGTCACACGGTAAGATCCTATCCACTCCAGAAGGTCGAGAGTCAGGGGACAGATGCCAGGTGGAAAGCTTAAGTGGGAGACTGGAGACACCGTCGTCGCGGATGGCTTTTCCACTGCACATTTATTAACTAATTTTATGGCCGGCCTCGCCATAGATTAAAATTGTACATTGTTTACTTGGGTCAGCTGACACGGAGATTATTAGGTTAAAGATCTAGGTTCTCCTTGAATCTGCACCCATTTTAGATGATGTCGGGCACCTCCCAGGCCATATTTCTGCTCCCATAGGCAGGTCAAACACACAGCCAGGATCAGGCTACCCTGTTATTCTGGAAATGCCAAGGCCGTCTTTACTGGGATTTCTGTATTAAGTTCTGGTGGGAGTGGTAGGTTTTGAGCCAGGGTTGCCACGGTTCTTGTTTATCAGGAAGAGGATAAAGGTGCCCCTCTTGGTTTCTGTATTGTGAAAACAACGTACATAGGCTCAAAATGTTTTAACCTTTTTGAAAGAGAGGTATCTTACAAATCACCAAATAACGGCTGTTAGGATGAAATTACGAGAACTTATTTTCCCTTGAATCTACTGATTGTCACTAAATTGAACATTTATTTTCTAAGAGACTCTACTAATTTCTTAGATTCCGAGCTCGTCTCAGGAGCCATCAACCTATGTTTTGTACCAACCACAGCTCTGTGCAGACACCTAAGGAATCTGACTCTTTTTTTTTTTTGAAATTAAACAATTTATTGTCATTGTTATTTTGCCAAGAGCAGAAGAAAATGAGGTCAGGCTTGTTCAGCAAAAGTTGACGCTTCTCTTCACCTTCTACTCCTGCTTCTGCATCTTCTCCCACTGTCCTCAGATGGTTTGGGGGCCCTGATGCCCCGCGAGCCTCCTCCCCCCAACCTGCTGTGGGGAACAGAGCAGGTCGCCTCTGTGCGCTGGTTATTGGGGGGATTCAGAGCTGCTCATCGTGTTTTGGGGTGTTCGGGTCCCCGTCGAGCACGTTAATGACATGGGATTTATATCTATTAAGGAGGTTATGGGTCTTCAGGTCAGAAATTTCAAGGAACAGATAGGCTGTCATCACCTTTGATGGGGCAGCGGACCCGCTGCTGAGGAGGGACACGGCGTGTCCTGCCTTTCGTCCACAATCTTTGCTGTGATGTGCCCATTACACCGTGGACCTGCGGCTCCTCACCCAGGGAGGGGCTCTCCTCGCCCGTCAGTCCTCCTCATGCCGCGTCTTCCCTCCTGAGACTGAGGTTTGGGGGCACTGGGGGTGGAGGGAGAGGGGGTGGGGGGCCTCCAATGGGGCTGAGGGGCCGCCTGCCCTCCCTAAGCTGGCGCTGCTTCTCGCTCTCACCTTTGCGCGCTCCGGCTCTGCCCGTCCCCGCCAGCCTCTCCTCGCGCTCTGCCTGGGGGTTCTTCTCGCGCACGTGGCCTGACATCGCAGCCCAGATTTTCAATCCTGGGCGTGAATCATAATCACCGGGAGTCTCGCAAACCCTGACAGCCAGGAACCGTGACCTGATCTGCCCTCACCGGAGGCCCTGACACCGCTGCTGCTTGTTCTGTTTTGACCTCAGTGATGTTTGAAAGCTCACCAGTGACCCCGAGGGGAGGCCCGGGTTGTGACTCCAGGGTCTGGGGACCCCGGCCCGCTTCCTGGGGCTGCAGGGGAGTCTGGCTCTTCCCGGCTGAGTCCCGAGTCCTGCGGGAGGAGCTGGGGGGCCCCCTGACCCCTGCCTGGGGTCTTGGCTGAGGAGGAATTTCGCGCGGACCTGCCGTGGCCCTGGGGTCGCCCCCTGCCCACAGCCCTGGCAGCCCGGATGCCCTTCCCTGATGAGGCTTCGCCCTTAAAGGAAGGGAAGGAGCCTCTGACTGCGCCCTGTGCACGTCAACCAGGCCCACGTCTCAGGGGCAGGAGGGACGTGGGGAGGACAGGAGGGGCTCGAAAACCCAGGGTGCCCACGCAGAGGGCAGGGCTGCCAGGAGCATCTGGAAATCTGGGTTTTGCCTCAGAATCTCCTGATTTTAAACAGGAACATATTTTAAAGGAAACAATTAGAGGTGGAATAAAGCACATCCGCAGGCCAGTTTGGGGTCACTGGCCCAAGTTTGCCACTTGCCCTCCCCCTCCTCGGTCCTTTCGTGAGTTCAGCACCCCTCACTTACCGTTTACTATAAAGCACACAGTGGTCTCGGCGCTCGGAATAAAGCTGGGAACGCCGTGGCCAAAGTCTCTGCTCCCCGGAACTTATGGACGACAGGCGGAACCCCTGCACGCTGTAAGACCTGCGAGCGGGATAGACAGGGAATCTGACAGGGCGGGCGCTGGCCAGACATGGTAACACGTAGCAGGGTGTCCCTGGGGAGAGGACCCTCGGGTTAAAATCTGCACGAGAGGGGCAGCGAGTGCAGAGGTCCTGAGGCGGAGTGAGCGGCCTTTCTGGGGGCGAGAAGGGAGCCTGTGTAACAGCCCGGGGCGGGGGATGGGCTGCTGCAGGGGGACCCTGAGGGGAGGAACAGCCTACTCTGATGGTGTTTGAAGAGCTCGCTCCCCTGAGAACAGAGGCCGGACCTGCAGTGGCTCGGGATCCGGTCGAGGGGCACAGGGAGAGGAGGGCGTGCAGTGCATTTTGAGGTTAAAGCTACTGGAACAGTGGTGGAATCTGGGGTGGGGTGAGGCAAACGGAGGAAGCGAGGGCAGCAAGAGGCGTGGGAACCACCCTGCCGCCCTCACCTGCACGGTCTGTCCACAGACGCAGCAGGGTGCCTGGCGGCGAGGTCAGGGCTGTGGACGCGCACCTGTGATGTCACGGGACTTGGGGGTGGGGGGAAGACAGCGAGGGGCGAGCACACGCAGCCCACGAGATGGAGGGGCATTTGTTCCGGGGTCCGGGAGCAAGGCGTCCTGCAGAGGCTGGAGCTGGATGCCGCGGAGAAGTGACCACGGGCTCTGCGAGGTTCTCACCTCCCTCTGTTTCCTGGCTGGGTTTCGTCGTGGGCAGGCCCTGCTGTAAACATTTAAGGCCCTAACACTGAAAAGACCGTATGGCTCCCTCCCACGTGTAATTCAAACGCAAAAAGTTTTTTGGAACAAAACAAACTTTATGATGAAATTTTAAAAAATTCCCCTAGATTTTCCGATTGCAAAATTCTTGGTAAGTTTGTGCAAATCTGTTGTTGCTGTTGAGTTTCCAGCGTGCCTGCTTTGCTGGTGTCTGAGCAGAAGCGTATGTAGTCACGGGGCAATTAGCTCTGTGAACTAGGAACTGCTAGTTGGCCCCTTGGCTGGAGCTGCCACCTCCCTGGTGCCAGAGCTCCACTGGTGGAGTGACTGTGTTAAGACAAACATAATCCCCCCACCCCCAGGTGCCCAGGGGAGCTTCCTGGGACCAGAGTTAAGTCCTGGCAGCAACAAGGCCTGTGGAGTCCCCCAGGCACTCCCATGTCTTTGTTCCCTTGAGCGGTTCCACCTGGAATATTCTGTCCTCCAGATGTGGAAATCCTGCCTGCATTCCCGGCAAGAGCTGGCATGGTGTCGCTTCTTTGTGCGTCTGTGGGTGTCTGTGCTGAGTATTGTTCAGACGTTGGGATTATTCTAGAAACACACCTATTGGTTAACTATGCGTCTTTGAGGTTTGCCAAGGATGTGCCCTGAGACTCTGACCAACCCCCCAGTTTACTGCCCTCTGGGACTTACTTGGAGGTATTGTTTGGTCTCCCAAATTTTTGATTGTTTACCCTAACAGTAAACACTTAAACATTATTTTATTGAAGTATAGTTGACTTACAATATTATATTATTTTATGTGTATAACATAGTGATTTGATATTTTTACACATTTCAGAATGATCACCACAAGGTCTGGTTACCGTCTGTCGTCACATAAAGTTATAACAATATTATCGGCTATGTTCCCCACACTGTACATTTCATCCCTGGGACTTATTTATTTTATAACTGGAAGTTTGTCCCTCTTAACCTCCCTCACCTATTTCTCTCATCCCTCCACTCCCCTCCCTTCTGGCAACCACCTGTTTGTTCTCTGTATCTATGACTCTGTTTCTGTTTTGTTATGTTTGTTCTGTTTTTTTTTTTAAGATTCCGCATATAAGTGAGATCATACAGTGTTTGTCTTTCAATGCCTGACTTATTTCACTTAGCATAATACCCTCTAGGTTCATCCATGTTGTCACAAATGACAAGATTTCATCCTTCTTTTATGGCTGAGTAATATTCCATTGCGTGTATGTACCACATCTTCTTTATCCATTCATCTGTGATGGTCACTTGGGCTGCTTCTGTATCTTGGCTATTGTAAATAATGCTGCAGTGACCATAGGGGTACTTATATCTTTTCAAATTAGTGTTTTTGTTTTCTTTGTAAAAATGCCCAGAAGTGGAATTGCTGAGTAATATGGTGGTTCTGGTTTTAGTTTTCTGAGGAACCTCCGTACTGTTCTCCACAGTGGCTGCAGCAGTTTACATTCCCACCGACAGTGCACGAGGGCTCCCTTTTCTCCACACCCTCGACGACACTTGTTATTTGGTGTCTTTCAGACGATAGCCTTTCTGACTGCTGTGAGGTGACATCTCACTGTGGTTTTGATCCCCATTTCCCTGATGACTAGTCATGTTGAGCATCTTTTCATGTGCCTGTTGGCCATCTCTTTGTCTTCTTTGGAAAAATGTCTATTCAGGTCTTCTGCCCAATTTTTATTTGGACTCTTTGTTTCTTCGATGAGTTATATGAGCTCCTTGCATAGTTTGGATATTAACCCATTATTGGATGTATCATTTGCAAACATCTTTTCTCTTGCCTGAGGAGACATAGCCAAAAAAAATATTGCTAAGACCCATGTCAAAGAGCATACTGCCTGTGTGTTCTTCTAGGATTTTTATGGTTTCAAGTTTTACATTTAAATCTTTAGTCCATTTTGAGTTTATCTTTATGAGGAGGTGGTCCATTTTGATTCTTTTGCATGTAGCTGTTCAATTTTCCCAACAGCGTTTGTTGAAGAAACTGTCTTTCCCCCACTGTATATTCTTGTCTCCTTTGTTGCAGATTAATTGACCATAGGTGCATGGGTTTATTTCTGGGCTCCTATTCTGTTCCATTGACCTATGTTATGTGTCTGTTTTTGTGCCAGTACCTTACTGTTTTGGTTACTATAGCTTTGTAGTATAGTTTGAAACCAGGGAGCATGATTCCTCTATTTTTGTTTTTCTTTCACAAATGGTTTTGGCACTTTGGGGTCTTTTGTGGTTCTATACAAATTTTAGAATTATTTGTTCTAGTTCTGTGAAAATGCCATTATTATTTTGATTGGATTGCATTGAATCTATAGATTCCCTTGGAAAGTATGCTCATTTTAACAATATTAATTCTTCCAACCCATGAGCACAGAATATCTTTCCATTTGCTTGTGTTGTCTTCAGTTCTTTCTTCTATGTCTTATAGTTTTCTGAGAACAGGTCTTTTACTTCCTTGGTTATATTTATTCTTAGACCATTTATTCTTTTTGATGCAGCTGTAAATGGGATTGTTTTCTTAATTTCTGTTTCTGATAGTTCATCAGTGTATAGAAATGCGACAGATTTCTGTTTATCAATTTTGTATCCTGCAACGTTACTGAATTTACTTATTCTAATAGCTTTTTGGTGAAGTCTTTGGGGGTGCGTCTGGGCAAAGCGCACGGCTCCTGAGTGTCAGTTGTGTCCAGGACACGCTCTGGGGTTCAGAGCCGCACTGGCAGAAGGAAGGACCAATTACAGCCCCATCCCCTCGGGGGGTGCATCACCGTCCTCGTGGGCTCATGGTAAATGAATTGGAAGGGGAGAGTGCGCTCTGAACACCAGGCTCTGTGCACTCCTGTCGGCGCGCTGCAACTAGTTGATTAAATGCCAGGGCTGCTGAGGGGCCTGTGGGCTCACCGTGTGCAGGGTGCTCCCGAAACCTGGGCAGGAACCCTCTCGGAATCCGTGGGTGGCTCGGACGGGGCGGCTGTGACAGGCGTGGCAGGATGGGGGACCCAGAGGCTTGCAAGGGAGGAGTGGCGGGAAGAGGAAGTGGGACACAGAAGGTGGTGGAGAAGGCCTCCTGGGGTGTTCCTCAGTCCCCCCTTCAAGCCCTGCCTGTGCCGCAGAGTGACGCCCAGGCTCCAGGATGGGGCTGGGGTCTGGAGCTGCTGGGGCAGGAGGGAAGCCGAGCAGGAAGGGGCAGCGCCTCCTTCCCCAGGGCTCCCCCGTGGCCCTCCACCCCACCGACCTCAGGGCTGGGGCTGCCCGCCCATCCTAGCACGATCGCAGCCACGGGACAGCTGGGACCCTTCACTGGTCCTTCGGCCCGTTTGGACCCGTAAGGACCCTTGAAACCTGGGAATCAGTCCAGGCTCTGCCCCTGCTGGAAACCCCATAGGGGGCAGCGTCCCTGTGTGCTGGGCAGCAGGCCTGGGGTGGGTGCTGCCTGCCCTGCGCCCTCCTCCCCCCACCCACTCCTGCCCCCTAGGCTGTTCTCCAACATCCCAGCACTGGCCGCCCACGTCACCTGTTGGTTCTGTTCACCAATTACGTGGCGCTCCGTGCCCGCACCCGCCTGTCATCAAAAGGTTTTCCACACAAATCATGTCACCTGCACATACTAATCATCTTCTCCCCCTCGTTCCAGGTTCTACGTATCATTTCTCCCTCCTGTCCAAGTGGATTAGCTCGTTCTCTTACAGCCTGCCATGGTTAACTGGGGCTTGATCTGATTCCCATGTCGTGAGTCTGGGGTAGCCCTCTGCATCACACACCTGTCATGGTTAACTGGGGCTTGATCTGATTCCCATGTCGTGAGTCTGGGGTAGCCCCTCTGCATAACACACACAGCATTTCCTGGGCGACGTCCTGGTTCTTGAAGGAAGGCAGGCAGCCTATTTCATCGTCTCCATGTTTGAAATGTGTCTTCACTATAACCTGCTTACCCTGAAATCTGTCTGACGCATGACAGCTTCAGCAATGACAGTTCCCTGAAGTTTGCTCTTTGCCCCTTTTCCGCTTCCATGGGAAACCCCGAGTCTGAAGTGTGACTTTCTGGTAAGAAGGTATTCAAGCAGCGACCACCCTCCCTCCGGTTAGAATATCGCTCTCTTCCCCGTGACTGGGAAATGTTCGGGACAACTCGAAATCATTCGGTTTTTTAGGGTCTGAGGATCTGTGTTAGATTTGGGCACAATTTTGGAGCTACAGAAAATATCTCCTAAAAAATGCATCTGCCACTAATTTTGCCTGAACTTTTCGACCTTTTTCTTCCTTCTTGGATGAGACACGGCACTTAGGGCCGATGTCTGTGGGCTGTGTTCCGGCAGGGGCCCAGGTTCTTCCCTCCCTGGTCACTCTGACTCCGCTCTGGGAACACGCCCGTCTGGGACGTCATCCACAGGGCTGGGGTGGGGCTGACCTGCCTCCATCCCAGGACGCCCCCCGACCACGGGCACTGGCTTAGGAATATTCCCTGCTCGTGGCAAATGTGGCTGCACAAGCAAGTGGCCTGGCAGTCCGGCCCCTCCACGAGGATGCACCCCTCACCGAAAGCCGTCCAGGAGCGCAAGCACACGTGCTGGGAGTGACACACACACAGCCGGCGTGGGGTGGGGTTGCACACTCTAGAGTGTCCTGTTTCCCGGAGACCTGAGGCGTCTTCTCTCACGAGCCAGGACACCTGCTCTTTTGTCTGGTCCTAGACAGGAAATGTCACCTAAGCTACAGCCCAGGGCTACCTGTGCTATGTTTCGTGGGTCAGATGACAGGCAACGCACACGTGTCACCTGGGAGTGTCCGTATGGGGCGCCAGACCTGGGTTCCACCCGCCAGCCATATTTCAGTTTGCTGCAGGGTCTCTCCTAAATGCTCAGCCTAAATGTATCAGTCTGCCGACTCTGTACTCACAGAAGACGCTTCCATGAGGACCTGCTTCCCACTACACCAGGGCTGAACCTTCCGGAAGCGGCTGCACTGCCGTCAGCACGGAAGCACGAGGACCCAGCCAGTGAGGCTATTTCCCCACCACTCACTTGTCACCTTCAGACAGCCTCAGGCTACGGAATTTGTTCCTTTTCTGCAGTCAATAAAGATCACGAGGGGACAAAGCCCGGGCTAAGCAGAGGCTCCTCTTGGGAGGCCAGAGCCCGGTGGCTTCAGGGGAGGGAAATGCCCGCAGGGTTCAGTGAGTCCAGCCCAGCGAACAGAGCGTGGAATCTGGATCCAGACTTGAATCCGTCACAGCCCCTTCGTCCTCAGAGGCTGGTCTCTAGAGAGACCATCGTTCCTTCAGGCGTCCCTTAGTCTTTTGGAAATTTGGAAGGAAGGGGCTCCTCAGGGTGGGCTGCTGAAGCGGTCCTGGGTGTTCACAGAGTGTTAGGCAAGGTGGTGTGTTTCAAGTGGAATCAATCGATCAGCTGATTTATTGGGCCTTCAATATGAGTAGCAGGCGACCACTGGTGAGAACCCTGCCCTGCCCTCAGGAGGCCCAGTGAGACCCCCCCCCACCCCCGGAAGAACTGGCTGTCTTGAGGACAAGGCTTTTCCCCATATCCTTGACTGTTTTCCTGAGCCACTACTGCCTAGAAGCCACAGTTGTCAGGCTTGGAATACCTGGACACGTCCCACCTACTTATTCTGTTTCATTAGAGATCAATCAATGCAATGGAGACAATCGGGCATATTACTCAATAGCTGGTCATTGAATTGTCCTGAATGAAAACCCAAGGGTGATTTCGCTGGACTCTGGCAAACAAGACATGCGTTTGTGGGAAAGGGCTTTATTTCCCCTGCTCTGGGCTGGCCGGTCTCCACATGCCTCCCTGGGACGTGGACCCTTCCAGCTGCTCCTCGTGGCAACTCCTTCCATGTGTGGACTCTGCCCACTGACCTCCAGAGCTGCACCCAGACCCTCTGCCCAGGTCCGTCTCCTTGTGAAACTGTTGGTGACCTTGTGAGCCCAGGGTGACTGTCCTCTCCCTTGAATGGTTACATCATTGTCTGTTATTATAGCTATTATCCAATGGGTATAAATTAACAGTAGTGACTACTCAGTTTCTGACCTTTGAGACTTTTTTCCAAGAAGAAGATTAGTTGTGAAGAAAGCCTAGGTTTGGCCCGTGAATTGCCTCACATGTAGTGGGCGATCAACAAATGTGAGAACAGAAACTGCATCCTAGGACCGGGAGTGGACATCAATCAGTGAGAGGTTTAATTCTAGCTGAGCAGTCGGGAGTCTATAGCGATGCCTTTACCGTTGTGCACAGCATCTGGGCTTCATGCATTACGGATAGGTTTGGGTTGTTGTGGCCGATGCTGCGGATGTGTAACTACCATGGTTCTTCTTATGAGAAGAGTCACCAGTCACGCCCCTCACTTTACTCAGCCGATGTATAGCTAAAAGCGAGTATAATTGGGTGATTGCAAACGGAATTGTTTAAAAGGCACCGGGCAGCTGACTCTTCGAGAGAACTTTGTGGTCGGAGGAGCTTTGCTCTGGGCCCACTCCTGTGTCCTCCCCATGGCCGTGGCCCCAGGGCTCCTTCCTGGCCTGGGTCCACGTTCATTCATACTGTCCTGCTGTAGCTGCCACAAGAGAAACCCCACTGCTGTGAAAAGGGAAACATTTTGTGGTTTGGCTTCCACTTTGGGCTGACGTTTTCCATCAAGAGAAATGAAAGTTTTACCCTTTAAAGTTTATATCAAGCAGGAGTAAAATGACATTTGTATTTATTACTATGAACAAATCAGCTGAAACAGAACAACAAAAGCAAGAGAAGACAATACTCGAAACACGTGTTTGTGGTACCAACTAGGTGGAGGGTTGACTAGGTGTAAGTCAAAGAGAAAAAGCAAGAAATATCACATTATGCAAATATACGTTTTGGAACTTATTGGAGACAAAGCACAAAGGGAAAGTTTTAATATGCAAATAAAAACTAGTTTTCTGGAAAATATTTGCACATGCATTAAAGAGCCCAAAATGAACTGGCATTTTGGTGATGGCAAAATGAACAATAACTCCTGCTCGTGCAGATTGATGGGTCCTGGCAGCCCTGCCACTGAGCGTGTCGCTGGTACCCCGGGGCATTTCAGCCACGCAGGCCTCGCTCTCAGCACCGCGCTGTCTGTGCGTCGGCGCCATAAGGACTCGGGGCTGCAGGGCCTGCGGGGGAGGAGCTGGCGCAGAGGCTCCTCCCCAGGGCGTGGCGTGGTCCCCTGGGGGCGTGGCGCGGTCCCCCGAGGGGCGTGGCACGTGCATTTTGTCCCTGAACCAGGCTCTTCTCCAGCAGCACCTGCCCACCCAGGAATGGGACCCTGCTGAGCGGGCCGGGGGCAGGCCCCTCTCTCACTCGACCTCCCAAGCAGTTTTGTGTATTTGGGGGCTGCCCCCGCTCTGCCGCCCGGGCAGGCAGACAGCTGCTCCGGCCAACAGCTCAGAGGGACCGTAGCTCCCAGCCTGGCACAAGCAGGGTCATCAGAGGGACACGGGTCAGTGTCTGAATTTCTGCTGAAGTTGGAAGGCTGTTCGAACGTCTCCTTTGCATTTTTTTTCTCCTCGGTGTTGAAATTAAGATAGTGAAGGGATAGTTAACATAGTTAAGGTTTAAGAAGATGTCCCATTCGGAACCCTAGTCGGTTGTTAATTCCTGTTAATATAAGACTTTTAAGTTCAGTGAAAGTAAAAGTGAGATATCGCTTGAGATTCAGTGTTTACATAAACAATAGAAGACCGCATGGCTTGACTTGAGCTAATTCTATTCTTTATTCAAAATATACACTGGCATTCCTGGGTGGGACATTCTTAAAACACAAATGCAATGAATTTGCAGAGAGGGAGCACGTGCTAACATGTACAGTATACCCAGTGGCTCTGTTCGAACGTCTCTGCGCTTCTTCTCTTTTCTCCGGCTCTTTGGCCCTCCTGACCCCACCTTTTCTGGGGTTGCTTGGCTGAGGATGTGAAAACACACCCATCGCAGTGGCGCAAGTAACCTCCAGGTCCTTGGGGGCCAGAGGGTCTGCGTGGACATTTCTGGGAGAAAGTGAATAGAGACTGGCCAACTGGTCAGCAGAAAATTTGGCCAATGCCTTAGAGGGAGGTCTGCGGCGGCCCCAACCCGTAAGCCAGCTCAGGAGCTGAGAAGGGGACAGGGCGTCTGTGGGGGCAGATGCTCGCGGGCTCCAGTTCAGGCAAACCTGGGTCTAATCTGTGCCGCGCAAGGACCAGCTGAGTGGACTGCATACACCCCCAGCTCGCAAGGCCTCCGTCTCATCCGTCAGTCACATCCTCTCCTGATGAAGGTCTAGAAAAGGTCAGGTAAGACAGTATCTGTACAAAATCAGTGCACGGAGAGTTCAGTGACTGTCCCTGTCACCATCCAGCCGAGGCCTCGATCACACTTTCCTTTATGTTAATGTGTGTGAGCTCTTCCCTAGAGCAGCATCTCTCAACTCTAACGGGCACCGAGTCACCTGGGAATCTTGTCAAAATGAGACGGACTCAATGTGCATGAAGTGGGACAGGTTCTGCTTTTACCCAGAAACTCCTGGTGATGCCGGGTCACGGGCACTGTTTGAACAGCAGGACTCTAGGTCCCGTGAGCAGGTCTGTGTGCTCCGAGACGGCCAGCACAGTGTCCACACGTCGTGGACACTGTGGAAGCCCTGCCTGAGTGGACGGGTGAGGTAAGCCGTGCGGCTGGAAGGAATGGCCCCATACCGCGGGGTGAGAACGAGTGCGCAATTCCGTTTAAGAAGTGTGGTCACAGGGGTGTTTATGATGACATGAGGGGTTTGGGGGGCGTCCCATAACCTCTGAGGCTTGTGTAGAGAGGAACCCACAACGTCCCCCTGGCTCCCCGGCTGACAGAGCACAGGGTTGGGTGGAAAACCGCTCTGACTGGTCAACATGGTTAGAAGTGTGGAGCCGATGCCCCACCCTGTGACACTGCAGAGTGCTCTCCACTGTCCTACTGTGTGCTCAGTGCATAGTAGGAGCTCAACAAGTATAATTTACATGAGAAGGAGGGATAAACCCAGAGGAGAAAAAGCCCGAGGAGGGTGATGTGTAAGTCAGATCTGAAGCCAGGGACCCTGAGGAGGAGGCCGAGCTCCCCAGGGAGTCAGGGCCGGGGTCCCCACCACTGCCCGTGGTCCAGGGAGCTGTGGGCCGGCCTTTCCCGCCTGGCGCCCCGTGGCACCCTCCTGCCCCGGACCTGGCTGCCCTTCCCAGCTCTGCAGCTCACGGCTGTCAGACAGCAGGTGACTGTAAACCTCTGTCGACCCCTGGCCCAGGCACCTGCAATGAGAAGCTTAATAAATCCGTGTCTGGTGTTGGTGCGGCCGAGTTAATGATCTGTCACGCGGTGACCCAGAGCAGGGTCAGCGCACTTTCTCTGCAACACCAGGTAGTAAATGTTTGAGGCTTTGCAGCTCCTTGGTCTCAGTCCCAATGACTGAACTCTGCTGGTGGGAGAGAAGCCAGCCAAAGGTGACATGTAGGAGAATCAGTGACATCCCTGTAAAGGCTTATGTAGAAAGACAGGCAGCAGGTCTTACTCTGCCTCACCTAGAGGCAGGTGTGCCAAACCTGCTCCTGAAAGACGCTGTCTGAAGACACAGTCCCGTCCAGCTCCTGAAGGGATTTCTTGACTTACGGCCGACCTCACCCAAGCCTGTGTCCAGAGTGAGTACCCGTGGGTAGCGGGAGTTCTGTGTGGTTCATCTGGGCACCTTTGAGCATCCTCCAATTCTGGGCATCTCTCAGATGGTTTTCTGGGGGGAGAGACTGAGTGATAAAGGATCTATTCATTTCCTAATTGATCCAAACCTGTGGCCTAGAGATGGTCAGAGGCACCCCTTCAAGTGTCTACTTGTGAGAATGAGGGGGCCTCACCTGGGCTTCTGGGTCACTGCAGCAGTGTCAGAGCGAGGAAGCCCCTGAGAGGGACCTTTGGGGATCGTCACCTACGTCTGCACGGCAAGTCCACGTGGGAGTGCGAGGTTCGCGCTGGTTCCCAGATCCAGCTGGGTTTGAAGCTGCAGGCTCAGGAGGGAGGAGGGGGCTCCTTTCCTGAACTCTCTGCTGGGTTCTGCTGTGAACAACGCAAGTTAGTGATTAACTTAAACATTCCTGGAGCACATGGGTGAGATGGGGAGAAACAGAGATGAGGGAAAATCCCCCTGTGGTCTGTTTATGTCATGGGCTCAAATGTCCATACGGGTTCTTTAAATAAAGTTATTTTAAAGATGTTTAGTGGTTTGTACCGCGGGGCAGACACTCAGACGGAGCTGCGCAAACTGCTGGCGTGCTTTTCCTCCTTGCTCCCTGCAGCGTCCCTGTGGCACATGCCTGGCCTGCTCTTCAAGCCCGAGATTTGGTAAAGATTGTAAACATGGGTCATAAAGGCTGCCTGTAGGGATTCCAGATTGCTTTTGACCAAATCCATGAGAAACACCCTCAGATCCTTTGGCTTTGCAGTGTGCTTTGGAGTATTGTTTTGCTTGCTTTTTTAAAAATAAATAACACCATAGATAGGAAATTAAAAGAGTTGATTCAGATCTAAGGGAGGAAAATCTACACACTGTGACATTGCCAGGTAAACCTGGGGTGAGGCTGGGTTCTTTGAAGCACCGCTACTCACCCTGAATCCTGGGGCACCACGTACCACCCGGAACAGAGTAGGGCTCGGTGAATAAGTGCTGAATAAGCAAACACTCGGTGCACACAGCACCGCGGTTTGGTCTCTTCCTCGGCTTCGCTGGCGCTGCCTTACCCCAGCACCGTCTCCTCACGCAGCAGGTGCGGCCACGGCTCGTGGGTGGCAGATGGACAGCGGGAGGGGTGGCTCCTGAGGAAATGGGGTGATGACTGAGCAGGGTGAGGTTTGGGAGGCCACGAGGGCTTTCTTCATGGACGGGAACTCCGTCTCTTACTTTGAAAGGAGATGATGTGTTACCTAAACTTGGATGGAGTTTAAAACGGAGAGAAGTTGAAATCAGCAACCAGGATAGACATGAGAAGTTAGGGTGAAGTGTCATCGAGATCACACCGGTGAGCCTGTCCCCTGTGCTCACACCCTCCATGTTGTCCCGTGTTGGTCTGTGTGGCCCGTAGAACATGCAGGAGTGATACTGCATGACTCCCCAGCTGCGTCACGGAGGCTGCCCTGGCCTCCCGCTTGCTCTCACCTGCATCTCTTCTCCCAGGGACGTCTCCTGCCACTTCGTGGGGATGCCCTGTCACCCTGGGAGAGGCCACGTGGTCAGGGCTGTGACCTCCTGCCACCGGCCATGGCTATGCGCCATCTCGGAAGTGGGTCCTGGGTCCTGGGCGCTGTCAAGCCTTCGGGTGACTACAGCCTCACGAGAACCAGACCCGCCTGACAGAACCACTCCCAGACTTCCATTAATCATGTGGGATAGTAAGTATTTGTGGTATGAGCTGCTACGTTTGGGGGAATTTGTTACGCGGCAACAGATAACTGGTACACGGTCTTGATCAGCTGGGAGCTAACGACCTAATGACCTTGCCAGGTCCCTTCCAGCCCCTGATCCATCGTCTGGGGCAGACCCCGTGGTGTGGTTTCCCCTCTGGAGCCTGACCCTCTGCTCATCACCTGTGAAATGTCTGTGATGAACACAAACAGCTGACCAGGCTTCACTCTCAACAGCTGTTCATTAGGAGTAATTAGGAGACGTTAGGAGTAATTATTAGGAGACGTTTATTCCTCTGGGCGCCGGCACTTCGCGGCACACCTTGGGAGTTCTCAGTCTTCAGAATTCTGGAGGCAACCAAGCAAAAGACTGAAATTTTAAGGAGTATTGTCCCAAATAAAGCACAGTCTAAAATACAAACTTAATAATACAAGGGCTTACCACTGCTCTTTGTCTTCGTTAGTCTCGTCCAGATAAAGTTTCTAGCGAGGTTAATGCACTTTTCCCTGTCACCTTCAGACTCTATCAGATACATTTCGGACCTGAAAGTCTGTAAATAAAACAAGAGCTCCAGCGACTGCCCCTGCTGTCCTGTGTGGTAGCACGAGTCACGTGTGGCCATTTAAGTTAAGTAAAGTGAAATGAAATGTAAAATTCATCTCCTCGGTTGCAGTAGCCACCTGCCACCGGCTTGGACAGCGCAGGCTGCAGAATGTTTCCATAATCAAAGGAAGTTCTAGTGGACGGTGAGAAGCAAAGGATTAGCACCGTGAGTTCCACTTCTGAATGGCTGCCACCTTGGCATTGCCCTTGGCATACGGTGGGGCTGTGCCCTGCCATCCTGCCCCTGACAGGCCCCTCATCTCAGAAGCGGAGCTGACGGAGGGCGGGTTGCCGTGGAGCACAGACCACCTGGAGACAGGAGAAGCCGCGTCAGTTCTCTTCCTACTTCCTGCAAGACGAGGCCATCTTCGTGTGTCTTGTTGAAGGCCGGACAGGGAGACATACACTCAGCAGGTCGTCGGTAACGGGTGTAGGTTGCCTTGACTCACGTTGTACAGAGAATTCCATCTTTGACACAGGAGCTTGGCCTGAGCGCCCGTCTTTGCAGAACTGACCGTTTGACATCTCCCTGCAGCATCTCTCTCTGCTGTCTGAGCTCAGGGAGAGTTGAGCTGTTCCCAGCACCGACGCTCTCAGCCAGTCTGAGAACAGGGCTGCCCGGCTGCACGTTAAGCCCCACAGGCCTTTGCCTGGAGGAAAGCCCGCTCTCCTGCCCCGAGGGCCCTGCGATGTCACTTTGTCAAGGGTAACAAATCTACCAGCAGCCAGCTGCACCCCCAGACCCACGGGCTCGCTCGGGCCTCCACATCAGCAGCTGTTACCCTTGCTTGGCGATGGCCATGCGCACTGCGGCCTATTGATCTCGGGCATAAAAAGGCACAGCTGAGCTTGGTCCACACATTCGTCATGGAGCACGGTCTCCATCCTGACCCTTCTACCCTAGCGTCACTCCTCTTCTGCCCGCTGTCACTACCCCTTCTATGCTCCTTTTCCTTGGCAAACCTCCACAAGTGCAAATTCAAATGCAGCCCAGCTGCTGTAAGTTGTAGGATCGGGGTCGGGAAGGTCTGGGTTCCAGGTTAAGGCAGAGAGAGCCCTCGCCCCCCGCACAGGTCTACAGCCTTGCCGCGTTGGGGGGCGGTCTGCCTGCCGGGATTTCCTTCCTGTAGCACCGGTCGTGTCACGTGACCACGCTCAGGGCTGCGTCTGGGCCCGTGGGGAAGTGGGGTCATGTGAGTGGTGGGCAGGGGACGCTGGGGGATAAAAACCACAAACCGAGGGTGTAGGGCGACAATAAGCCCATTTCTTTTCAAACCTTCTTCTTAAAAATGTTCAGACCTCACAGTAGACTGAGAAGTTGGTGAGCTCTGCAGCGTTCTCTGCTGGCTTCAGCTGTGTTCCCCGCACAAAGGTCTTGGTGGGCACGTTAAAAAATTGTTTTTATTGAAAATATAGTCGATTTAAAATGTATTAGTTTCAGGTGTACAGCAAAGTGATTCAGTTATACATATGTGTAAAAATACATAATCTTTTTTATATTCTCTTCCATTATAGGTTATTACAAGATATTGAGTAGAGTTTCCTGTGCTGTACAGTAGGTCCTTGTTGATTATCTACTCTATACACAGTATGTGTATCTGTTAATCCCAAGCTCCTAACTTATCCCTTCCACCCATCCCCTTTGGTAACCATAAGTTTGTTTTCTGCGTCTGTGAGTCTGTTTCTGTTTTGTAAATAAGTTCTTTTATATCATGTTTTAGATTCTACGTATAAGTGGTATCATATGATATTTGTCTTTCTCTGTCAGACTTACCTCACTGAGTATGACAATCTCTAGGTCCACCCATGTTGCTGCAAATGGCATGTTGCTTGGGTTCCTCTATCTGCAAACAGAGGCATTAAAACCCGTCTCTTCTCCCCTCCCTCTAAGTCACGGGACGGCCGAAGTCTCCTCCGTTCTGTGCTCTCCCCTAAGCCCTCCTCCACCTGGCTAGCACACCGCCGTTGCTCTAGCCATGCTGCTACGATGCACCCTCGTTGCCGAATCCAGCGGGGGCCCCTGGGTCTCCATCCCCCTTCTCTCTCCCGAGAGCCTCTCCTTTTCCATTTCCCCTGATGCCACCCTCTCTCTTGTTCTAATGCTCTTCTCTTCATGTGCCCGAATGTTGGAGGCCCCCTGTTCCGTCACCGACCACCTTCCCTTATAACTGCACCTTCTCCCACTCGTTCCCGCAGTTGTAATGGAGAACCATATTCTGATGGCCCAAAGTCTGCATTTTTGCCCCCGATCTCTCTTGAGATATGGATTATTTAAGAGTACTGGATATCTCTACTTAGATACCACAAGGCATTGCAAACTTCAAGTGTCCAGTTCTGAACCCATCCTCTTCCCCTGCAAGCCTAAGCCGGTCCCACCTCGAGGGAGCCTGCATTGCTGTTTCCATCACAGCCGGCCTTGCAGCCATCGGCAGACGTCGTAAGTGGAGTGACCAATACCTGGAAGCCTGACCGTGTGGCCTGTCCTCCAGGATGCACGCCCCTGGAAGGTGGCGGGCAGGTTGGCTCGGGAGAGGGTAGCAGGGGTGCTCAACGGGCAACATCATTTGGGCCGTTTGTAAGTATTCCATCTCCATCCCTGCCCCGGGTGCAGGGAAACGGAGTGAGTTGGGGTGGAGAAGCTACGGCAGACCTGAATCCCACCTCTGCCTCTGTCGTGCAGAAGAGATCATACTGGGGGCCAAGACGGGAAGCGTGTGCAGAATTCTGCTCCAGGGCTTTTGGGCCCCGAGTTTGCCACATGTAGAGTGCAAACAAATCAAGCCACCTGTTTGCCCAACAATGCTGCTGGGGCTTTGTTTTACCAACACCAGCCCCCTTCGTGGGGAAGAAGTGGGACCCCCTGAAAACAGGTTTACCTCTTGGATAAAAGAAAAGAGACTGAAGATGGTTAACAAAGAAATTCTTCCCTGAGTCTAGGAGTCAAGTTTCTGTGAACCTTCGTTATAGGAAATTTGTAGTTGAAAGACATAAAATCTTATGGAAAAAGTAGGGTGAGAAGTCTAAAGCTGAGTGTGAACCTATGAAAGTTATTACAGATTTTCAAAAAAAATTTTTTTCCTGTTCATTAAAATAAAGCACTAAGGTGTTTGTATTAGTTCCTTGTTGATGCTGTGATAGAAAATCACCAACGTAGTGGCTTAAAACAGCACAAATGTACTCTTACAGTCCGGGACACCGGAAATCGGCCTCACTGGGCTAACATCCAGGCGGTGGCAGGGCTGCTTCTGGAGGTGAGAGCGATGGCCTTGCTGCCCCAGCTTCCAGGGGCCACCGGCGCTCCCTGGCTGGGCCCCTCCTGCGTCCCTCTCTAGGGCCCAACAGCTGAGCCCGGATAATCTCCTGTCTCCAGATCCATCCCTTGATCCCACGTGCAAAGTCCTCTTCACCGTGTAAAGTGACGTAGGTTCCGGGGACAGGACGTGGACTTGTGCGGGCCACAGGGGCTGCTATTCAACCTGCCGCGGGTACTGGATGGAACGGAGAAGGTCTCCATGGCTCTGCGCGTCTTAAGTAACAATGGGTCCCTGATGCGACCAGTTTCCAGCTGGCCCAGGCTCCTCGCACAGGTGTTTTCACATCTCCTCCACGGAAGAGCCGTTCCTCCTCCCTGGGGCTGTGCATCTCCCACGAGGTGTCCTCTGTCCACGGGTGCCCTGTGGTGCCGAGAGCTTCGGGGCATGCCACCCAAACGCCCTGGCACCCTGGCAGCCCGTCCTGCGCACACGCCTCGCCCCGCGGGAGCCTCTACGCTCCCTCCTGCGCCCCCCACCCGTCCCCGATCCTGGCACGGGCTGCCCCTCCGTGTGGCCCCTGATCCCCTGGAAGCCCTCTCCTGTCAGGTCGACTCCAGGACACTTCTAGCAAAGGTCTTGCAGCTGAGGAGGAGAAACCGGGAGTAAACTCTGTGCCCCGCCCTCCCTGGTGTAGAGGAACGAGGCCACTTCCCAGAAGGGCCCTCTGTCCTCGGTCACCAGCGCAGGGACGCCGGCCTCTGGATCTGAGAGGAGCAACTTGCTGCCCTGGTTCCCCTGGGGGAGGGGCGGGGGCTTCCTGGCTCACACGGCGCTGCTTCCAGGACTGACCGCTGGGTCTCTCCCCCAGGACGAGAGGCCCTTGGGCAGGGGTGCCCACGGGGGGCTGCCTATAGAAACGGCTCCTGCCATGCACACCCGGTCGTGTGTGTGCACGCGTGGGCACGTGGTACACGTGTGCGCGTGGGCACGTGTGGGCACACGCACATTTCACGGGGGGCTTGGAGCGGTTCACAGAGCTCCCCAGACCTCGTCCGGCAGGGCTCACCCGGCTCCCCACGCCCAGGTCCCTTGGGAGCCTGCTCCTGTCGCCTCCCAGGTGGCGTGTCCTGACACTCAGCGTGGCACGGCAGGCCGCTTCCCCAGGGAGCCGCCGTCCCAGGGAAACCCGGGTCCGTAAGCAGATAATTGCGGCGCGCGGGGCTGTTCAAGCACACGCGCCGCGGCACTGGGGTCTGAGCATTGCTTGGTGTCGGCGGGTGGGCTGTACTCTGGGCCCATCCTCATCGTCAAGTTGGGCCAGACTCACACGTGCTTTGAAGCAAATGAATGAATGTGAACGCAGCCCCTTGTGGCCGGGTGGCATTGCTGTAGGATCACTGGGCGTGTCTACTCTCTATCCTCACCGTGGGGATAGGGTGTGCCGTGGAGAATTGGTGTTAATTTAAGACCCACGTAGTCCAGATACTGGCCGGGCTGGGTGGAGGCCAGCCTGTGACCACTTCTGTGTGCAGCTGTCGCCGTCAGAGGCAACGTCTTCAGAAGTGGTTATCTTGGCCTCCACCAGGAGGACAGCTCCATGTAAATCACAACACAACTCGAACCCTTGTCTCTGGGAGCAGGTAGCAGTGAGTGGCGCCCCTCTTGCCCCCGACGTGCACGGAGACAGTTGAGTGGATGTACAGCTCGGGAGAGGCCCGAGTGCAGGGTGGTGGCTGCACGTGCGGGGCCTGCCGCGAGGGCAAACGGCCGTGGCCACAGTGCTGTCCTCGCGCCTGTCTGTGCTGTCTCTACGTCTGCCTGGGGGCACGTCCAGATCGGGGTCGTCTCCCTCCCTGCCGTGGAGGGAGGGAGCTGCTGGGTAAGAGCCTGGAGCATAAGATGCTCCGTCCAGGTGCCGTGCTGAGCTGGGGAGACTGGGAGGGTGGGCCCCACAGCTACTCACCCGCCTAACGGTGCCTCAGAAGAGACGCAGGGCTGCATCCCCTCCTGTGGGATTCCCCGCGAGCCCCCTCCCCACGGGGCTCCCGTGCAGAGATTCTGGCAGGGGTGAAGGGGAGGCAAGAGCACAGCTGGCGCCACCGACCCACCCACCTGTTAAAACAGCTATGGATGGATTTTCCCAACACAATGGTTCACTCTGCTACTCAACCCTGAGGAGATTTTCCCGAAGTCTAATCCTTCAGGAGCCTACTTTTCTGGACCACTTGAAGAATAACTCCAGAGTTTGTTAAAGAAGCACTCACCTCCCCCGTGGTCTAAGCATCCAATCTGTGGACGTGGTTTTCCTCTAAATCGCATCGAGGCCTAAGATTGTGTGTTAACGTCGGTATGGTACCTCAGGCTGTACACGGTTACATTAATAATAATAATTGAAGTATTATATAAAAATATAAATTAATGTTTGGTAGAGGAATAATTCCAAGTTTCCGGGGGTGGGGTCTACAGTTTTTCAGCACCATCTCAGAAGGCTCTATGACATCAAATGTTTAAGAATCTCCCTGAGATGCACGTCTTACATCTGGTTCCTCCCCTCGGCGGACGGTCCTCAGGGAGTTCCGTGTCTGCATCACCCCGGTTTGCATTTTGTTACTCAGAACCTCAAGCAGGGGCAGCTCCGACTTCAGCCAATCTGGCAGATCTGAAGGGAGACACAGTAGATGGTTCCAGATGACGGAAGGACCATCGAAGGGCCCAGCGGCCCTGGGTCTGGGCCCACATCTGCACTGCTGGCTTCGCCCCTGCAGCTCAGGGACCTGAGAAAAGGCTGTGGTGCCTGGGCTCCAGGCCAGTGTGGCCGCAGGACCCACACGGTCTGCTTTCCTACCGGATGCCAGGTGGCCTGTCTTCGGAGGGGGTGACCGACAGTGCGCGAGCGTGAAGATACATGCAGGTGTGAGTACGCATCGGTGCGGACGGTGGGAGGCGGGGCCCCGGGAGGAGCAGAGGAGACGGGGGGCTGGTCCTGCTGGCCCTGCACGTGGGCACTGCGACTTGCTGGGCGTTTCATCTCGTCCTTGCAGAAACCCCGGAAAGGCTGCACATCCCCACTGCCAGCATTGCCCAAGGTCACGGAGCCAAGAGGCCGCGTGGCCTGAAGACACACCCAGCTGTCCCCGCCGGTGCCCTGGCCTCGGCGCCACACGTGAGCGAGTGTTGACCCTTCCCACGTGTGCACCGGGAGGCTCTGAGGTGGGCTGCTGGGAGGCGGTCCTGCACACCACGTGCTGTGAGCAGGCCGTCCTCCTGTCCGTCCATCCCAGGGCCTCCGATGCGTCAGCACAGCCCGCACTCCCCCACGGCCCAGGGCATCCCTGGGCTGATCCAAAGGCCGCTGGGGTGTTTGGGTCTGTAAGTAGCTGCCCAGCAGGCCGCAGCCCTTCCCCACACCTGGCCTCCCTTTCTTTTCTCTGCATTGGCTCCAGGAGCACTGTGGCTCCATCTGTACAGGCGGCATTGACACAAGTACATACGCATGGACATGTGCACCAACACGCAAACATACATGCACCACGTGTGCACATGTGAGGCACAAACACCACGCAGTGCACACACACTCACACGTGCGTTCACACGCACAATGCACCCACACATGTGCACGCACAGGCACACACGCCCAGCCTTACATGGAGCAGCGGGGCAGGTACCCCTGCGTCCAGTGCCCTGTGGCGCCCGGCTTCACAGGAAACCCGTAGAGTTAAGGTCTCACAGCCGCCATGGCTCTGCTTTCCCCGCACCCTCCCACAGCCAGGGAGAGTCAGCCCTAGTGCAGAAACTTCCAGGGTGACAGGTCCGCCTGGAAGGGCCCAGGTCGCTCACGACGGCTGGACTTGGAGGTTTAATCAGCGAGCAGGACGGTGGGTGGAGGCCTGGCATAGAGAAGCTCTCTGGCATGAAGGGCCTCCAGGAATCTGACGCCAGGATCCCCAGGGTCCAGGTCGGCCTTTCCGGGTGGAGGTGGGGTGACGGCACCAGGGGAGCACCAGGGAGTGGGTGGGGGCCGCCCCAGGGGAGGGCAGGAGGGGTGTGGTTTCGCTGAGTCAGGAGGGGGCCCAGACGCCTGCGTCTAGTCACACCTGTGCTCACCTGGTTTTCCGCTGAGAGGCCGGAACCTGAGCAGGTGCTTCTGCGCTCCAGCCTGGTGCCTCCTGGCTGTTTGAGCCTCAGGGCGCAAGCTAGGGTTTGGCACCTGCCAGGGGGCACTCTGCCCACCGCAGAGGCTGGAGCAGGGGTTTTTTTGAGCACCAGGCATTTATTAAGTGCCTACTGTGTGCAAGCGGACAGAGGGGCCCACCGCCTCTCAGCTCCCGTCCACCCTCTGAGCAGCAGACACCCGCCCTGATCACAGAGGGTGAGCGGGGCCCAAGTTGCGACGGACGAGCTAATTGCCTGGAGGGCTGAGCATCAGGAAATGCGTGCAGGTGCTCCTGGGGAAAAGCTCGAGCAGACCGACGACACCAGTGGAACAGAACCTGGCCGACGAGGAGGCAGCTGCAGCTGCCCAGGGCCTGCGTCCAGGGGGTTTCAGCCTGCACACACCCTTCTCCGCTGGGTGTGGGACCAGGACGGGCTCAGGAAGAAGGTCTGGGGCCACGTGGTCAGGCACCGGTCTGGCTGCGTCCCAGGGACTAGAGGTCCCCTCTCTAAACCACAGGAACACAGTAGCTGTGCATGGCTTTCCCGCAAGTGTCCAGATGGTCAGTATTTCAGGCTTCGTGGACCTACAGCCTCTGTCACGACAGCCCGACTCTGAGGCCAGGCTGACGGGCCACATGCACGTACTCTGCCCTGTTCACGGTGCAAGCGGGTGCCAGGCCCTGCCCACGAGGGACCCCCGCCTGTGAGGGTGAACCATGCGAGGGGTGGGTGGAGTGTCCCTGGCCTGACGTGTCTCATCTGCTTCTCTTTCGGGGTGACTTGTGCCCTCTGCCTCCTGTCCCCGCCTGCTGTTCACCTGTGAGAGGGCACGGGGCTCGGGGGGGGGGGGGCCCGGGCGGGTGATGGCGAGGGCCCAGCATCTGCCCTCTGGGTCCAGCCGCCTCAGATGGCCCTGCTCTTTTCAGCCCATTTCCATCCAGTCAATGCGTTGGGGGCAGGAAGAGGCGTTGTCTGGGATAGGACGGATGAAATGGGGCTGAAGTTCAGGAAACGCGTCTAAACTTGGGGGGGGTCCAAGGTGTGTGAGCGGAGGGCTCTGGGCTCATTCCAGGGGACGGAGCTTGGGCACATGACTTTGGGGAGCTCTTTCCAAATCTCTGGTTGAGGAACGTGGATTGCAGCCGCCCTTTTTTGCACTGCGGACACTGACTCTCAGCCCTGTCGTTTGTTTGGTCCCAGGTGGCTCTTGGTTGTGTCCTAAGTCATGTCTGTTCTAACAGGATGAAGACTGGCTGCCTCTCGGGCCGTGTGGAAATGGAGATGCTGCGTCTTAGGGCAGCGAGGCTCCCCCGAGGGCCTCCGGGGAGGACACTGGCAGAAGAGCCGTCTGCACCCACAGAGCCCAGGGTGTGGGCCGCTCTCACAGGGCTTGGGGGCTGCTCCCAGCCTCTGTCCTCTGCAGCCTTTTCCCAGGGACTCCACGCCCTTGTCCTCCACGTGCCCGCCCACCCTCTTCCTCCTCTGGGGCCTCCTCACACCTCCCTCCCCCGAAGGCCAGACCCTGCCTCTCCCGTCTCACCCCGCCCGGGCCCCCCGCCCCTCGCCAGCGTGTGCACAGCTCGGCATGGCTGCTGGACCCCCGGTGCTCGTGCTGTCCAGCGGGGGGTCCACAGACCCTCCAGGCTGCTTTTCCTCCTGGGCTGGTTCCACCTGCTCCAGAGCCAGGCTTCCTTTGGAAGCTGATTCCAGTCCCTTAAATGGCATGACAGGTCTGGGTTTGCAGCCAGCACCCGCCTTTCCCGGTGCTTCCGGAAGGAGCGTGTCCCAAGGAGCCCAACACGTGGGGAGGCCTCGCCTGGCACGGCGAGCCTGGAGAAGGAGGGGCCAGGAGGGGCTCACGGGCACGTGGACCGTCTCCTCCTTGTATCTGGGAAGCTTGACGTCAGCCTTACGTTCCCCTTTTAGCGGATGAAGTGGTACCTTGTGAGATGGTCGTAGGACTTCACCGGCACACGGGCACCGGGAGCTGGACTCGAGGGCGGCTGAAAGTTTTTCATTGTTAATTGAAATTCCATCCACAGATGTTCCATTCATAGCAGAGAGTACCACGCACCATGATACACACCACACACCACACACACACCACAGGATCCCGGCCCAGTGGCTCCCCACTGGTGAACAGACGCTGGGGCCGCCCGGCTCCCCGAGGAGCGGGGGGACGGCAGTCCACCCAGCCGGCTGGAGGAGGAAACAAATGTTTGTTTGGACAATATGCATCCGCTCCTTGGACCGACTTCTCCAAACCGGATAAAAGAGAACTCTGTGTAATATACACAGAAACTCCTGTTACTGGCACAATCTTAAAATATTTATACGGCGTACAAACAACGCCAAGGAATTCCCTACAAGCCATGTATTGACTTCATAAACACGGAGCCATTATGCGGCGTTTGTCTTAGTTACATATGACACGTTATTGATCACAGCGAGGGGGAATCTGAAGCCAGTACTGGGAGATCCAGCCTCTTGTATACAACACGCCTTGCGTTTGGCCACCACAAGTCCAAGCCAGACCCGCCGCTCCATTTATCTCGGGGCCACAGACGTGCAGACTTCGGGTTCCAGGGCCTCCCTGTGTGGCTCAGCCTCGTGTGCGCCGTTGCCACCAAAAGGCCTGGGCTGCTGAGGGATCCGAGGCACCCCGTAGGCCTCCACCCCTTGGCCAGCTCCCCTGGCCTGTCACGGACTTTCCAGACCCACGCAGGGAGAAGAGCGGCCGAGACAGACGCCCCCCTCTTCGCTGCTCCCACCCGGCCTGACCTGCGCCCGCGGCACCTTCTTCCTCTTTCAAATTCCTTTAAGAATAAAAGGAAAGCAAACAGAGCCCAGGTTTTTTCCCAGAAAAGATCTGGACATTTCTAAAGTCTGTGTTTCACTTTCATACCGCTTATCTCTGGAAATCAAGAACAGCTCCCAGTAAGCCAAGAGAAAAAAAAAAAAACAGAAAACAAACAGCTTCCAAGTCTCAACCCCACTTACAAATTGGCCTCGTCTGTGCTACGTGGCATCTCCAGGTTCTCAGACTCCCACGGCGGGTCTGACGCTGTCTAAGTCAGGCCGGAGGGAGGGGTGACACAGGAGGTTCCGGAGGAACGGTGCCTGGTGACGGGAGGACTTTAGTGAGTGACCGAGGGTGAGCGGATAAAGTGCCTGGTCAAGACGGCCTGGGGTCCTCACCGAACTCGAGGCGCTGGCGGGAGGGCAGCTGCGGCCCTGCTGAGAGATGACACTGGGGAGCCGGCGGCTCCGATGTGGCCGGGCCATGGTTTCCTTCAGCGGCTTCCCGCAGCCTTTCCCTGCAGCCGCGAAGGGGTCTCCCCAGTAACGTGCATCGACGTCTGCGGCCGTCACTTGTGTGACGGGCGGGGGCTGCAGCGGCTGCCCCGCTCGCCAGGCGGACCGCGTGCACCGTGTGCATCTCGTCCAGCTCTTCACCCAGAGACCTGACGCTCGGGCGTGAAGCTGGCCGTGACGGGTTCCCTGACACCACGCACACCGGCGAATGCTATCCATCAGGGCTCCCTTCTCTTCAGAGAGCAGGTTGTCAAACATTTACCAGCTCATCACTGCATCCGACCATCTGTCCTCCCACCCACTGAGCCATTTCCGCGTCCAACCATCCGTTTAATCCGACCATTTTATGGTGAGATGGAGTCGTTTGAATGCGGTCAGGTGGACCCGGGCGGAGCAAAAGCTGCCGCCACGCAGACGACTCAGCTTTGTGGCTGTTCCCCTTCTCCGTCATCTACAGCTGTCTCATCCACGCCTGCGCTGGTGTGAACCGTTGGGGAGTTTTCTCTGTGGGATCTTTTCGAAGCGTTTGACTTAGGCTTCAGGCTCATACGCCTCTGTATTTCCATGTACAGACTCCAGCAGAATGAGGCTTATCTAACTAAACTATGAAACTGCAAGTAAGCCTTGCCCTTGCCGTGCACACACTGGCGGCGAGGGCACAGGGGCTTGTCCGGGCACCAGGGGCCGCAGTGCGGGGACTGGAGCCGCAGCTGCCGGCCACCTGCTCAGGGCCCTCCTCCTCCAGGTCTGGGGGAGCCTCACCCTCCACTGGGCCTCAGTCCACCCGGACTCCCGATTTCCGCAAACCTTGAAAGGAGCGCAGGGAGGTGTTGTGAGTCAAGCTCTGTGAGCGCGGCTGCCAGCCGGCCTCCGCCCCCAGCTTTAGAAAGAGTTTCCTGTCCACCAAGGGCCCCCTTTCCCAGACACGGGCCGGAGGACTCAGGCTCCTCCAGCTGGAGAGGGAGAGGCTCCTTGGACTCTTAAGCCACTGAATGATACCAGGAAGGAAAAGTAAAGTTTCAAGTAGATTTATTCCAATGTCTAGGCTGCCCTGGGTGTAGGCCCAGAGTAGAGTGGAGGCCGAGTGGCACGTGTGTAAGGACTGGAAAGTCATAAACTGGGTCAGCCAGCTGTCAGATAAAGCGTTTCTGTCTTTCCACGTGGAGAACCAGAAATGCACACACAAAATGATCATACTTAACCTGTATGATGAAAACTGGCGAAGTAGCAAAGACAGCTGGATTCAGTGACTGCTGGGCACGCTCAGGTGTTCTGTCCACGGGCTGTTAGTGCCCGGATTATACAAGCTAAAGGCGTACAAAATTCATACATTTTCGTATATTTTGCAAAAACTATGTTGCTAAAAATCAAGATTTTCACGTCATTTATGTTCTATTGACGTTAGTGATCTAAATTAGGATTAAAAATGTAATTGCATTTATAAGGTCCAAATCTGAATACATAAACATCAAAAAATTAAATATAAAGAAACATAATATCTTAAAAATTATTTTGCTGGGGCTTCCCTGGTGGCGCAGTGGTTGGGAGTCCGCCTGCCAATGCAGGGGACACGGGTTCATGCCCCGGTCTGGGAGGATCCCACATGCCGCGGAACGTCTGGGCCCGTGAGCCGTGGCCACTGAGCCTGCGCGTCCGGAGCCTCTGCTCCGCAACGGGAGAGGCCACAACAGTGAGAGGCCCACGTACCGCAAAAAAAAAAAAAAAAAAAAAAAATTATTTTGCTTCAGAGTATATATTTCTTGCAAATATTCAAAATTATACAGTAAAAATAGAAAAATGCAAATTAGTTAATCATGTTAATTAATACCAATTATTTCATAGTTAATAGTTAATTATGTAAATAAAGCTATATCTTTAATTATCAAAAAATTTAATTATAGGGCACTAAGTATTTTATACAAATAAAATTCCACATGCTGGTCACCTAGAATTGGCCGTTTAGTGGCCGAGGTAAAGACTCAGTGCCCTGCTTTGCCCAGGCCGCGTGCAGACCACACGGCTGAGTTTGCTGGTGTTGTCACTGCCCTCGGCGCCCCTTGGTCACAAGAGCTTCATTTTCTGCTTAAGTGAACCGAATGCACTGGAGTCCTTGGCACTGCGCATCTCTAACAAATAGAGCTGGACCCACATGGGCCCCCTGGGGGGTTCTTGTGGAGGCGCTGCTGGTTCGTGGCCTGGGCTGCCCTGCACGGCTGCCTCGGGGACGGGGCCCAGATCACGGGGAGACCCCTGCAGTTCCTGGGCCCTCAGCGCTCGTCAAGCAGGAAGGACCCCCCTCCCAACTCGAGCCGCTTTACTAATGGGGGGAGCGTTCCTTCCCAGGGGTGCAGCCTGTGTCCCCCCCAGGACACCTCCCCTGACGAGTCCCCTCGGGAAGGGCAGCTCGTTGCCTGACGCTGTCGTCCCAGGCACAGTGCAGACACTTGTGCTCGTTTTCTCTAGAGACTGAGTACTTTCGTCTGAGCCCTTCGGGGAGCGGATGGGCACTCTCCCCATCCCCGGCTGGACCTAGGTGCCAGCCAGGACGGGCCTGGGGCCTGCGGGGATGAGGCGAGCTTGCTCTGCGGAGCCGGTCATCACTGGCCAGAGGGTGGGCTCTGGGCAGAGTGGACAGTCTCCAGGGGGCGTGGGGTGGAAGGAGGGGCGCTCCGTCCCGCGCTCGGCAGCCAGTGTGCGGAGCTCACTGGGTGGTGTCGGCCGGGGAGGCACCGCGCCACTGTCCACCTGCCCTGGGGGAGGGACGAGGAGGGCGGGCGGAGGAGAAGGCAGAGGAAGGATGGAACGTTTCGGTGTGAGCATCTCACGGCCGCACATGCCGGCAGCCCTCGGGGTGCTAGCCCACCTCCCGCAGCTCAGCCGTCAAAGGCCATCATTCACAGCAGAGAAACTGCGTCTCTGCTTCTGCAGCTTTTCATATACGTGGGAAAACTGAAAAGGTAAAGATCCATTGTCTACTAATTTAAAATTAAAACGTGTTCCTTCTCAGAACAGTCCCCAAAAGACATTGCCCAGATATACAATTTTTTATTACGTGTTCTAAGCTTTGGTGGATTTTACTAGAAGTAGAGTGGGCTTTGGTGCCAAGCAGATCTGAATTAGAATCCCACAGCCTCCGTGGTGTGGTCCGGGGCCTGGAGAGTGGGAGGGGGTCTGAGGCACCTCTGTGAGCGGCGGGACCTGGCTGGATCCTTGGCTCCCGGGGCCTTTTGTTTCCCTCCGCAGAATGGTTGTCCCAGCCCAGGGCGTCGGGGACGATGCCCCGAGGAGGGACGTGTGCAGTGCTGGCCCAACACAGTTTCTTTATGGTGACGGGGAAGCACCGAGCATATCGAGCCATTCGGCAAATATCTTCTTTTCCTGTCTTTCCAACATGGTTAAACACCCAGTTTATAGATGGAGAAAAAGGATCCCCTTGCCTGGTGCTCTAGGAATTACCTACAAACTCCTCTTGCTGTTCCCATATTCAAAGTTATGTGGAAAGAGATTCCTAATTATTTCAACGTCTGTCTCACATCTCATGGGTGCTAAGCTCTGGGGACGTGTAGACAAATAAGAACAGACTTAGGTGGGCAACCGTCTGAGCCCAGCAAGAAAGACGGTCAGATCTGTGGGATGGAGAAGGGCCCCCCAGCCTTCACGCGGCCGTGCTGTGCTCTCGTCATGCTCCGAGCTCTGGGCGTGACGGTTGAGCCGGGGCAGGGTGGGTGTAACGGCCACAAGGTAAAGCCAGAGAGGCTCCTTTACAAGGGCTGTGAGGGGTTAGAACATGAACGGTTCTGAAAGCTTTTTGCTCCCTGGATGCCTTTCAAAAAGGATGTATTTAGGAAGCTAAACTGTTCGCATATTTTGTTTTGAAATGAACGATCTATTTTACAGAGCTTAAAATTATGTCCAGCCTGCCCGCAGTAAATCCTCCCCTGGCTGTAACGCAAAGTAAGCAACGAGGTCGCCGTTTAAACAATTCCCAGGCGGCACAGCCAGCACCATTTGAAACCCTCCGTCATTCTAAACAGAAACAGATGTTTGAACAGCAGAGCTGTGCAGAAGTCGTTCTTCAAACAGTAGATTAAAACATCTGTCAGGACAGCACGGAGGGCCAGACCTGCAGCAGCCTCCCCAGCTGGACCTGCCAATCATGACCTTTCCAGGGGGCTGGGTGGGTGCACAGAGGGGACTGGGGGGAAGCTGAGTGATGCCCTGTTCTCTTCTAGCTCCTCTTGAAGCACTGCCAGGCTTCAGGTGTCCTGCTGGCCCGTCCCCTGTCCTGCTGGCCTGTCCTCTAACCTGTTGGCCCATCCCCTGTCCTGCTGGCCCATCCCCTGTCCTGCTGGCCCATCCCGTGTCCTGCTGGCCCATCCCCTGTCCTGCTGGCCCATCTCCTGTCCTGTTGACCCATCCTCTGTCATGCTGGCCTGTCCCTTGTCCTGCTGGCCCGTTCCCTGTCCTGCCGGCCTTCTTGGAAGTGCTTTTTCCTCCCCTCGGTGACACTTGTTGCAAGACTCTGCATAGCTGGCACTCCTGGCTGGACTCTGTGTCCCCGGAAAGTGTTGGGACCCTGGGGCCCTTTCTCCTCCAGGCTGATATTCAGCATTTGACCATCTGGGGTCTCCAGTGGCTGCTCAGTTGTATCTCACATGGTTGCATTATTATCACTAATCTGCTAGGACCACGGGAAAGAGACAGTACCAGTGGTCCCTGCTTGTGGCCCGGCACGAAGCCGAAGACTCAGAGCTGAGGGCGGGGCTCAGAAAAGGAGTGAGTACAGTGGGTGCTCAGAGCCGAAATTCCCTCTGCTCCCCTCTATCTCACCCCAGCCCCAAACAGGCCCATTCATAGGCCAGAGGTTCCTTCTGCTTCGTTGTTCGAGCCTGGGGAAGAGATGAGCACCTGTGACCTGGAGAAGAACCCTACACTCACCATGCAGGAGGGGAGATGCAGGAGGGGAGATGCAGGAGGGGAGATACAGGAGGGGAGATGATGGGGGGATGCAGGAGGGGAGATGCAGGAGGGGAGATGATGGGGGGATGCAGGAGGGGAGATGATGGGGGGATGCAGGAGGGGAAATGATGGGCAGGGGAGAGGCAGGCGCATCTGTGTCAAGTGTGGGAGTGTGTGTGTGGAGCAATGGGTGTGCATGTGTGGGGGGGGATTTGCTGAGGCGAGAGGCAGGTGCTCGCAGGGAAGGGGAGTGAGAAGGCCGCCTTGTCCCACCAGCAGGGCCGGGGGTCTGGGTGCAGGGCTCCCCTTCAGTGCTCCTGGGGTGTCCTTTGGGGTTTCCTGGCCCCCCTCCCTCCTTAGCTGTGGCTCAGCTCTGCCGCCGTTAGAAGCCATGGCCTGAAGGAAGGGGTGAATGAGATGGATGGGGTCGTGCAGCCACCCAGCCTGAGGGTAGGGGGACCGTCTCAGGCCTGGGAACGTGGACGGCTGGTCTCCCAGCGTATGCCGGGCTGGATTTCTGAAAAGCAGTTCCCGGAAGCGGCATCCCCCGTGGCGGGCCCCTGGGGAGAGCAGAGCATCACAGCTCGCCGAGCGAGAGCACAGGTGGCAAGGCCACTCCGTGACCCCACCCTGCTGTCCTGGGCTGCGAGGTCTGGGAACTCAGGTCACAGAGACCCCTCCCTGTGCAGAGCACGGCCAGGGTCCCCTCAGGCACCCTTGCACGGGGCTGGTGTTTCAAGCAGGTGTAGCCCCGTACTCCTGCTGAGATGAGTTCTCAGATTCTGTGCCGGGAAGGGTGAGGGCGACACACGTGGTTCCCAAGTGTCTTCTGAGGGAGCTTGGCCAAGGGGGAGCCCAGGCTGAGCCTCTGGAGGGGTCCAGCCTCGCCTCTTCCTTTCATCTAAAAGGATGACCTCACGGCCCGCTCGCCTCCCAGCTGCTGGGTGTTTGGTCCTCAGACGCCGTAGCCCATGCTTGGGGACACCTGGTGAACCCGGTGTCCACCTCCACAAAGACGCTCATCCTCGAGTGACCACACCTTTGTGAATTCGAAAGCAAAAGGCACCATGGTCTCCCCGCCCTCTCCAGCCACAGTTCTGTTTGTCCCATCAGGGCGGCTGTGGGATGGGAGTGCGGGTAGACGGGCTGGCCCGTGGTGGGAGGGACTAGGATCCCTGATCCCCGACCTGCGCTTGGCCTGGTGTTGGCAGGACAAGAGCCCCGGATGAGATGGCCTCTGTCCGTAAGGGGCCTCATTCCTGCGGGCTCAGAGAAGTGACTCGATTACAGCAGCACGGCCTGGGGGGGCTCACAGCAGCCTCTGAGGGTCATTACAGGGAGGGCAGGGTCAGGGTAGCTGGCTATGGGGTGGGGTTTGAACTGGGTTCTCTGGAAAGATGGGCAGAGGCACTGGGTGCTCGGTGGACCGAGGGCTTTCCGAGGGGAGCACGGAGGGAGCAAGGTCAGAGGACGGGCGGCCTGGGTCCTGGGCAGGAGACGGGAGATGCTCAGGCCTCCATGGGGCCTACCTCTCCGTGGGTGGCACTGGCCCCGGGCCCGCTCTGCCTGAAGGCTTGTGGGAGGCCTCAGAGGTGCGCACTTCTGCTCTTCGTTGTGTAGGGAGCGCGTACCTCAGTAGAAAAGACGCAGGATTTCTCTTCAACGTCTTGATTTCTTCTCTGCTCCATAATAACTTCTGGCTGCTGAAGCCTCAGAGGATGAGGGAGGCTTGGGGGACAGGAGGCACCCCTGCGGACGTCCAGGGCTGTGTCCGCCCCCCTGGGAGCCCACACGTTGGCTTTAGGGACGAGCCAGCCAGTGGGTGTGGCCCTCGGTGCAGACTCAGTCCCTGGTCAGTTTAGTTTTCTCTTGGGCGCCCCAGGCCGCGGCGGCTTTGCCCCTGTTCTCCCAGGTCTGGGGCTCCACCTGGCCGTCCTGAGCATGGAGGGGTTAAGGAGACACTGATTTGAACTGAAGTCTCTCCCCAGACGGCCCCCAGCCCCACCTGCCCGGGCTGTCACTCCAGAGGGTCACCTCGCACCAAACCCCGGCTCTTCCCAAACCCTCTGAGAGTCAAGACTGAAAATCACGCCCAGAGAGGTGAAGAGGCGAAGATCTTTGCAGGACAGAAAACCACGTTCGCAGGGCCGTAGGGAGAATGTGCTCGTGGGAGCCCAGAGGCCGGCACACCCGCTGCCGACACCACATGTCCTCCTGCAGCTCCAGGGCATCCTAATCGCCCCCTCCCGTGCTGCCCCCCAAGTCTGGCTAGAGGTGAGCCCTGGAGTAGCAGGGGGTTCAGTCTGCAGCGGGCTGCAAACTTGGGGAAGCCAATGTCGTCTTTGGCCAAATACCAAATGCGTAGGGTCCTGAGGGAAGGAGGTGATAGGCTCCCTCTGTTCCCTGCTAGGAAACTCCTGGGGTGCTGGGCTCAGCAGTGGCCGCTGCACCTAGAGGACGCTCTCCGTTTCTCATGGATGGGACTATGTTTTCCCTGTACAGGGAAGTGTCTCCCGTGCGTCGTATACTGCTGGCAAAGACTTTTGTTAATGAAATACATCCCAGACAAGGTTTTGATGGTCTGCTATATGCTGGGCAATGTTATAGGTCCTGAGACACAATCATGGGTAAAAGATTAACAACGAATCGCTGGGTGAACATGGGAGCATATGTGCAGAGGGAGACATTTATGTAAAGACTGGCTCACAGGACCACGGCGTCTGGGGGGTCTGGAGGGGGCGCAGCAGGCGGAGGCCAGGGTCAGCACGTGCCACAGCTCGAGTCCAGAGGCTCCTCACGGCAGGACCGCTTCATCCTCGGGAACCTCAGTCGCTCCTCTCAGCATCTTCAACTGCTTGGATGCGACCCACCCTGGTTATGGAGGGTCATCTGCCTTACACAAAGTCGACTGATCTGAAGGTTAATCTTATCTAAAAATACCTTCCCAGCGACATCTAGGTGGGTGTCTGACCCGGCCAAGTGGACATGTAAACTGGCCATCCTAAGCATGTAATAGCTATTTGTAAGTTGAAGATGGTCAGCTCGTATGGAAAAGGACCAGACTCATTCCGTGAGGTCCCAGGAGTTAAGCCGGGACCCCAAGTGGCTACAGCATGCTGGCCGATGCCCCTTCACTCTGAGGAAGGACCTTCCCCAGTGAGGACTTCTGACTCCTGCGTGGGCTGAGGGTCCCTGTGACCCCAGGCCCCCAGCGGGGCTGGGCTCTGCCGGGGCCGTGGGGGGGCAGAGTTCACACCGTGATCAGGACCTTGGCCACGGGCCCTCCCGGGAGACCCTGGGGCTGTGCTGCAGCTCGCGGCCTTCCACGGGTCCTGAGCGGCCGGAGCATCCCGCGTGGGACTCTCAGGCCCTGACACGTTCTGTGTGACTTATAAACGCCCCAGTGGCTTTAAAGCGAAGGCGGGAGAGGTCCCCCACTCTCCTCCAGGGATGCGCGGGCCACGGAGCCGCACAGCTGGGCAGAGGAAGGACCGACCGGGCCGCGAGCCCCTCCTCCCCGTGTCAGTGCAGAGCGTGGAACTGGTCTCACGACACGAGCCCGTGAGGCTCCAGGGCTGCGAGCTGCAGGCCACGGCCTCCCTTCTCAGGGGTTGAGGGCTCAGCCCAGGGACCTGCATCCTGAGTGGGGCTGCAGGAACCCAGCGGTGGCTGCCCTTGAGTGCGGGCAAGGGCAGAGGGCGTCCGGGGGCTCTGAGGTCGTCCCGTCAGCTGCCTCTCAGAGAAGCTTGTGCAGGCGGGGGTGTGCTTGCAGGAAAGGCGGTCTAGCCCAGACTTCTGCCAGGAGCCCGACTGGGAGCCCCGATGGAGGTGGCTCGGCCCAGGAGGCTCTGGACGCTGCCTTGGGCCCAGCTCCAGGCCTGTCCTGCTCTGACGGGGCCGGGAGCTCGTGCCTGGAGGCTGGGGGTCAGCTGCGCCACCTGAGCCGTGAGCTGGACGGTGACTCCACCCAGGCCGCCTGCTGACCTGGAGCGCGTGTCCCCGGTCCCTCCGCCTGACGTGTGGACGGCGCCCCTCGGGTGTCCACGCGGTGCACAGGCCCGCAGCAGGCAGCGCCCTCTCCCCCCGCAAACCTCCCGCGGCGGCCGCAGGGCCCCCGAGCAAAGCCGTCTCCGCCTCCACCCTCCTCAGGCTGCTGCCCGCCCCCCACGCCCCGCGGATTCTGGCTCCAAAGCCGCTGTCTAAAAACAACACAAGACAACACAGGCCAGAAGCTTTCCTCTGATCACATCCCCACCGCCTTCCTCCACTTCACAGAAGACAATGTAAAACACGTCTGAAGGGCTGGCCTGTCCCCACCCAGCCTCTTCTTCCCCCCCGACCCACAGCAGTACCTCCGTCTACACCTCCCGCTACCACTGAAACCACTCTGGCTAAAGTCCCAGATGCCTCCTGTTGCCAAATCCAGTGGCTTTTCTCAACCCTCAGTAGCGTCTGACCTTGCTGTCAACACCCTCTTTCAAATACTCTCTCCCTTTGCTGTGAAAATCAGAGAAACAAAAGTAAACCTGGATATTTGAAGAGAATCCCTTAAGTGGGGAATTACTTGACAAGGTCTTAGGAGGGCCAGGAGCCAGTGCAGAAGGCCACGTGACCCAGAGATTGGGCAGCTACCGGGAGGCTTGCTGCCCTTGGGGGGTCCCCCAGGGCCAGGGCCCCACCCCCAGGAGCCCACCCTCAGGGCTGACCCTCTGGCAGGAGCCCAGGAGAGCCCCCCCCGACACTGCTCCAGTAGCACAAATGGCTCCGATAGACCTGACACGACCTCCTTTAACCCTTCAGCGTTGTTTTCAAACAAAGCCCATCTGTGTCCATTATCCATCTGTTTATCTACCTATCATCTATCAATCGTCTATCTATAGCCATCTATCATCCATCAATCATAATTCTCAATTTTCTCTTTATCTATCATCCATTTATCCACTGTCATCTATCATCTGCCTATGTACCTATCTATCCACCATCATCATCTATCCATCCATCATCTGTGGATACATCTATCACCTACCTATCAATGTATCTATTTATTATCTATCTATCACCTATATCTACCTATCTATCATCTCTATCTATCTCTATCTATCTATCTACCTATCATCTATATCTACCTATCAATCATCTATATCGACCTATATATCATCTATATCTATCTATCATCTATCTATCTATCATCTATAAACTACTTATCTATTTGTGTATCTATCTACCATGCATCTATTTATCTATTCATCTATCAACTACCTACCTATCCATCATCACTTTTATTATTATTACCAACATCAGCGTATCTAAAGTCCACGGGCTCTGCTCCAAGAGTCTTGGAATTGAAGGGATGATGCCTTACTCTTTCTGGTCCCTCCAGCATTTGCACAAATCAGACTCTCCATGGATGTTTGTTTATCTGTGATGCTCAACACTAGGGATTCTCAAATTTTAAAGGCTCCCGTGTGAGAGAGGAATTACATTTCTTTTGTAACATCCCAAGAGGTATAACCAAGACCTGCAGACAGAAACCACAAGAACTTTCTAGCTATCAGAGTCTCCAGAAATGGAAAGAGCTTCTTCAGGGAGAGTTTTCAACCAGGACTGTGGGGCTGTGGTAGAAAGAGTGGAGAATTTGGAGGGATGGCCCATGTGACCTTGGAAATGTCCTCTAAGGAAGAGCGTGTGTCATTCCCTCGCATGGAAGGGGAGGTGGTGGTGCTGGGCTGGGACGGAGGTGAGCGGGGGCTCACTTTGCAGGCGGGGGCGTGGGCAGAGTCTCTGGATGTGATGGACCCCTCCGTCCTCCTCACCTTGTTAGAGCCATTTCTCAGAGCTCTGATCTTCAGACACTCAGAGAATCCCCAGCTGGGGATGGCCACCGGTCAAGCTCACTCCTGCAGGATCCCCTCCTGACCCTTGCACACCTATCGCAACCCCAGCCTCCAGGCGCCTGTGCCGGAGCCCACGGGACGCCGCCCCGCGTGGCACTGAGCTCTGGATGGGGGAGCTCGGCAAGGGTGCGGGATTGGCACCCCATCTCCTCAGCGTCCGGGGCCTTCACCTTCCTGTCCCCTCCGGTTCCTGCTTGTCCTCTGCTCCTGTCCCCTCAGGCTGAATGTTTCTCCAGTTTGTCCCAGGGCCCCAGTCCCCTGGAGAACACAGCCCCCAACCGTGAGGACGTCTTCCCGGTGGTTCTAACCCGCAGCCTCCGTAATTCCCAGAGCAGGGCCCGCCTGGGGGCCCTTGTGAGTTACCGCTGCAGTGACCGTTGAACAGATGAAGGGGCGAACGTCTGAAGAAAAGCCATGATGCCGGGCCATGGGGTGTGGGAGGAGTGTGCCCGGCCCCCAGGTCCTGCCCCGGGGGTTGGAGCTTAACGCCTCCCTTCCCCTCCTGGGTCTGCGCTTCCTGGGGGCCGTGACTGTACCCCCGAAATGTGCCAGGGACCCAGGGCACACATTAAGATATTAGCGATTGGTATTTGTCTTATTTAACAAAGAGAAACAGACCCCGGCAGAGGTGAGCCTCTGAAGGTGCTTCTTAAACCGTGTGAGGGACAAGTTTTGATGGCCTGAGACTCAAACACCATCCAGGTGCTGCTGGGAATGGATTTGCAGGTGATCGGGGTCCAAATTAGTGGACCCAAAAATAGGGAGATGCACCGGGAGGGCCTGACCCACTCCCTCCCACCCTGTAAGACCCGCATCTCCCCTGGCCGGCGGCTGCAGCCGTGGACAGGGCCACGCGGCCAGGAACGGCGGGCCGTCCCCGCTGACAGCAGGAGGGTGGGTGGAGGCCTCGGCCCCACGAGGGCAGGGAGGTGAGTCCTGCCAGCAGGCCCAGAGCACGAGCGCCGGCTGGACGAGCAGGTGATGTCAGCTGGGGCACCACGGGCACTGAGTCAGGCCTCGCCGTGCACAGGCTTCACACGCTCGGGGCTAACTTCCCGGGGACTTGCTGGTCCCACAGCCACCTGGGGGTGGGAGTTGGGGAGTCGCCATGTGCCCCCCTCCAGGCCACGCGCCTGGCTCCCGGGGGTGGGAGGGAAGCAGGAGGCACCGTGGCGGCATTGAGCTCACAGGCGCGGGGACGCCCTCCCACGGTGAGAACACGTGGAGACCAGTGCCCAGCACCCAGCAGCTTGCTTTTTCCATCAGCAATTTGCTGAATAAGGACAGGATGGGCCGGTGCGCCAGGCCTGAACGCGCCGCACATTCCCCAGAAGTGACTGAAACTGGCGTGTTTGTGAGTCTCTTTAGCCAAGTTGCCGTTTATCTTGGTTTTAACCCAAACAGGCTGCGAACCAGGACAAACACTCTTTGATGTAATCAGCATATGACCCAGGCCCCCTGCGCGCTGGTTCCTGTGCAGGGAAACGAAACAGGCCTTGAAACTTTGTCTGTGGAAACTGTGTGTCTGCAGCTGCAGTGGTGGTCACAGCCCTGCTGGGCTCAGCATCCGGGGCCGCCCGTCAGGGGACGTCCGTGCCGGTCACTCAGCTCCTGGGGCCGCCCGTCAGGGGACGTCCGTGCCGGTCACTCAGCTCCTGGGGCAGCCCGTCAGGGGACGTCCGTGCTGGTCACTCAGCATCCGGGGCAGCCCGTCAGGGGACGTCCGTGCCGGTCACTCAGCTCCTGGGGCAGCCCGTCAGGGGACGTCCGTGCCGGTCACTCATCAGGAAGTCACCTGCCCCTCGCGTTCGGAAGCTCACACTTTGGGTGGTGGGAGGGGCCTCGAGAACTCTCAGGTGAGCCAGAGGGACCCTTGGACATGAGGCGGGAGCTTCTTGGGTGGCCACCCTCATGCCTCCCTTGTCACCTGTGATTTCAGGAGACTTGACCCATGTGGCTCTGGTCCCTCTGCCCTGAGGAGGTCCTGAAACTCCTCTGATCGACTGTTTTCTTTGGTGACAGGATGTTATGTTTTTTCTACTAAGACTAACAGCCTTGTGGAGGGAGCTCGGGACCTGCGGGGAGGCCCACGCTGCATCTGTGCCTCCGCCCTGTGTGGCGCTGCCCTCCTGGGACAGTTAGGTCTGGGACAATTTCATGGGAGAGAAGGTTTGTTTCCCACAACATCCCATGGAACCCACTCCCTTTGGAAGCCAAGCACAGAAGCACAGAGAGGGGCAGGGCTGCCAGGACGCCACGCTCACCATGCCCGGGGCTGCCCGCGGTCCTGCCTTCCTGGATTCGGCGGCTGATTCAGAGACTAGGGCCTTTCCAGGTGCCCAGACTTTCCCAGGTGTTGGAAAGGTAGGGGTCGGACAAACAGCTCCTTCCTTCCTGGAGCTAAAGTACAATGGGAGAGACAGACGTGAACCAATGTACACAGAGTAATTGTTGAATTTAAGTTACCGTCAGGAAAGGTACAGACGGGCTCCCGTGAGCAGTTTGGGAACATGGCCCACAGTAAGATATTAGTCACTGGTATTTGTCTCATTTAACAAAGAGAAACAGACCCCAGAAGAGGTGACTTGCCTACAACTTCAAAAACAATAGTGGCCGTGCTGGAGTGGGGTCCCGAAGACACTAGGATGATTCCACCTGCGGTGCAGGGAGCAGATCGGAAACCAGGTGGCGGAAAGAAAATCCCTAACAAAGGAAGTCACTGGCCAGGTTGTGTGTCATTTGTCAGCAACTTAAAGACCAGGTAACAGGTTTTGAGAGAAGAGCCGGCGGGGCATCGAGTGCATCAGGACCCCGCCTGCAGGTTTAGGGCAACTTTTATTTCACAAACCGCCTCATGGCAAGTTCTCTGCCTGAGAAGCGGGTTTGCCCACACCCGTGCAGGGGGTCCGCTGACCCTGCAACAGTGGGCCACCCGCCAGCAGGAGACATGTGGGGTCCAGGGAAGGTCTGTGTAAAGAGCTTTTCTCGGGGAAAGTCTGCAGACAAGAGCAAGTGACCTCCCAGCCCAAAGCCAGTCGCTGGCAGTACTTCGGAACCTTCTCAGGGCCGGGATGGGGGCCGGTCCATCGGGGTCCCCAGCCCACCCCAGAGAGACCCTGATGCACCCCCCAGGCCTGCTGCAAGGTGACTGTCCCAGGTCCCTTGCCAGTGCAGCCCTGCAGAGCCGTGGGTCTCACCGCGGGGAGCAGGCTGGAGACTGTCCTGTGCTGTAGGGCATGTGGAAGGGAGCAGGGGCAGTGCGGAGGCCTCCGGGTCTGGGCGGGAGATCACCCTTCTCTTTGAGAGTCAGGACTCAGTGAGACACACACAGGCACACAACCAAGCGGGGAGGTGGGGTCGAAAACCAGGGTGCCCGGGAGCCCTGGGCTGCTTCTAACTCCCAGAGTCTTAGTTCTGTCGTCTCTGAAACGGGGTATCTAAACCGACTTCATGGTTTTGTTTGGAAAATCAAAGGAGAAGTTAGGCCGTCCCAGCTGGGGCGTGTGGGTCTGAGAGCCACCTACAGGCTACTGAATCTGAGCACCCCTGGGACACCTGGGGGTGGAGGGAAACCTCCCCGGGGTCTCCACGTCCCGAGCTACACCGGGACACGCGGACACACAGGCCTGTGAGACAAAACAAAGAGCCCAGAGACAGATTCCAAGAGAGATGGACACTTAATGCATGGCAAAGCCACACTTTCAATGCAGTGGAGAGAGACTAATTTAATAAATGCCATGGAGCAAAGACAACAGACCTTTCAGAAGAATACTTAGGAGGCCTTCTGTACAACCTAGGGGTCGGGGGAGTTTCCGGGTCAGATGGTAACTTCTCACAGAGAAGGTGAAAGTACCTTAATCGAAGTCAACCGGCGAACACGAGAAGATATTTGCAAAGTTACGAGAGGAAGAGGGCTAACCTACAACAAGGTATAACCTGTGGAGAGATTTAACAAATTGATTAGCTAAAGGTAACCCAATAGAAAGAAAGGATATGAAGAGTGGTTAACGGAAAGGCAAATCTAGAAGAGCACGAATGCGGTCCAGAAAACGCTAATTAAAGGAACCGGGAGATACCAATCCACAGACGTCAATTAAAAAGAGTGATAGTCACTGCTGGGGAGGAGGTGGTAGAAATGTGAATAGTTACAGCCTTTGGGGAAAGGCATCTGGTACCACCTAGCGAAGAAGAAAATCTCCCCCCACCCAGGAATTCACGCTCTGCATTCCACATGGGAGAACACGTGTGTGGAAAGCAGCCCTACAAGGATGCTTACCGCCCTCTTTGCAACGCCCTCTCCCCGCACAGGAAACAGAATTGAAGCTCATTGGTTGTGCTACGTTCATGTCGTGGACTATTTTGTAGCTGCTGTGAAAATGATGAGATTGGTACCAGCTGACCTGGAACGTATTCTTAAGTGAGAAAAACAAAGACGAGGTAAAATTACGTAATGTTATTCAATCTTTTCAACAATGACACACTTGCATACGTGTACGTGAACACGTGTAAGTGCGTGCGCTTCTCATTGGAACAAGGCGAAAATCTGGAAGACACGCCCCCGTGGCTTATACTGACGGTCTGGCTTGGGGGTGGGGAGGTTGAAGGAGAAAGACAAGACGCCAAAAACAGGCTTTTTGGAAAAAAAAGTTCCGCCATGATAGAAACTTCACCTGTGATACTATCTTATTTACATAACAGTGTGTGTTTCTGTGTACAGATGCATAAGTGACGGTTACTGCAGGATTGAAGGTTTCTGATGATTTCCTTTCCTTTTAATACCTAAAATTTTGTTAGAATTTTTACACGAAAATATTTTTAATATTACTTACTAGGAAAAGAGCGATAAGGCTATTTTACTGTGGGCAGAAAGGGAAACATACAGCGAGATGAGGTTGGCAAGGCGCCTGACACACCTCGTGGTGGGACCTGGATGGGGGGCCGTGGCACAAAAAGGGCCCAGCTTTGTGGGCGGGGGGTGCGTGTCAGCACGGCTTGCTGTCAGCGAGGATAAGACTGAAACATTCCAGGATGCTCCTCAGTGAGTCATCTCAGAGCAAACATGCGACAGGACAGACGCGGGTCCACGCTTCCTGTGCGGACACGCCCTGTTCCTCTGGCCTCTCATCCCCCTGGCTGAGGAAGCGGCAGAGCATGGTGGGCTTTCCCGTCTTCTTGAACCTTGAGAAAAACGGCCTTTGGGTGGAGCGTGTCTTCCTGCCCCTCAGGAGCTACTGGGGGACCTTTCAAGCACTGACTTAACTGTGCCATTCAGCGCACTCACGCTAATGTTTCTTGCACAAAAAGGGAGGCTGCTACTGTGTTCTGTTAGGTCTTTCTGGGTGTTGTAAATTTTTAAATTTCCATGTTCTGTATATTATTAACTTAGTATTGAAAACCGCCACTGAACACTTAACAAAATTGAGGATTCTTGAACCCAGATGATACGTAAGAATGCCAGTTTTATTCCTTTTATTTCCAGTGGGCTCAACGGAATAAGGAATGTTAACCTCTAGGAGGTGTTACGGCTTAATGTTTATTTCCAAGCCTGACGGTTTCTTGCTGACGCTGTTATCAACCACATGCAGGATTTCACTGACCGGTTTCCCAAATGAGCACGTCGTGAGGAAGCTGCTCGTCTGAGCGTGAGCCCATCTGGTGCCCTCAATGGCCTGCTAGTCACGTAGGTGAGGTACGTCTGCACTCTGTTTACACACAGGCAAACTGGTCCCCGGAGATTAAATGACACATCTAAGGATGCACAGCCAATAGGGAGCAGAGCCGGCCCGGCATAAGCCCTTTTAAGTAAACGTCCCGTGTTGTCTCCACAAAAATAGACGCTTCTCATTTAATTAACGAAAAGGCCTTGCTTTGAGCTCATCTCGATACTTGACTGTGGACAGTATGGAAAGTGGATATTCTGGAATTCAGTCAGAGGCCTTACCTTCCTTCCTGGTCTTTTCATTTCTTCCTTCTGTGGTTGAATGTTAATTGCAATTAAATCTTGTCTCCCAGATGTCAGCCTGAATAAGCCGTCAGCAGCCCTGTCTCAAAAGTGAGGCCCTGCGGGTTCAGTGTCGTTGGATGTGTGTCCACACCAAGAGCTTGCCTGTCGACCTGGTGCCGTTGGAGCAGACGTCAGAGTGCCGTCGGAGCGGCCGAGACTGTCGTGAGATCCTGGCCTGGCCGCGCGTCCCTCGCTCGCCTTCCTTGTGAGTATTTATGCTGAGTTTGGAAAGTAACAGCAGTTTGCTCCAGGAGGAGTTAGCCAGGTCAGTCCCTGCGGGCTGAGATAAAGCCTCTGCCTGGTCCACAGCGAGGGCTGGAGATGACAGCGATCTGGGAGAGTAGCGTTGCCTGACGCGGGGGGCCTGCGAATCGCGGCAAGAGCCTGGGCAGCTGGAGAGTGCCAGGAACCGGCAGCTGCCCCCTACTCGTTATCACCTCCTGGTGCCCAGGGTGCAGACCGCCTGAAATTATAATGGCAACCAATTCTTCACCCCTGAAAATCACGCCCTTTTCTCTACTCCTCCGAATGAACAGGAAAGAAAGGATTTTCAGAAAACAAACAAAAGGTATAAAACCCAGGACAAGCTACATCTCCCTAGACAGAAACAGCACTGGAATGCCATCTCCGTGGCACAGCCCACGTTTCACGGCTGGTCCTCGGCTCGGGCCCTCAACATAAGATGCTCTCCAAGTCTTAACAAGCCATTCCATGGTATTTTAAACTCCAAATCCTGGTGAAAACACTGAGTACTCGCTGAGATGAGATAACAGGGCAGAGTATGGAGCGAGAGAGCATGCAGCCGTGTGGGCACATGTGTGCACGTGTGTACCTGCACGCCTGAGGGATGGGCTGCATCCGACCTCTCTGCGCAGGCCAGCAGGGGTGGTCCTGCTTGGGGACCAGGGCAGGGTGGATGGCACTGCTCACCATGTCCCCACCACGTCCCGGGACAAACCCTGGGGTTCCCCAGCCATGCCGAGCCCTGGCGCAGGCTGGTATCAGAAGGGCATGACGCTTACACAGACACGCGAGCGACTGTTCCGCAGTCGATGCTCTGTGCCTGGGAACAGCCAAGCAGCTGACACTTGTCTACAGTTTGCACTTTATAAGGAAATGTTGCGTATGTGTGTTATCTTCTTCTCATCACCGTGAGGCAGACGCGACTTTGTGAGGCCCAGTCGTTTGGGGGAGACGGAAGGAAGCCAATTCAGCTGTGGCCTCCATGTGACAAGTGGATACCTCTCTGGGCCGGGAGGTGAGATCTACCTGGCCAGACTGTGGGCAGATTCCGGAAGATTCTGTGGCCAGAGTGTCACCCTTGATGGTCACTAACGCCTTGTCACTTGGCCAGCGAGTGGCAGAGCGACAGCCCAGACGCTCACGTGCGTTCACTGGACATTTAATTGGAGCAAGTGCTGAGCCAGGCGCTCTGGGCTCGTACGAAACCCCAGCCTCTGTCCCGGGCTGGCGGCTGGAGGGACAGAGACACTGGTGCGATCACAGCCCCATGGGGACCTCATGTCCACCGCGAGCTGTCGGGTTCGGAGCCCCTGAGGCCTGCAGGAAAATGGAGTCAATGCCAGGGCATGTTGGGCATATGAGGAGTTTCTAGACACCAGAGTGTGTGTGCACGTGAGGACCAGGGCCAGGGGAGGGACCCCTGTGGCCGCCAGCGAGGCATGTGTGCGTGTGTGCACATGTGCACGTAGATCTACGTGCTGTAAGGAAATCTCTTCTGCAATTAGAAACATGGATCTGGTTTAGAAGCGAACCACTGGAAGACACTTTTGTTTCTGCTGTTTTGTGCTTGGAGCATCAGGGCTGTTGATTGTGTGTTGGTATGATGTACATATTCAAGGAATGTGTACTCCAGTCTGGAGTGCTCTCAAAGTAGGAGGCTTTGGGCTTCCCCGGTGGCGCAGTGGTTGAGAGTCTGCCTGCCGATGCAGGGGACGCGGGTTCGTGCCCCGGTCCGGGAAGATCCCACATGCCGCGGAGCGGCTGGGCCCGTGAGCCATGGCCGCTGAGCCTGCGCGTCCGGAGACTGTGCTCCGCAACGGGAGAGGCCACAGTGGTGAGAGGCCCGCATACCGCAAAAAACAAACAAAAAAAAGTAGTATGCTTCTCCATATTTTCCTCAGTGTCTGTTGTCTCATTGATTCTGCCTTTGGAAGGTCCAGAGGCACGGAATCAGCTGATTCCATCTCTAAAGTGTGCAGCCTCTAAAGGGCTGTTTCCTCATGGTTGGTCACGACTCGCCAGGTGTGGTGGTGTCTTTGAATGTGTGTCCTATTTCCATCCTCCTATTAAATTCTAGGCCCATCATCCTAAGACCTCATTCTTAACCACTTTATACCACAGCAACGGTGCCAGAAGACTGGGCGCAAACTCAGCATTTCTTGGTTTAAACTAAATTACATCATTTCCTAGTTTAAGAAGGAAATGAACTTGGGATTTTAAAATTGTGAGTTTGGCTTTGGTAATTAAACATTGAACACAAGGCAAACATTTTGTTATTTTTGCTGGAATTCCCCAACTGCCAGGATGAGAACACTGCCAACAAAATACTTTAAAAGATCATTGACATTTCTGTTCATACACAGATCCAGAAAAGGTATTGTTTTGCCATGAGGTCAACAAGAATGTCACAATATGTCGGCAGACCTGAAATTAGATCCTTCTTGAAATAACCTAGCGTGGGTTGAATAAAATTTCTACTTTTTTCCCCCCTAGTTTTCTAGCTTTTGTTATCAGAGTTGGTAGGTGTCATCAAAAACCTTTGTCCTGGTCCAGAGAAGGACACATATATGGATGAACACTGAAAACTCCACCAATCACTTTGATGTTCGTGTACATAAATCATGAAAGCAAATGTTATCTGCAAGTTTTGCTCTCAGCTGACTTTGCATGATTTTTTGTCAGGCAGCTCTGCCTAGTATTTTATGACAGACCTCTGCATCGAGGTCTGTCATGCCTGGTTAATTTGGGATTAACATATACACGCTGCTATACATAAAATAGATTGAATCAATTCAATAACCAAGACATGGAAGTAGCCTAAGTGTCCATCAACAGGTGAATGGATAAAAAAGACGTGGTACATATATACGGCTGAATGCTACTCAGCCATAAAAAAGGATGGAATCATGCCATTTGCAGCAACACGGATGGACCTAGAGGTTGTCGTACTAAGTGAAGTAAGTCAGACAAAGACAAATATCACATGGTATCACTCATATGCGGAATCTAGAAAAAGTGATACATATGAACTTATAAAAGAGAAACAGACTCACAGACATAGAAAACAAACTATGTTTACCAAAGGGGTGGGGCTGGGAGGGATAAATTAGGAGTTTGGGATTAACATATACACACTGCTATACATAAAATAGATAAGCAACAAGGACCTACTGTAGAGCATGGGGAACTGTATTCCATATCTTGTAATAACCTACAATGGAAAAGAACCTGAAAAAGCATATATAAGTGTGTGTCTATATATCTCTCAATCACTTTGCTGTATGCCTGAAACTAACACAGTATGGTAAATCAACTATACTTCAATTTTAGAAAAGTAGGCAAATTATGTGTACAGGTAAGTCACACAAGCAAAAATACAAATTGCTGATAAAAAGGCAATTTAAGAAAAACATGAGAGTCAGTTCAGTGCTGTGAACCGCACACGGCGGGTAAGTGGAAGTTGGCGGTCTCGGATCCGTAGGGCTGCCGGGCAGGGACCACGCCTTTGCCGTCTGCACGTGAGCATCGCCAACTGTGCGCCTCCCGCAGGGCGGGTGGGTGGAGGTAGTGTTGCATCAGTTAGTCGTGAATGCATGTGTGTTTGGGGTCATCGTACTGGAGAGTGAGGAACTGCTCCTGTCCCAGGAGCCCTCCTGTCTCCCACGGAGTCTAGGGTTTCACGGACACGCGTTCAGAGAACGTGTGTGCTGCTGACCTACGGTGGGCCCGCACGCCTCAGAGACAAGACGAGGGTGCTGATTCCATCAGTTACCGCTGGGGCCGGGGAGGGGACCGAAAGGAAAGGCCTGGTGTCCGCGGCCCGCGTTCCCCCAGGCCCTGGGAAGGGCAGTCCCACACGAGTCAGGGCGCAGGGCTCTCATCTGAGAGTGTCTAATTTCACGGGTCACGGCTTCCAACTCCAACTTTCTACTGCAACGTCAAATTTATAGCCACACGGATGACTCCCCTTCCTGGGGACGCTCCCTCGGCATCAGAGCAAAGGGGGACAGACGAGCCCTCACGGCTGGAAAGGCTTCGCGGGGGCAGGGCGGCCAGGATAGGTGGACGTCCCTGCACCCGTGGAGTGGCTTTTCGGACAAGCTAGTGTGCTTCCGCCTGGCTCAGTCCCCGGGGGTCTGGGCTGGACCCGTGAGGATGCCCGGGCTGCCGTGTGCCAGGGCGACAGCTTCATGGAAATCCATCGAGCGTAAAGATGAGAGGGTCACGTCCAGGAGGCGGATAGCGGCGATCATTTCGCAACATACACAGCGTCGAGTCATTACGTGGTGCGCTTGAAGCTATGCTGTGTATCTGTGACGCCTCAAGTGAAAATAAATATGCAAAAGCAAAAGACAGGCCCTCCTCAATCCTTACTTCAGCTGGTGACGGCTGCGGAAGTGCCTAAAGCTAGAGCTGGGTTCAAATTCCAGACCCGTCGCCCTTTTCTTTGGTCCAGCGATGCTGAGCCCGTGTCTCTCTGAGGCCGCGTATGAGAGTTAAGATAGGGAATTTATAGGAAGTGAGAGGCTCGTGGTGGTTTTCACAGAGGAAAGCGGCCTTCGTGGCTTTCCAAGCTAGCGATGGTGCGGACGGTGTTGCAGAGCTGCGGCCCGAGGGAGCTGCGCTCACCAGCTCACGGCCTGTGTGTCATCTCCGATGGGCAGGCCTCAGGGGAGGGACCCACAGCCCTGTGTGCAGACACGGAAACCGAGGCTGGGAGAGTTCAGCGGAGAAGCAGGTTTGAGGGCGGCTGTGGAGCCCAGGCCTTGCTGGGAAACAGCGGCCATAGGGTCCTCACCGGCACTGCTGGGCGGGGGAGGGCATCGTGGACAGTGATGCTGCTGGGCACTGGGGACGGGGGTGGGGAGAGAGGAAGGGGAAGGCGTGGGAGGCTGAGGCCGGGCCCAGGAGGTTTACTTTCCCGCTAGTTTCTCCACGTCTGTTTAATCTGTCACCAGGGGTCACTGGCCAGGCGGCGGCTCCTCTCCAGCGGGCTGTTCCCAGGACGGTGCCTGGGAAGGAGGAAGACGGCACTTTCCAGAGATTCAGCGAAGAGGAAGAGCCGCTGACACGCGGCTGGAGGTGCTCCCAGGACACGCCGTCTGCCCCGCGGTCAGGGGTCAGGAAATGACTCGCCCTGTGGCGGTTCTGCTCCAGTGGCCGTGTCACTGGCCTGCCCGCAGCACCCCAGGAGCAGCCCCTGGCCACGTCGTGCCACCTGCAGCAGCCGCCTTTTCTGCTGGGATCTGATTCTAGTCTGTTGATATGGGGGAGGGTGGTTTGTCCAACATGGGGCAGGGGGTTGTCCTGTTGGTTGAAAAAGTCTGTTTAAGGTTATGGAAATTCTGACACACATCACATAATGTTTTAATTTTTCTGAAAACAAAATGCTGCTTTTCAAATCTTTCAAGGGTGAGTCAGCCCTTGTGTTATTGGAGCCCCACATGTCTTCTGTGTACAAACCACCACAGCCGTGGCTGACGGGACTCACTTTCACTAAGCGGGATGGGGGACACGGGGCCCTCCAGGAACAACCAGTGCTGGGAACCCCCTGGCTTATGGCGCCTCATCCACATCTGATTTGACAATTTTTTTTACACGCTCACTTTTAAAAGGTCATTCCTATTAGCTTTCACAGAAACAATTCTCTTTTCTTTTTACACTCATATGTAAAGCAATGTTTTGTGTAATTTGTTAATTCAAAAAATAGTGCCTCCTAAGTGTCTGACACGTAAGGGTTAACTCCCGTAATTACCACAGGCTACCGGGGGAGGGGCACACAGGACACTAGAGGGGTGTCCATGGTTAACTCCCATAATTACCACAGGCTAGACTGGCTTGGGGCAAGCAAGCACACGTGACTCTCGGTGAGCACAACTCTACTGGGGGAGGGGCACACAGGACACTAGAGGGGTGTCCACAACAGGGGAGGTCCCAGAGGGCCAACAGCAAGGGGTGCTGGGCATCACAGAGGAACAGGAGAGAACACGTATGAAAGGAGCTGGCTACAGGACAGCAGTTAAAGACCTGTATGTTGTCTTCACCACCACCATCACCACCACCATCACCATCACCATCACCATCACCACCATCACCACCACCATCATCACCACCATCACCACCACCATCATCACCACCATCACCATCACCATCACCACCACCATCACCACCATTACCATCACCACCACCATCACCACCGTTACCATCACCACCACCATCATCACCACCATCACCACCACCATCACCACCACCATCATCACCACCATCACCATCACCATCACCACCATCACCATCACCACCACCATCATCACCACCATCACCACCACCATCATCACCACCATCACCATCACCATCACCACCATCACCATCACCACCACCATCACCACCATTACCATCACCACCACCATCACCACCATCACCATCACCATCACCACCATCACCACCACCATCACCATCACCACCACCATCACCACCGTTACCATCACCACCATCACCATCACCACCATCACCACCATCACCATCACCATCACCACCACCATCACCACCATTACCATCACCACCATCACCATCACCACCACCATCACCATCACCACCACCATCACCACCATTACCATCACCACCACCATCATCACCACCATCACCACCATCACCATCACCATCACCACCATCACCACCACCATCACCATCACCACCACCATCACCATCACCACCACCATCACCACCATTACCATCACCACCACCATCACCACCACCATCATCACCACCATCACCATCACCATCACCACCACCATCACCACCATTACCATCACCACCACCATCATCACCACCATCACCACCATCACCACCACCATCATCACCACCATCACCATCACCATCACCACCATCACCATCACCATCACCACCACCATCACCACCATCACCACCACCATCATCACCACCATCACCATCACCATCACCACCACCATCACCACCATCACCATCACCACCATCACCATCACCACCATCACCACCATCACCATCACCATCACCACCACCATCACCATCACCACCACCATCACCACCATTACCATCACCACCACCATCATCACCACCATCACCACCATTACCATCACCATCACCACCACCATCACCACCATTACCATCACCACCACCATCATCACCACCATCACCATCACCATCACCATCACCACCACCATCACCACCATTACCATCACCACCACCATCATCACCACCATCACCACCATCACCATCACCACCATCACCATCACCATCACCATCACCACCACCATCACCATCACCACCACCATCACCACCATTACCATCACCACCACCATCATCACCACCATCACCACCATCACCACCATCATCACCGTCGACAACATTTTGAGCATTTGCGTTAGGTTCTATGTTGAACACATTACATGGACTACCTCATCGAATCCTCCTGTAACCCTATGGCAAAGATCTTATCTATAGTTTCCATTTCAGAGGTGAAACTTGAGTCAGATAGGCCAACGCACAAGTACACGTGGCAGGCGAGCAGTGCAATGAAGTGAAGCTGCCCTGTGTGATACAGTCTCTCCCAAAGTGCTGCCACAACACCTTGTGGTCTGAAGAGCTGAATCGCAGGAGGCTAGGCACCTTGCCAGCCTGGGCCACCTGCTGAGGCGAGGGAGCTGATACTGGAGGTCAGCCTGGTCTGACCTCAACACCACAAACGCTCCACCTGGCCTCCCGTCACACGCAGCTCTCCCACGTTGGGAGGAGTCTCAGGGCCTGAGCTCCCCGGAGCACCCCACTTGCCTCTTAGTGGCTCCTGTGAGCTGTGCCCCTCGCTGGGGCAAACGAGGATCAGAGCCTGAACTGGCCTGATGTGGAAATGCCTGGGGTGGCACCGGCGCTCTGAAAAGGAGTGCAGGGACCATGCTGGTGGCAGCCACCCTCAGAGCGAAGAGTGAGCCTGGCTCTGTGTCAACGTGGTTGCACATATTACCCACCGAACGTCCCACTCCTTTGAGGTAGATCTTAATTTTACATGCAAGAAAGAAGGGAGAAAAGCATCCCATAGCAGAGCTGGGATGCAAACCCAGATGTGTCTTACTCCAGCCCCTGGGTCGTAGCTGCTGGTTCTGTGTTCCTAACCCTCCGGCAGGAGTCACCGCTGGGCCCTCCAGACGCCAGGCCCCCATGTGGAAGCGCCCCCTCGGAATGGGTCTGGATCTGGTTTCTAATTTCCCAGTGTGAGGCGTCGGGGATAAGCCTTGCGCTCCTGCAGCATCTGAGCTGGGCATGCCTTATATCCCCATCCTGTGGGTCTCATTTGTCTGGCCGAGCACCTGAGACTTGAGGCAAAGCCTGAGTCCAGCCTGAACTCTGAGACGCTCATCTGGGACCTGATGCCCTGGCCGGCTCCCCACATCTGGTCCTGTTCCGCACACCCTGCAGCAGCTGTCATCTGGCATTTGGTGAGGGGACAAGAGATCACTCAGCCCTTTGCTGTCACTGTCCTCCAGACACTATTTTCTGCTAGTTACTTCTATTGCCCATTTCTGTCTGCATGAACCTCTCCCAGCAGCCCGACAGAACCACACCTGCCACAGCTACGCCGGCCACTCAACACCCACTCCCCAGGCCGATCCCACCCGGTTCACATTCACATGCTCGCACCCACGCCCCCGCACACCTCCGCCCTAGAACACACACTCCTAAAGGGAATGCAGCTCGTCTTACGCCTCCTCTGACCCCAAACAGAGGCTCAGTTCCAGGCGAGTTATCGGTACCTAATAGGCCGTTGTTTAGCTGAAGTGACTAAAATAACGAGATTATCTTAGACAAGCATTTATAAAGTTAGGTGTTCAGATGAGCATCTTTCAGAATACTGTTTCTGGAAAGTCATTTCTTTGGTCCAGCGATGACCAAAGCACTTTTGAGCCTCCCTTATCTGTGCAGCAACGTGCCCAGGAGCTGAGTGAAATGTCAGACGCTCAGGAAAGTCGGCAAGGCTCTCCCTGCCGTGAGGGCTGCAGAAGCTCCCTCTTCCGGTACCTGAGGTCAGATTCGGCTCTAGGGTCCTGGCCTCCACGTTGCAAGGGCCCATCCAGGAGCAGCCTGTCCGTTTTACCCGCCGTGGAAGCAGGGACCCCTCTCGCCCCGCCAGGGCCCAGGTGTCCGTTCACAGAGCGGTGACTCTGCTTCTCAGTCACTGAAGGTGTTAAGAAGAATGAACCAGGTGCCAGGGGCTGGGAGGATGAGTAACGGAATGTGCGGTGGCCCAAGCCGACCCAAGGGAGAAGACAGTGTTTCTGGAGTGAGATGGGTGTTGCTGTCTGCCGAGGGCTTCCCGGGGCCACGGCCCAGGCATCTGCTTGCGGCTCGGCGGGGCCGCCCGCAGGCTGTGTCCAGGGTTGCTAGGGCTGGGCTGTCCCCCGGCAGCGCACGGAGCTTCAGGCAGGACTCGGGTCCTGGAGGGCCTCAGACTTCTGCTGGTTTGGGCCCCGTCTGCCCCTCACCTTTGTGGGGGTGGGCTTGGAGGCTGCAGCCACAGACATCAGGGCCGTGTTCTGAAACATGTTGGGTCTCGTTCCCCTGGTCCCAGGCCACTGCCGTGTGTCCAGATCCCCCTGGGAACGTGTGCATTGGTTACAGGCACCTTTGTGCTGCCAGTTGCCAGCATCACTACCGGGGCTCTCTCTGTTTGATGATGAATTAATGATGGTTACTGGCAACAACGTGGACTGGAAAATCCCGGGCTTCCTCCATTTACTGTTCCACATACTTCCTCAGTGTTTCCTGCAAACCAGAGAGTTACTAAACAACGTCACGCATGACTCATTCTCAGGATCCAATTGACTAGCCCAGCGGACTGCGGGCGTGAGTGGAGCTGCAGGTAGCTTCCCTGTAGGAGGAAAAGGCCCCACAGCAGGCGCTCCTTTGAGAGTCCTTGTTCACGTGTCTCGCGGTGGAAGAGGCTAGAGGAGCGAGGGCGGCTCAGGAGTGCAGCCGGAAGGCCCGGCTCTGCTCTGTGGGTGGGGAGCCTGCACGTCGGGGGGTGAGGTGCTGTCACAGGGCTCACACCCCATGTTCTTTCTGCTGCCTCTTTCCTCGTGCTCAGCCCTGAGTCTCTCCCCGCCCCCCCACAGTCTTCCCGCCCCTCCCTGGTCCTGTTCCGTCCTCTCCTATCGGCGGCGGCGCGTGGTGGTTGAGGTTGCTCCCGGGTCCCCGCTGAGACGGAGCACGTGACGGCAAGCGCCACTGATGGCGGTAGTGAGCTGGAATGGCAGATGACTCGGTGGAAGGTGGTGAGCTCGTTTCCGTAGGGCTGCCTGTGACCCTGAGGCTGTGGTGGTCAGTAGTGAGGATGAATGGCCAGCAGTGGCCATGTGGCGTCTGTCCTAAGGCTCACGGAAGAGCCCACTTTTTCCTGACCTGGCCAAGGGAGCCATCGTGGTTGACCTCTGACCCCCACCCTCCACTCTTACACAGCCCGGCGGGGTGAGCGGAATTCGGAAATGGAGCCAGATCTGAACCCGTGAGCCAGCTACTTCCACAGCTGGTTGATTTGGGATAAGGACTGTGGGCCTGGGTGTCCCGGCACTGAAATCAGGACAACAATGCCTGGTGTCAGCCATGCGAGGCAGCAGGAGCCCCGTCTCTGGGTGGGGCCGGTGGTCACAGGACTAGGGAGAACCAGATCTCACCCCGCTCGGTTCTCGGGATGCCTCCCCGCTTTCGCAGAGGGCATCGCTGCCCAGTGCCTGCACCCCGCTGGAGCCGCTGTCTCCTTCAGCACCCCGGGCTCAGGAGTGATCCCGTTGTTGGACACCTGCTCTGTGCGCCAGCCGCTGGGACTTTCAGAGGCCCCGGGGCGCTGTGCTTCCTGGTGTCCAGGCTGCACAGACTGGCGGTGAAGGAGTGTTCTCCCCAGGCTGCTGCCCGTTCTCTCACAGAGGCTGTTTATTTATTTCAGGAAACACTAACTCATCAACGGTGTAAAATTAAAGCACTGCAAATATAACTCATACACTTCATCTTATTTATGAATATAGTACTTTTGTGTTAAGATTAAAAGTATCCCTCTTCTCTGGTTCTTTAATACTCAGCTATAAATTTTTTAGATTAAATTTAAATAAATATTTTATACCAGTCGATTGACTAAATGTCTTCAGAGGTTACACTTCAGACCATCATCATACGTTTGACATATCTGATTTCCTTGGGTACTTCAAGCACCTAATAAGGAAAACTCGTAAATCTAACCGACAAAATCTTCTTAAGTATTAAACAATGTTTATGAATGGCTTGATTTAATCAAGCGAATTCCCTTAACTTGGTTTCTCAGCTTCAGTGCTGTCAACAGGCTGAGCCGGTAAGTCTTTGCTGTGGGGCGGTCCTGCCCCCCCCCCCCCAGATGCCAGGAGCAACCCCTCCTTGTGACAATAAAAAACGTCCCTGGACATCACCAAACATTCCCTGGGGATGGGGGCAAAAATCCCCCCAAGTTAAGAATCATGGTCTTAAATATTTAAACGTGATTAAAATTTAATTAGCTAACCCCTAAGAATTTTCTTAAAATCACAAGTTTCCTACTTTAGATGCATATAAATGCTCAAATGCATTTGAAAATTAAAAGATCAAAACCCTTATGATCACCAAGCTGCTGCCACGCCCAGTTGTCAGATAGTAAGACTGTTACCACGCAACGTGGGGTCTGCACCTGGCTGTCTTCCTTCCTGAAGTCACTGTCCCCAAAGGGAGCAGGGGGAGCTGCCACCCAGGTCACCTGAGGTCACGTGTACCCAGGGTCTGGTCAAGTCTCAGGTCAGACGGGAATTCAGAATGCAGGTGAGAGGTCTGAGACCAGAGCGTGCCCCAGGCTCCTGGTAGGAGGACAGCCCTGAGTGGACACCACTGGCCCTTCCTGACGCTCTCAGGGCCATATGCTTCCTGCAGCCTGGGCACCACCAATCCCTGCGCCCCGCAAGCCCAGCTTCCTTCTCGAGGTAGCTTGAAGAGGGTCTTCAAACCCTTACTGCCCATTCTGACCTGGCGGGTTTACAACCGTCCGAGCCCTGCTCGGTGCTGATGGAATTGTCTGCTGGGTGTGGACCGTACGCCTGTCTGGGTCGATGGGTGCACAGCCTGCCTGGTAGTGGTCGCCCGAAGCTCTGCGCCGTGCTCCTCACGTTCTCCCCAGCACCGGACACGCACAGCTCCCAGGGGCACAGCGGCTGCTCCCCTGGTCACGGGTCATGACTGGCGGTGAAGCCCTTCTCAGCCGGACGTCTGTGCTTTCAGGTCCACCCCAGGCCTCCTCTACACCTCCTTACATTCTGACTCTTCTGCACCACGATGTGGGCTCAGCTGTTCTAAGGAGCCCTGGAGCTGCCGAAGGGCGCCAGCAAGAGGGGCTGCATCAAAGCCTGGGCCTGGGCCTTTGTCTTCCACGAGGGCTCCTGGGGACAGCACGGTGGATGGAAAGTCACAGGTGCGCACTGCTGCTTTCTCAGGTCGGAGCTGCCGTGGGCACTGCAACTGCATTTCTTTGTAAAATGCGGTTCTGATGCAGATGTCTTTCAGCAACACTCTCCTTTGTGAGCCACTGGCTCCTCAACAAGCCTTTGACTCCAAACCATCCCAGTGAAAACGCACTTGGTTACCACCTGCTTGGCTTCTATGCCTCACTGGATGCTGGGCCGCCTTCTTTTCCGAATCCCTTGTGCCGCCCTGAGCGTTGCCTTTGCTCCCGGGGCTTCTCCTGGGGACCTGGCTCCCCGGGCCTCCCTCCCGCTCAGAGGAGGGCACCCCAGAGGTAAAATGAACCCAGTAGCTCCAGAGGTGACGACTCTTAGCTTTAACAACAATGGTGTACTGGGGGTTGAGATTTTATGGCATAAAAAGGAGGACAGTCATGTCCTCACGGGTGTCCCCGCTTGGTGTCTGGAGTTTGCCTGCGCTGTAATTTCTCATCAACTCCTGGAGCTTTATTCTGAAAGCAACCTGAGCAAGGTGTGAAAAGGATGCTGAGAAGCCTACACAAGATGCCAGACGCCCGGGCAGATCCGGCCACCATGCCGCATGAGACGCTGCCCCGAGCGCTCCACAGCAGGTGCTGAGGGAGTGAGTGTGCGACGGGGACGCGCCCCTGATTCTCGGGTGGACGCCCGTGCGCTCCCTGGGGCCTCCGGCCTCAGCAACACGTCGTTCTGCCGCAATTGGGCACCAGGAGCAAAGGTGCTCTTTGGAATCAAGCCTGGTTTGCAGGATCGGGCGGGGGCAGGGGAGCAGCGGTTGGCTGCAGGGCTGAGGGAAGTTCACACGGGGTTCGCGTCCACCCTGCTCCCGCCCTGTGCCTCCCCTGATCCTCGTGGGCTTTGTCTTCCACTCCGACCAAAATAAAGGCCCCCCGAACCTTCCACTGTGCACGTAAATTGATCTTCAGGCCTGGGAGTTGGTCGCAGCCCCCAGCCAGGAGGAGGGGAGCAGGAGGTGGGCAGGACGCCCTCTGGACTCGGCGACCTCACATCAGTTCCCGTCTGTCTGAGCCAGAGCGTCAGGACACAGGAGCCCGTGTCTTAACCAGATAAGACCAGAGGGCGTCTCTGGTGCGTGGCTGCTTTGGGCTGAACTGTCCCCCAAACGCACAGGCCTGCAGGCCAGGAAGGGGCCTAGCCAGCACCAACCCCGCTGCTACCCTGGCCTTGGGCTCCTAGCCTCTGGACGGTGAGAGGTGCAAGTCTGCTCTTTGAGCCCTGGCCCGTGGACTTCGTTGCGGTGGCCGAGCTCCCTGCGCCTGGTCTCCACCAGCCTGGAGAGAGCCCAGCTGGTCAGCCCTCCCTTCGGAAAGAGTGGGACCGCTGCTTGAGCCGGGGTGGAGGGCATGTGAGCGTGAGCCTGAGGCCCCTGTGCCCTTCGTTTCTCTTCTTTGGGGAATGTGACGCCTGAAGGGCACATGGCCCTGAGGAGTGAGGGTCCACCCAGGGGCATCCTGTACCTGGTAAACGGTGACCTTGCCCCAGGAGAGACGGGAGGTCCATGCCAGACATGTCGCTGTGGGGTGGACGGTGACCAGGGCCGGGTGGGCAGAGCCGTTTCCTCCTCAGCCCATCTGGTAATCAGGCTTTGCTCTTGAACAAAAAGTCTGATAATCCCTGCAGTGTTTGTCTTGGCAAGCACTGTCATAGCCGCTGTTACTCACAGTCATGGCTAATCCCCGGTATGAGATGCACTGTTGCCCTATGGCTGCACGCCATCTCCGTGGCACAGAACCTGAGTAGAAGGGGATCTCGTTTCATCCCCAGTGAGAAGTCCTTTATCCACAGCACCCTGCTGACCTGTGGTGGCCTGAAACAGCCTCCATCATCATCACCATTACAGATACCGCACACTGGGAGAACCCCATTATATTAATTATTAAATAGATTCAGATGTGCGTTAGGTGATAACTGCTGAAAACACGATAACCATAACAATAACTTTCCGCTATGTCTGAGCACTGAAAACAGTATTGTAAAGGCAGTTTTTTCTTTGTTTCTGAAGCGCAATGGGCGTGAACAAGCGTATCCATAGCTACCCATACGCGCCCTTACGCACAGCCTACACGGTTGCCCAGAAGAAGTCATCTGGAAGTGATTGTTCTTCTTGACGAAGCCCAGCGGTGTTTCAGCATCAAAGATGTCGGAGGGAGGGGGACGGTCTTCAGCTCCGGCCGTGGTGAGTCCACATCACTGATGTGTTGGCACAAAACCACGGTTTTCCTCTGACCTGTTGTTTCCTTGATGGAAACAAAGCTTCCTGAGCACTGGTGGCATGAGATGCAGGGGCCGAGGTCTGGGGTCAGGCTGGACATTTGGGCCTGTGAAGACAAGGCAGAGGATGGAGGCTCCATGGCCCAAATGCCAGAGTGGAGGGGTCTCTGGGCGGCACCCTCTGTGCCTTGCGGGGGTCGCCACCATCTCCTGCGGGGGGTGGGTGAGGCAGGGGCGTGGCACTGCCCGCTGAGCCGCAAACCTGCCGGACGGCTCGGCATAGATGGGTTTACAGGCAGGAAGGGAGGACAGGATGTGGGACTTCCTCAGTGACGGGGCTGCATCCCCGAGGCCCGGCCCCCGGGACCCCCGGGAGGGATGCCGCACACGGTAAGGCACAGCAGCTTTCCGTACAAGCGCTGATCGAGGCTGAATGTTCTGCAAATATCTGATTTGAGCCTCACACGTCAGGCAGCTGTCAGTTCCCTGGGACCCGGTCATCCTGTGGGAGCCGAGCACACCTGCGCTGTGCTCCCCTCTCTCAGGAGGGCCGGGACCGCCCCCGGCACCTGCTGGGGGCACTGACCCCTGGGCCCCGCCGCATCCCACCCTGCCGGCTCCACCCCTCCCCCGCCCTCTGGAGCGGCCCCGGGCCTGCGGCTGCCAAGGTGACCTGCAGGCAGAGGAGGGAGGGGTGCGGCGGTGACGAGTCTCCCAGAACCAGCGGCCCCGCCAGGCCCCCGCCTGCGCTGGAGCAGCCGGCAGCCTCTGGGAAGCCGTGTGGGGTTGGGGGTTTCCACAAGGGGAGAGCAGGACCCTCGTCACCGGGAGCTGGACAGGAACGCACACCGACCGTGAGCGCGGTGCGGGGAGGGGGCGTGTGCCTGAATCCGCGGAAGAGGGACGGCGTCCGGTGACACAGACGCCCAGAGCCCATCTCCTCCTTAAGCAGCGCTGGGGCGGCTGGCGGGTGAGGACGGACAAGCCACGGGAGACCGTGCGGCACGGGCCCCCGAGCCGGGGTTAGCCCCCCACCGGAGCATCACTGCCCCCTGGAAGGTCATCCACGCTGGCCTGACCGCCAGTCGGTGCCCAGAGACGGGAGCGGTAGGGGCCATCTGGCGGGAGGCCCGGGGCTCACAGACTCTGCTCTGTCCCCCTGTGTTCCCCCCACGTCTCAGGCATCGAAAGGCACAGACGGGGCATGGCCACAGATGACCCTCGTCACTGGTAGCAAGACCCCCCAAGAGGCCCCGTCCCCGGGGCTCTGCCGGAGGACAGGGCAGCCTGCCGAGGGCCCAGCACCTCCAGTGCCAAAGACGCCCGCCTCTCCTCCAGGGAGGCCTACGGCCTGAGGACGTCACTCAGACTGGCCGTTCCCCAGCCCCATCTTGCAGACCTTTCCTTGTTTGTTAAAATCCCACAGTGCCTGGCGCACCACGCGCGGAGGAGTCACCGAGAGGCTGTGCGTTTGGCCCCGTTCCTCTAACTCTGGCGAGCCCGCCGCCCCCGCTCTGCTGGACTCACCTGTGTCAGTGTCGTCCTGACCCGGCTCCACAACTGCAGGCCTGGGAGGAGAGGCGCGAGAGCTCGGACCCTGCGTGGCAGACCAGGCCCGTCCTGCGGGCCGGCTCCAGGCTCGCCTTCACCACGGTCCACGTCACGCAGGTGGGACGGAGCAGGGCTAACATCTTTCCCAGGTGACAAAGCCACCACCCGAGTCCCAAGTCGGGGTCTGGCCAGCAACCCCTGCTCCCTTCTCGCTGCCCCTGCCCTGGGGCAACACCCTCTGGGAAGGACCCCTGCACTTCCTCGGGACACAGTAGCAGGCTCCGTCTGCAGCCCCGGGGCCCGAGGGTCTCCCCCAGCCTCGGTCCTCACCAGACAGGACTTGACCCGCCCCTGCAGGCCTCACGAGTCTGCACAGGGTTATAGGCGCCTGGGAGGGAAGAGCGCTCGGTGGGACCTGCTGGCTGTGCTCACAGCAGGCCGGACGCAGGAAGGCTCCACAGCGTCCCATGTCCAGGCCTGCAGCTCGGGGCTCCGAGGCCTACCAGGTGCAGCTTGGGGGCACCCTGTCCGGTAGGCAGGAAGGCGGAGGCTCAGGTTCCCGGGCTGTGGACTTCTGCCCTGGGTGAGTGGGGGCGGGGGGACTGGAGGCCGAAGGGACCTGGGGCCTCGAAGCTGGAGGCTGCGTTGCTCCCACCTGCTGAGCCCAGCTTCCCAGTCCTGGGAGGGCCAGGCTGGGCGTGCGAGCCGCTGGCCGTCGGGTGGCTCTCAGCTCTCTTCAGGGTGACCCCTGGAGCAAGGGCCCTTGACAGTCAGCTGGGCTCTTCCAGCTGTGGTAGAGGCGCTGGGTGGAGCTGCAGAGGGTGTGAGTGGCCAAGCGCCAGGGGCCCGCATTGGCTCCAGGCTGTCCCTCCGCCTGGAGCATCTGCAGCGTGGATCCGTGATCCATGGCTTCACTGTTGCCACCCCACCCCCAGTTCCCAGGAAGGGGAGGGCCGGTGGGCGGGGGTTCCAGAGGGAGGGACAGACCGTGTGCACGGCGTGGTGCGGAGGCGTGGGGAGGGCCAGCGGGGCCTCACGGCACCTCTTTCTGAGGCTCCTCTGGGCCAGGAGCGCTTCTTCTGGCGTCGGTCACGTGGAAATCAGAACCTCCCACGTTCCAGGCGCAAAGGTCTGAGGAAGCCCCTGGTGGGCAACCGGCACGTGCACCCATGTGCACAGAGGAGCGTCATTGCGGCTGTGATTTCTGCTGTCTTCTCGGCCGCCCTCAAGGACCTGGGGGCTTCAGCCACGTTTATTTTCATTTCGTGATTTCCCCTTCGGTATCCGCGGCAAACTTTGCGGCCAACACAGCATCGCCCTGGCCCGTTGCTCCTCCCAGGCCGGGATTCGCGCAGGGCCCGCGTCTCCAGCACCTCCCAGGGCGGGTGTGCCTGCGGTGGCTCTCGAGGCTCAAAGCGGCACCAGGAGCAGACGGCGGAGACTGCTCTGGGCCTGACTCTCGCCTCGGGCCCCCTGCCCAGTGAGGACGGCGTCCAGCCTGCTTCGGGGAGCACGGTCCTCAGCTTGAGTCTGGCCCGGCAGGGCCTGACCAAGCCCGTGTCTCCCACTTGTGGGCACGGTGTGTCCCTGGTCTGGGCCCGGGCCTGGCCCACTGCCCGCCCCTCCTCCACCCTACTGTCAAGGCCCCACACGGCCTCTCTGGGCCTCACTTGCTCTCCGGCCCGAGCTCCTCCCCTGAGGTCTCAGGAGCAAAGTGGCCTCAGGAAAGCAGAAGACGGAGGCTGCTCGGAGGACTGGCTGCCAGATCTCGGCGGCGGGGGGCGCGGCGCGCCCTGGCTCTGCTCGGCGTCAGCAGCCCTTCCTTTCCAACCTGCTGCCCCGACCTCAGGAAGCAGGGACGTTCCAAGGGAACCCCCTCCCCACCCCGCCAATCACCAGCCCAGAGGCCTGAGTGGCACAAGATGACCTGGGTGTGAGGGTCCCGGGGCACCTGCTGGGGCGCCCCCATCCTCCCCCGCCCCAGCCTCTGGCAGCTCCGTCCACTAAGGATATGTGTGATGGAGGTGCAGGGCCTCTGTCCTCCGCGTGGGCCTTCACTCCCTGGGCTGTCAGGAAACGCCCGCCCAGCGTCCACTGCTGCCAGGTGCTGTGCTGGGCCCCGGGGGAGGAGCCCCGCCCACCGGGGGAGGCGGCCCAGGGCAGCAGGTGTCTGGGAGACCAGGGGCCCGGGGCAGCCGGGCTCTGCCCTTGGCCAGCTCTGGTCCCCACAGGGCATCGGGAGATGCTCTCGGGGTCAGCGGGGTTGGACCCACAGAGCATGAGCGAACAGCATCCTGGGAGCAGTCACCTGCACACGCACAGATGCAGACAATGAGCACGGTAAGGACAGGGGGCGGCCAGGTGAACCGAGTGGAGGGCGTTCACGGAGGCAAAGGTAGAAGCTGGAGCTGCAGACGCAGGGCGCCCGGCCTGCAAGGAAGGGGAACCCCCCTGGGGGATGGCCCGCTGGACGTCATAGGAAGTGTTCGCCCCCTTGACCTCGCCCTGGATTTCGGCAGAACCCCACCTGGGCTCGCAGCCTCACCACGTCTTTGCTCAGAGAGGCCCCAGGGCTCCCTGCAGGCCCAGCACAGGGACAGCGGACAGAAGAGCAAACCTGCCAGAGGGGGCGGAACCCAGAGTCATGGCAGGAAGGGGGTCTCACGGTACAATCGGGGGCACTGGGCCCCCACACGCCGTTCCCCGCGGAGCCTGGAGCTCCACGCACGAAGCAGCGGCGTCTGAGGTCTGGCCCTGCTCTGCCCTGTGCGGGGCTGGCCCGGTAACCCAGGGCCCCTACCATCCGCTAATGCTCGGGAAGGCTCTGGAGAGCGTCTTCAGTTCACCTTTGCTCGTATTAAAATGCTGACCTGAGATTTTGGTTGTGCCGAGGGAAAGGCTGCCTGGGCCAAAGGAACACTGTCCCTCCTGGCACGCCGGGATCTGGAATTGTGGTTGAAAACCTGGCCTTAATTGGAACTATCACCTGTGTGCGCCCAAGTCTGGCTTTAATCCTTGGCGGCATGTTTGCTGAAACTCCGCCACCGCAGGTGAGGACGGCGGCCGAGCTCGCCCGCTGGGCGCCTGCTCTGCCCCGGGCTCCGAGGAGGGTGAGCCAGGAAGCTTCTCCATCTCCACGTCCCCTCTGTTCCCTCTTGAATCCGGACACCGTTCTCCCGAGACCCAAGTGCACACGGGTTGGACTTGAAACGTGAAGGCCTTGGTGGGCTCTGGCCTGCATTTCGACCACATTGGTGTCGTTGCACCTCTGCTCTCACCAGCTTGGGGAGCAGCCCCCCTGAACACGTAGCAGCCATTCACCTGCCTCTCAGGGCCCCTCACCTCAGGATGGGACGCTGGGCCCCGCCCACCCCGTCTGCTCCTCACGCTGGTGGGTAAACTGAGGCAGGCAGGGCTCGAGCCGTCCCGGGACCTTCCTCTGGAGCTTCAAGACCAGCGTCCCTCGGGCTGACCTCCCAACAGGCACACGCGTCACTGTCCACCCTAGGGAAGGCGGCCAAGGTAGCCTGACCTCCCAACAGGCACACATATCACTGTCCACCCTAGGGAAGGCGGCCAAGGTGGCCTGACCTCCCAACAGGCACACGCGTCACCGTCCACCCTAAGGAAGGCGGCCAAGGTGGCCTGACCTCCCAACAGGCACACGCGTCACCGTCCACCCTAAGGAAGGCGGCCAAGGTGGCCTGACCTCCCCACCTGCCTCGTCAATGCGGCGGCCTTTGATTACAGCAACGTCATGAACCATCTTCAAATTGTCAATATTTTAATTTCTCAGGAATCTCCAAATGTGTTTTCTCTCCTGTAATTTCCAGTAATTATGAATTCCTTAGTGTTCCCCATGACAGAGAACGACCCAGACACCTGTCAACACATCCCTCTGCTGCCACGTCTTCCTGTGAGAGAGCACGGAGGTGAATCGTACTTCAGAATCATTCTTGACCCTTGAACTGATGATTCCTCACGGCTCCCTTGAATCCCGCCTCAGCTCCGTGAGTGTGTGCCGCGGCCTCGGCATCCGCCTGCGCACCTCCGGTACCTGCAGTTCTTGTACGTCAGTGCGCCAAGTGCTTCACTTTGCTTTTTCATCTCATTTAATCCCCACAATGACCCAAGGCCATTCCCATTTTACAAGGGAGGACACTTCTACCCAGAGAAATTCGTCAGTTGCAAGTGTGGTCGTTTCCTCGAGCTGCTGTAACAAAGTACCACGGACTGTGTACTGGCTTCAACGGCTGCATTTCATCCTTTCACGGCTCTGAGGCTGGAAGTCAGGGCGCAGGGCTGCCCGAGGCTCCAGGGAGGGTTCTGGTCCCCGCTCGACACCTGGAAGGTCTCTGGCTGGAGGCGTTATGACGCCAGTGTTCACACTGCGCTCTCCCTGCTTGAGTGTCTGTGTCCAGATTTCTCTTTCTTATAGGGACACGCTCATAATAAATTAGGGTCCACCCAACTCAACTCTGACCTCAACTAATTGCATTGGCAAGACCTTATTTGCAAAGAAGGTCGCGTGCTGAGGTACTGTGAGCTAGGGCTTCAACACCTGAATCTGGGGGGATGCAATCCTCCCCTAACACCAGGGTCAGAGCGGGCAAGTGACAGAGGCCCCGCAGTCCAGACCACGCAAGGCAGCCGGGCTGCATCTGACTTCGGCCTGGACCCCAGGAAGTCACCTGCCACTCACCTGACATGGTCCTGAAGTGGTGCACAGGACACCTGGGGTCAGAGCCTGGGCTGGGACCGGCTCACCATCACTCCCCCGGGGGCTGCCCTTGCTCCCACGGGGGTCTAGTCGCTGCTGTTTGGAGGGCTGCCCACCGTAACACGCTCGGGGTCAGCATTCACGTGGCCCATCCACAGGGAGCAGTGTGGCTCGTGGGAAAGTCTGCTGAAGACACCCAGCTGGAGATGTCTTTTCCAGACGCATTACCTGATTTATTTTTCCAAAGGAAAGCAAAAAAAAAAGAAAGGGAGGGAGGCAGGGCTGGGACCCCAGAGGAAACAGGAAGTAGGTGGAGGCCACCAGGCGTGACCCTGCAGGCCCGGCTCCTGTAAGGTGATCGGTTGTTGGGAGGAGAAAGCAGGGCAGGTCTGTAAATCACAGGCCGTGATGACAGGAAGGGCTTCGTCAAAGTCAACACCCTGTGCCTCTGAGGAGGGCCAGCAGAGACCGTGGGCCAGGACGTTTACAGCCTAGAGGCTTCCCCGGCACGGTCTTCTTTGGAGTGGGCTTGGCATGGAGATGGCACAGGGAGGGACATGGGCCCCTGGATGGCTCAGGGAAGGACACAGGCCCCTGGACGGCACAGGGAGGGGACGCAGGGTCCCTGGAAGGCACGGGGAGGGGATGCAGGGTCCCTGGACGGCACGGGGAGGGATGCCAAGGGCTGTGGGATTGCTGACCAGCTAGCTGGTGGGATGGATGGAGGGCCTGTGGAGGGAGGTGGGTCACAGCTCCCATCTGTGCCCATTCTCCTGCTGGAAGGGCCCTGATTGGAGGCAAGACACAAATAGCGGAACTGGAAGGATGCCTAACCCACCTTTCCCTGAAAGAGTTTCTTCTTTTCTGAAGTGAAGGGAGCCCGCAGGGAAGAAAGGCAGAATGGAGCTCTTTCAGAGGAGCAGAGAGAAGGGATTCCAGGGGGCACAGAGAAGCTGAGGGATTTTCTAGCAGCTGAAGTGAAAGGGGTGCTTGTTGCATGGATTTTATTGCCTTTCAAAGAGAATGCAACCTGCTTTTGGAGACGGCCCGTCAGCACCGGGGCCTCCGTTTACCAGACTGCCCGGCGGAGCACAACGGATCTGCTCAGGCTTCTGGGGGGACGGCAGTGCCCCACCCAACAGAGAGGGGACAGCACAGCAGGAGCGGCAGCGCCATGGTCCGAAGAGAGATGTTTTACGTGGATGATTCTGGAAATGAGCTCCTTCAGCTCCCGTCAGCAGCCAGGCGCTCTAGCGCCCACTTGAGGTGGGGTGAGAGCTCGGAGAGCCCGGCTGCCGACCGTGACCAGAGGCAAAGGTCCCGGCGCCAGAGGTCTGAGCCGCTCGCGGGAGCGTGTTGCGGCGACGTCACAGCTTCTGTCAGGGGTGCGGAAAATGCCTCTGAGTGCTGCTTCACAACGTGTGTTCCAGGGAGCCCTTGCGCCCTTGCGATGTCACCACTGTCCTAAGAAAAAGGTGTCCCAGAAGAGCGGGGGACACTGCAGATCGCCAGACATTCTTGGAAATTCACGCAGTAACAAATTAAACGCGCAGGAGAAATTGGTTGCAGGCCAGGTACTTTGATTTCTGGTGATCCAACTGGTTTAGCCCAGTATTTATGCCACCGTTTTGACCATGGAGTCACTCCCCCCTCCACTTTTCTCAAAAGATATATCACGAACATCTCATGAACCAGTTCAGAGCCATCTACTTGAGGGCAAATGGATTCTGCTGCTACTTAAAATGGGAGATATCTACATAATTTTCAAAACTTTTTTTCAATTTGAAAGTAAGAATTGAAAAATAATTTAATTTACGTTTTTGAGATATAACTGATATATAATATTATATTAGTTTCTGATGTACAACATAACTTGATTTTCATTTTAAAATTGAAATGTTAAATTAATTCAATATTAATTTAACCTATAAGGAATTTAAAAAGTACAGAACGACGTATAATGCAAAGTACTTCTTCCTACCCTGTATTAAGGTTCTCCAGAGAACTAATAGGAGATGTGTGTGTGTGTATCTACTTACATATAGTTAGGGAGAGAGACAGAGACGACAGAGACAAAGTATTTAAGAAATAGTGGCTGCAAAAAAAAGAAAGAATGAAATGGCTGCAAATTTCTCAATATGATAAATTCTTTCAACAAACCTAAAAGAGACTAAATGAAAAGCACAGTAAAGCACTTCCTAACCAAATTGCTGAAAACCAATGGTAAAGCAATAATCTTACAAGCAGCTAGAGAAGACACAATATGTACAGAGAACAGGGGCAGGAATGACAACAGACTTGTAAAGACTCCAAGAGCTAGAAAACAGTGGAGATGCATCTTTAAGAATGAGGCAGGGGTGGCGGGCCCTGTTAAAATAGAATTATTTACCCCAAAAAAGTACTTTCCAGAAAATAAAGTGAAACTTTTTTAGATAAACACTGGAATATTCACAGACCTGCACCATAAACTGTTAAGGGAGATTCTTCTGTTGGGGGAATGTGCTCCAGGTGAGAATTTGGATCTACACAAGTGAAGAACGCCAAGCTTGGTAGATATGCAGGTGAACAGGAAACAGCTTTCTCTTAGTCTCTTAAAAAGATAATTGGTAGTTCTCTGTGTAGTGTCAACAGCAAAAATAAAGTCAAAAATAAGATTTAAAAGATAATTGACTGTTTAAAGCAATAATGATACAGTGTATTGTAGGATCTATAGAATGTATGGACATAAAATGCATGACAACAATAACACAAAGGGCAGGTGGTGTGAACGGGGACTGTGCTCTTACAAGGTTATTGCTCCCACCATGAAGTGTGTATTATTATTGGAAAGTAGACTAGGATACATTAAAATCAACACTGTAAGCCTTAGAACCACCACTAAAAAGTAAAACAAAGACCTATGGCTAATAAGCAAAGTGTGGATAAAAAAGGTTTTTTTTTTTTTTGCGGTACGCGGGCCTCTCACTGCTGTGGCCTCTCCCACTGCGGAGCACAGGCTCCGGACGCGCAGGCTCAGCGGCCATGGCTCACGGGCCCAGCCGCTCTGCGGCACGTGGGATCTTCCCAGACCGGGGCACGAACCCGCGTCCCCTGCATCGGCAGGCAGACTCCCAACCACTGTACCACCAGGGAAGCCCAGGAATTTTCTTTTTAAGCTCAAAGAGAAGACAGAGAAAGAAAAATGAACCAAGAACTGACAGAACAAGTAGAAAGCAAATAGCAAGATGGTAGATTTAACCAACTATGTAGGTAGTTACATGAACCGTGAAACGTCTAACACACCAAATAAAAGTAAAATATTTTCAGATTTCATGGAAAAACAAGATGCTAAAATTTATATGGAACTGAAAATAACCTAGAACAGCCAAGACACTTTTGAAAAAGAACAAAGTTGGAGAACTTACACTATTTGATTTCAAAACTTGCTATAAAGCTACGATAATCAAGACAGTGTGGCATTGGTGTGAGTTGGCTGGGCAGAACAGAAAGTCCAGAAGTAAGCCTTGCATTTATGGTCAACTGATGTTAGACAATGAACCCACACAATCAATGGGGATAGTTGGATAGCCATATGCAAGAAAATAAACGTAAACCTTTACTTTACACCATGTACAAAAATCAACTCAAGGTGTGGGAAAAACTTCAATGTAAGAGTCTAACCTACAAAACTTCCAGAAGAAAACAGGTAAAAAATCTTATGACCTGGGTTTAGGCAAAGATTTCTCTGATATGCCACCAAAAGCATGATCCAAGAAAAAAAAAAATCGATAAATTTGCTTCATCATAATTAAAAACTACTGTTCTTTGAAAGACACTGTTAAGAAAAAATAAAATAACAAGTTATATGTTGGTAGAAAACATTTGAAATACACATATTAAAAAAATAAGAATTGTATCCATAATATATAAAGAACCTCATTACCCTCTAATAAAATAAACAGCCTAGTTTTTTTTTTTTAAAAAATGAGCAAAATAGTTTAATAAACACTTCACTGAAAGGGTTAAACCGACGAAAATAAACATACGAAGAGATGCTTAACATCATCAGTGATCACGAAAATTCAAATTAAAACCACAGTATACTACTCCACACTCACTAGGAATGGGCCCATTTAAAAAACAAAAACCTGACAATACTAAGTGTTGTCGAAAATGTGGAGTAACTGGAATTTTCATATATTGTGGATGAAATGCAAAACGGTACAGGCACTTTGGAAAACACACGGCTTTTTTTCTTAATAAAGCTAAACATACACTTACCACACAACTAGCAACCTCACTGCTAAGTGTTTTCATAAGGGAGTGAAAACATAAGTTCACACAATGTCTTGAAAGCAAATGTTAATATCAACTTTATTCATAATATTCAGGCACTAGACGTGACTCAAATGAGCGTCAGCTGCTGAGTGGATGGACAAATGTGGTCTCTTCCTAAAACGGGACCCCGCTCTGCCCCAGAACGGGTGAAGGGATGGACTACTGATCCTTGCAGCAAATGTGGTCTCTTCCTAAAACGGGACCCCGCTCTGCCCCAGAACGGGTGAAGGGATGGACTACTGATCCTTGCAGCAAATGTGGTCTCTTCCTAAAACGGGACCCCGCTCTGCCCCAGAACGGGTGAAGGGATGGACTACTGATCCTTGCAGCAAATGTGGTCTCTTCCTAAAACGGGACCCCGCTCTGCCCCAGAACGGGTGAAGGGATGGACTACTGATCCTTGCAGCACATTGGTGCGTCTGAAAACATTATTCTCAGTGAAAGAAGCCAGACACGAAAGATTACGTACATACAGGGTGATGCCACGTATATAAAATGTATATCAAACTGTAGAAGAGGCAACAGAATGGTAACAGAAAGAGAGGCGGTGGCCAGGTCCAGGGTTTGGGGAGGGGACTGACCGTGGAGGGCCAGGAGGAAACCTTTGGGAGACGGGAATGTCCTGTTTATTGATTGCAGTGATGATTTCACAACTGTAAAGTTGCACTTCCCCAAAACTCTGAATGTTACAGTGAAAACTGTCGAATTTCCTTACACATAAATTACTGTCTATAAAGCTGATTTTTTAAAGCAGTAGACTGTTTATAGCTTTTTCCCAGCAAGCTCTCTTGGGACACACCCCTGGGGAGCCCTGGGCCGACGCGTGAGAAGCCCCTGTGCCTGAGAGGTCGCGTGGAAAGTCATAGGGAGGGGCCTCAAAGCTCCGCCTTCTCCATGCAGCCCCCAGACCCACACCCGAGGATGCCTGTGGGTGACGCCGCCCCAGTATTTGAGCTGTGCCCATGGATCCCTGCCTAAATTGCAGGTTTGCAAGCAGAATCCACGTCACTGGTTTAACCCACCAAGTTCTGAGGTGGTTACACAGCTATGGATGACTGGGACCACTGGGGAAGGTCTAACAAGTGAAAACCAGCCCCACTGCTCATCAGCGTGGCCACAACGCCTTCTTTGTCTCAAAAGTATCACTTCTCACCCCTCCACCCTGACCTAGAATTACAGCCCCGTGAGTGTTTGTATTTAGTGCAGGCATAAGGCATGAGACCAGACATACAGATCAATGGAATAGAATTGAGTCCAGAAATAAACGCACATATTCATAGTCAATTGATTTTTGACCAAGGCACCAAGATAATTTAATGAGGGAAGGGACAGTCTCCAACAGATGGTGTTGGGACAACTGGATATTCACATGCAAAAGAATGGAACTAGACCCCTACCTCATATCATATACAAAAATTAACTAAAAAATAAATCGACAACCTGATGTAAGAGCTAAAACTATAAAACCCTTAGAAGAAAACATAGGAGTAAATCTTCATGACTTTAGATTAAGAAATGAATTCTTATATAGAAAAGAATGGAAAACAAAAGAAATAAATCAGTAAACTGTACTTCACCAAAATTAAAAACTTTTTTGTTTAAAATGACACTCTCAAGAAAGTAAGAAGACAACCCACAGAGAAAATATTTGCAAATCATATATCTGATAAGGAACGTAATACCTACAATATGCAAAGAACTCTTACAATTCACTAACAAAGACAAAACCCTAATTGCAAAACGGTCAAAGATTCAAATTGTTATTTCTCCAAAGAAGATACACAAATGGACGATAAGCGATGAAAAGATGTCCAACGTCACGAGTCGCCAGGGAAACGTACATCAAAACCCCGGGAGACACCAGCTCACGCGCGTGAGAACGGCTGTCATCAAAAGACAGGCGCTAAGTATCCGCAAGGATGTGGGGAAACCCAGAGCCCTCATCCATTACCGATCAGAATGTAAAATCATGCAGCCCCTTCGGAAAATGGGTTTGCTTGTGCCTCAGAGTAACACGGAATTACCACGTGGTCCAGCAAGCCCACTCCTAGATAAATCCCAAGAGAAACGGAAATGTACTTCCACCAAAAACGTGTCCAAGAAGGCTCATAGCAGCACTATTCACAAAAGCCCAAAATCGGCACCACCCAGGTGTCCACTGACACGGATTTCTCCCTGACAAAACTCTGCTCCGGGTCCCCTGCAGGCCTCGCCTTTGGGGCTTCTCCGTTCACCTCTGCCTTGTCCAAACTGAGCAAGAGTCCTCGTGTCAGTTCGGTCAGAACCCACCAGATCTGCTCCCCTGCAGCATCTAATCGGGATCCTCACCCCCGTCTGCAGGTGATGTCTGAGCGCCCGGCCTGCCCTCAGCCAGGATCCCAGCAGGTTGGTTTAGCCGGAACGCCCATCACCCCAGATGTTTCCTCCTCATGGTTTTCTGTGCACAAACTCCCACCGGCTCCTAGGCTATAAATTCCCACCTTTCCTTGTTGTATTTGGACTTGAGCCCCATCCCCCTCCCCCACGGTGAAGCCGCACAGTAGGTGGTCTCTGCACCTGCAGTGGCCCTGAACAAAGGCTGCCCTCCTGTGCTTGAGCAGGTGTCATAAATAACCCCCCAACGGACCAGGAGGTCGGCACAGAGCGGGGTAGCCCTCACCGCGGAGTGCGCTTCTGCAGTAAAGGAATGAAGGTCCGATTCGTGCTACAGCAGGGTGCACCTCAGAGACGTCAGCTGCATCAAAGGAACAAGTCACAAAGGCCGAACATTGTGTGACTCTGTGGGTAGGGACCATCCAGAAGGGGCAGGTCTATGGAGACACAAAGTGGATGAGGGGTTGGCGGGGCTGAGGGAGGAGGCAAGGGGCGTGACGGGTTGTGAGAGCAGGGCGTCTGTCTAAGGGTGATGAAGATGCTTCAGGATGAGACTGTGATGCTGTACACCTCTGGAAGTGCACTAAAATCCTCCGCACTGTGTATGGCACGTAAATCAGATCTCAAGAAAGCTGTTTAAAAAAAAAAAACTCATTGAATAACACTCGTTAAATTAAAAAATATTTATAAACAGAAACTTTTACAACTTCTTAAAAGAATACGAGTGTTCCCCCAAATGTCAATGTGTGTTTTGCAAAAGAAAAAGAAGAGAGCTCCATGCAAGTAAGATCAGGAAGTGCTGGTCTGCTGCATGGTGTGTGGCTTTCAGGGCGGCTGCAGGGCCAGGTCTTTCCCACAGAACGTGGTGTGGGTAGTTTTGCACAAAGACGTGTAAGTTCACCACTGGGGACCGGGAAGGCGGGGTAGGGGGGGATGATGCTTTTGCTTTTCGCTCACAACAGGCTGAGCTCCTTTCCCAGGACGCAGGCTGCTGAGGCCACTGGGCTCGGACACCCTCCCGGGGACCTCATCTGGTCTCCACGTCCGTTCTCCATACTGCTGCCAGAGCAAACCGCGGCAGGCTGAAGTCCTGTAAGTCAGGTCAGAGGCAGAAATTTCCCCTTCTAAGTACAAGGCCTCTAGAAAGCGTCGAAGAGTCAGTAGAGCTCGCCTGCAGCCCCTGGCATGCTTTTGGCGGAAGTGCCACGTCCTTCCTGCCTCCCTGCCCTGTTCCGCCCTGTCCCTGAGCTCCCCCGTGACTTCTGAGGCCTCCCTCGCCACCCTCATCCCTTCAGAGACTGCTCTGCGCCGCGCTGAAGCGTTAAGTGAGCTACGTCGCACCACCTGCCATCCGCCAGGCTCAGAACCCGGGTGAGTGCGGCACCGAGGGCGGCCTTCCAGCTGCAAAGCCATGGGAGCCGCAGAGCCGCCGAGAGGGCACAGAGTAGCAGACTCTCCGGGGGAACGGGAAGCGGCGGCACGGGATCGCAGAAACGAGCTTCTGCGGAATTTTGAATGCGCGCAAGCAGCCGAGCGGCAGGCTGCAGAGTGGCGGAGAGGACAGAGCTGGTCTGGCCTCTGGTGCAGCCGTGCAGACAGACGGGTGGACCAGGCCTCCAAGGGCCAGATCGCTGTGTCCCAGACAAGCCTCCAGCGCCAGAGCAGGGGGACATCCACGCCATCCCCATCCAGCAGAGAGGACCCACGCATCATCGGGTCGGCCGGTGCCAACTGTGGACCAACCTCCCTGCTCCTGAGGGCGTTCAAGACCCCAGGCTGCCGGAGTCACGGTCCACAGGGAGAAGCTCTGTCTCAGATGCTGGGAGGACCATGGACAAAGCGGGGGAGCCGGACTCTGAAACGGAGACCCGGAGCAGAAGCCCCCGCTCACGTCCGCCCCCGCGAGCTGGCTGCCAACCCCGGGGCTTCCAGGGGCCTCTGAGGACATCTGCTGAACGGAGGGTGGTTCAGAGTTTAAGTGGACACGTCTTGAGTATGTCCTGAGCCGCTGTTAATGGAACTCACTTGAAGGGAATTCAATTTTAGTCAAGTTGGCAAAGATTTACTGAGTCCCCACTCCAAATAAGGTTTTGAAAAGGCCGGGACAAACAGCTCTTAGAGAAACGTATGTGCTCGTGGACTTCAAAAGGCTGGTTTGGTGTTAGGAGTAATGGAAAACTTGTTCTCTTGTCCAAATAATCAGAATTAATTTAAGATTTGATGGCAAACTGAGTAAACTGGTAAGCAGGAAACATGGAGAAATAACTAACTATAACAAGACATGCAGTTACATTTAACCATGCTAAGTTAAGAAAGAAAGGGCTTCATCTAGGAAGCTAAGTAATTCCACAATGTTAGCTAAAAGTGCTGCTTTCGTGCGGCTCTGAAGAGCCTTCCCATCACTCCCCAACTCACCCCTCACCAGGTCTGCTGCCCGGGGCTCTGACGTCCCGAAGGAGGGGAGCAGAGGGCTATCGGTACCACTGACCACAGAGGGAGGGATGCAGGGGCCGGGACCCCTGTCAGGAGGCAGGATGACCTCATCACTCATCTTCTGAAATCCATTTGGAAAAATAATCTTGAATAAAAAACGTCTCATTGTCCAGTTTAGTTCTTAAATACTAGGCATTTTTCCTCCCACAGATGGTTAAAGTAGAGACCGCTCAAGGCAAATCTGCTCTGACAGGTGAAGGGCAGGGCCTGGGAGTGCGTGCACGCATGGCCGTCCCAGCCTCCATCCCCACCCCCTGGCGGCACCCACACTCCATTGGAGGGTTGCCTCCCCCACTGTGGACGGTCCCCTAGGAACCCGGCACCACCCCCGCCAAGGGTCAACGGGCCAGTCCTTTAGGATTTGCTCTCCTGGGACCTGGCGGCACTGTGAAGGGCTTCCAGCCCTGGCTTCCTGGCAAGACCGCCGAAGGCCCTGCTCTGGGCGACACCCTGGGACGTGGGATTTCTGTCCTCCCGAGTCCATCCTTCTGTCCACTCCAAGATACTGGGGCCCGTGGGCAGCCGTGTGAGTGAGCCTGGAAGCAGGTTTTTCACCCCATAGAGCTTGAGGGGCAGGAAGAGACGCCAGGGGCGATGGGAAAGCTTGTTATTTTGATTATGGTGATGGGTTCATGGGTATTTGTGCACATCAAGCTGGTCAAACCCCACACTTAGTTATTATACTTCTTTTACTCCCTGGTGACACTGTGAAAGCTGGGGCAGTGGGATGAGAAGGGAGGAGAGGCCGGCTCCACAGATCGGAGACTCATGTCTCTGTCTGGGGTTCACGGGCATCATTCAGGTAGAGAAGCAGGCATCTGAGCGGCTCTCCTTTCTGTCCACATCGGGATTGGCAACGGGATTGCAGACTCTGCTTGTAGCATCAGCCCAAGCGCAGAGGCAGCCACTCAAAAGCAATTTCGGGGACTGGAACATTTTGCCTTTTGGAGGATAGAAAGGGGCTGGAGACCCAGCTCGAACACGTAGGCAGTCGGCAAGGAGAAGAGGAGGTGGGCTGAGCAGGGAGGTGCAGACAGAGAGCTTTCGGGTCCCTGAGCTCGTGGACAGGAAGCGGGGTCCCAGCAACAGCGACACAAAGATGGGAGTCGTTCCCGAGAGGCCACTGACAGGGCCCACACCTGCTCGTCTGTCCTTAGCAGGGGTCTGGGGGGTGGGGGGAGGCCGACAGAAGTGGGGTGCAGTCGGTGCCGATGTGCGTCTCCGCCCGCCCGCTGAATGGGGCCGGGGCACGGCCGTCAGCGTCAGCAGCCCTCCGCTCACACACCGGCTGGGCTGAGCTGCCAGCGCCTAGAGACACATGGTGCGGCTTTATTGATCCCTTCTTTACCTGCTCTGTGTTGGATGTATTTACAACCCCAGCTAATTTCTGCCCTTCTGGGTTGCTGCGGCCCTTGGGAACCCAAATCATCCCCAAGAGCCCAGATCTGGGAGGCAGAAGTTCCACTGAAGCATGTGAGAGCCTGGCGACAGTGGGCAGTCTCGCCCACCTTGAAATCTGTTTTGTGAGATGTGGCATTTACCTATATAATTTATGCACAGTTGAAGGTGTAAACCTAAATATGAAAAACATAGAGCAATATCCCAACTCCCAGGAAACATCTAAAATCACTCACTCTTCACTTAAAAAAAAGTTTGGTCACAATGAGAAGCCCTTTCAAAAACGTTGGTGTCTAAGAGCGCTTGAGAATCTCACAGCTTCTCCCTGCTACCCGGCATGAGTTAAGAACAGCAGCCTGGTGATTGCTGCAGGGAAGCTTCGCGGACGAGCAGCCTGGATCCCAGCCGCCCAGCACAGGCCGTGCAGCCTCGGGCTGGCCTCTCCTCTCAGGGTGGGGGGGCTTCTCCTTGAAGGAATGGGAGCCCCACCAGCATCGAACGAGGCCGTGTGCACAGTCGTGGGACAGGCGCCTGCGCAGGAAACGTGGCCTCTTTCTCTGAGCCTTGCCCGCCGTTCCTCCTAAAACAACCCCAGTTACATTTTTCTGGTGAAGCAATAAGCAGTGATGACTATTTTTAATTTAAAAGAACTTCTCAGACTATAGTGTGGAAGCCATTAAATTCACTACTTACAGCCACTGCTGATTTCATTGATAAGTTTGTGTAAAGATCGAGGAACAGAAAACTGTCTCCAGCACACGGTGACAATCCCCATGAGAACAGACGTGTGGGCCGGCGTCCACCGGGTGGAGGGCCAGGTCTCATGGCTGGTCCCCCGAGTGTGCGAGGCCCGTGGCAGGTCCCTGAGCGTCTCGGAAAGCGGGAGGCTCTGTGACCCCCTTCACGTCCGGTGGGGGCAGAGTCAAGAACGGCTGTGTCTCTTCTAAACTCCTTCTACAAGTTCTCCCCAAACCAAGATACCGACAGTGGGTCCTGGGGGGAAAGGTGAGGTCATGGTTCATTTTACACAGACGCACAGATGCACACACATTTTTACCTTCCAAACCCTCTGAGAAAAGTGTACATCACCCTCACGGTCATCCAGCCAGAGGAAGGAAAGAGGATTCCAACTCTGTCAACAGTCAGTGGCACAGACACGCAGCTACGTCTGCGTACACGCATGTGAGAGCGTGTGCCCGTGAATGGAAGCAGATAGCTGGGAAACGCGGCCCGTTCTCAGGGCTCGGTGTGTTCTCACCTTTCCGTGACGCGCGCTCCTCGTCCAAGCCCACCGTCGCCCCTGAGGCAGATGCGCTCCGGCGGGGGTGGGCCGTGGGCGCCCGGCTGCGGCCTGGGGAGCTGAGACGGGCTTCCGGAGGACAGAGCCGGGTTGTGCCCGTCTCTCTCGGCTGGACCTGGCACCACGATGGGCACTTACAAACGGGAGCGGGTGAAGGCGACCGTCCGTGAGGGGGCACAGCCGGGCGACTTCTGCCACCTCGTGAAGTTCCGATGAATAACACGCCCTCTGTTTCCTGGAGAACAGAGGCCCCTTGGAGAGCTGGCCACAGGAAACGGCCTCCGCTCTGCTGGGTGGATCTGACCCAGGTCCCAGCTCACGGCTGGCGGTCGTGTCGTGTCGTCTGTAATCCTGCGGGTCTCCACGTGGAGGGCGTCACGCGGGGCCGTCATGCAAGACTATTTCTGCCTAGAGCTCCTCCCCATCTGGGTCAGCGGCAGCTCTGTACCCGAGTCCTGTTGGGCGGTCTTCCCCCCTTGGTCTCTCCGTCAGGCCCACCCGCCCCAAGTTTAGCCCCTCCCCAACCTGTCAGTGTGACTTCCAAAAGGCCCTGAGAAGCCTCCTCTTCTCTCTCTGCAGCCTCCACCCTGATTCCTGCAGCTTTGACCTCCCCCAGACCCTCCTTAAGGAGCTCCCCGTTTCCTGTCTCCCCTTCTGTGACCCACGACATGCACGTGGAACCACAGTCTGTCTCCTAAAGGTTACGCAGGCATGGCTGTCTGCCTCCTGTGTGGCCCTTTGTACTCAGAACAAAGTCCAGATCCCAGTGGCCATGCAGGCCTGGCCCACCAACATCGCCAGGCTGGCCAGATGTCCGCGTCCCACCTTGCTCTCTGTGTCTCTCCAGCACACCTGCTTCTCCCCACCCTGGTGGGCCCTCTCGTCCCTGAGGGGCCAGTAAACGTCAGTTCCGTGGAGGGCCCTCGACCTCACGCAGGCCCCGGTACGAAGCCTGTACTGTTAGCCACACTGTTACAAATGTGTTTGCTTTATTTGCCTAACGTCTACCTCTCCCGTTGGACCAGAAGCTGCACAGGCAACCAAGGTCTGAGCTGTCCCCACTGTGCACCCAGTACCCTTCCCAGCACTTGTGCTTGGTGAGGGGTGAGCGGTGACGGGTGACGGGGCTGCAGCATGGTGGACCCAGAGCTGACTGTGGGCGGGACGCTTCCCTGGCAGAAGCTCGAGATAGAGCTCAGTTCTGTAAGGATGAGAAGAACCGACCGACCCTCTCCAAGGGCGCACGTCATATTATGCAAAGTCTTGAACCAAACAGCAAGGCACTGTGGTTATGACAGCAGCACTTGGGTGCACTGCTCAGGACTTAGGTGTATCGTCTCAGCTAATTTCCAAAGGACCCTGTGAGGCCAGTGTGACATAAGGTTCACAGTGAGGAGAAGCTCATAGGTGGGTGTCACTGACTGACATTCACAGATGCATGAAGAATTTCCGAAGGTGCTCGCTTTGACAGCACACAGGCTAAAATTGGAACGATACAGAGAAGATTAGCATGGTCCCTGAGCAAGAATGACATGCAGATTCGTGAAGTGTTCCATACGGTAAGTCCCCTACGTACGAACCTTCAAGTTGAGAACATTCCAAGACGGGAACGTGCGTTTGCATGTCCAGTCACGTAAGTTAGTTCACGTGTCTGGAGTACGTTGTCACGTGCGTGCATCCTCGACAAGTGGCTGTGCTTTTGTGGACTTTACTGTACAGGACTGTGTAGAGTACAGTAGCACAGTGTCTTTATTTCAAGCCCAGGATGTCCGGAAGCAAGCGTAAAAGCAGCGGTGATGTAGCTGGTACCGCTAAGAAGCGCCAGGGATTGGAGGCCCAGAGAAAGGATGAAGGGAGACAAGAGGAAGAAGAAGTAACTGAAGAACTGAAGAGAGTCACGACGCAGGAAACGGCGGGGGACTTTCTTTAGTTGAGGAGGCGCTGTTAGCTTTCGAGGCACAGGACCCGAACCTACAACAGTGCACAAAGGTTGCAGCAGCCGTTCAGAATGCAACCCAGTGCTACCGTGTCATCTATGACGAGAAAAAAAGAGCTACTACCCAGACAGACATCAGTCGATTGCTTTTTCAAGAGGGTAGATAGAACTGAATCCAGCAAGGAACCAGACGTGTGCCATCAGCGTCAGGCGTGAGTGACATGGCAGCTTACCCTCCGTCTCCTGTTGCTGACGACCCTTCAGCTCTACCGTCTCCCACCTCCTCTTCCTCCTCCAGTCAGTAACTCTTCCTGCCTGTTCCCTCGATGCCAGCCCCTGGATGCCAGTTGTGTGCTGTACTGCTGTACTTTTCAAGGTACTGAGCTATAAGATTAAACACGTTCTCTTCATTTTTTGTGTTTGTTTGTTTTTCATGTATTATTTGTGTAAAAAGTGCTATAAACCTATTCCAGTACAGTATTGTATAGCCCACTGTGTTAGTTGGGCACCTAGGCTAACTTTGTTGGACTTATGAACGTGCTCTCTGAATGAAACATTTTTATGTAGGGGACTTAGTGTTATTTAAAAAAGGATTTCTGAAGGGAACTGATGAGATGCCCCCTCCTCAGCCCGAGGCTGTGTTACTGTGTGTTCTATGGATTGTCCTTTTGTCCGGGGCACTTGAACTTGAGTATAGATAAATTAAATAAATCTTAAGAGATAAATTTGCTAGCTTTGTACATATAAATAGATGTGCTTTTCTCCAGAGAAGGTTGGCTGTTTCCTGGGTGTCAAGGCAGAAAGACAGGCACAGCAGTGCCAGCCCCCAGAAAGCTCGCATCCACCAGGGGGTGAGCATGTGAATAAAGGATTAAAACACAGCGGGGGACACCCAGGAAGGGCCAGCCAGGGCTCAGAAGTGGGCAGAGGAGGGCAATGGACATTAAAATTCAGCCAGTCTTGCGCTATCCTTTCTTCTCTACAGCGTCCACTGTTTCCTTGGGGGTGATGTACCCTCTCGCTGGGTGAGTCTTAGAGGGACAGTGGATCTGGATGCCTGCCCTCCCCCCAGAAGCCTCAGCGCCAACTCCTTCTGGAGTGCAACCCTGCCCCTCGAAGGGTCAGCATTGGACCGTGTCACCCATGCCCAGGGCCGTCGTCCCCCTGCCTCTGGGTCAAGGCCACCGTCCAGTCTACTCTCACCACAAGACCGCCCAGCTCTCCGGGGCTCGGGCCCACCTCCTCCCAGCTTCCTGTCCATTCTGTGACTGCGAGTGTCCCACCAACAAATTCCTTTTCACTTTGGTGTCTAAGTTGTCTCCGTTTCGTGCAACTAAGCCGTCTAATTATTAAGGGGGCTGAGATGCGAGGAGGATCTGGGGAGGCCCGCGCTGGAGCAGGGCTGCCCGGCGAGGGCACGGGGAAGGTCTGTGGACGAGCCGGAGGAGGGGCGGGACGCGCCACGGGAGCCGGGGACTCAGGGGCGCGGGGACGCGGGGGCGCAGGGGCGCTCCGGGGTTGGCCTGTTTTCCGTGGACGGCGAGAGGGAGGGGCCGCGCTGGGCTCCTTTCAGCTCAGTGTCGGTGCTTCTCCCCCGGCCACCTCCCAACAGCGGCTCTAATCCTTTGTGCACTTTCTCCAGCCTTCAGGAGATTCTCTCCATAAACCCCATTTCCCTGCCAACAGTCTTGACAAACGGTAGCCAGCCTCGCTCCCAAGAAATGACGGCTGTGGGGGCTCCCTGACCGGCTGCACATGGAGCTGACAGGGCCTTGTGCGGCCCCCGCAGGGCTGTCGCCTGTGCGCAGCCCCCCTTTCCTGTCGGCCCTTCAGCCGCCCCCTCAGCTCCTGGGCGCCCTCCCACTCGCCACAGCACCCCGTCCCTGCTGAGCACCTGGAAGGCAGGTGAGTGGACAGGCCTGCACCTGTGATGAGGGGACTGCACAGGCGCGAGGGCCACGGAAAACGGAGACCGACCCTCTGCAAGGACCTTAAGGCACCGCCCCATCTGAGGGGTCTGCGGTGGGCGCAGGGCTCCTTCCTCACCGCCCCGTCTGAGGGGTCTGCGGTGGGCGCAGGGCTCCTTCCTCACCGCCCCGTCTGACGGGTCTGCGGTGGGCACAGGGCTCCTTCCTCACCGCCCCATCTGAGGGGTCTGCGGTGGGCGCAGGGCTCCTTCCTCACCGCCCCGTCTGACGGGTCTGCGGTGGGCGCAGGGCTCCTTCCTCACCGCCCCGTCTGACGGGTCTGCAGTGGGTGCAGGGCTCCTTCCTCACCGCCCCGTCTGAGGGGTCTGAGGTAGGCACAGGGCTCCTTCCTCACCGCCCCATCTGAGGGGTCTGTGGTGGACGCTGGGAGCTGGAGGGCTGGGCGAGGGGACCACTGTCTCCAGGGAAGCAGGTTAGTGGAGCTGGTGGGTTTATGTGCTGTTTCCGCGGCGGCCCACAGGCTCCCTCAGGGGCCACCGTGGTTCTCGAGCATCCGGGCCCAGCCCAGCGTATATGAGCCCAGTGTATATGAGGACAAGGCTGGCTTTGAGGCCCGGACCCTGGGCAGGGGCTCCTCGAGGGGCGGGTGGCTAATTACGTGCTGCTGGGGGGCGCCCAGGCCCCGAGTGCGCCCGCCTGGAGGCCCTGTGCTTCCCTCTCCTTCACCGGCGGAGCCCGCGGTGGCCTCAGGCCCTCAGACCCCCACGGCAGCCTCCTGTCTGTGGGGCCTCTTGCACTCGCCTTGCTCTGTGGCTTGTGACGCGTTTGCCGGTGGCGATTCTGTGAACCAGCCCTGGGAGCTCGGAGAGCTCGTCTCAGAACCGCCTTCTCCCTGGCGCCCGCAGCACCTGCCCCCGAGTGCGGTCACCTCTGGAGTGAAGGCGCCTCGGCCCCCAAGCACAGGCCCTCTTCTGGGGGCGAGGAGTCTCTCCCCCTCTGATGGACTTTGTCTCCAGCAGCTGCCCCGGGCCTGGATCCCAGCGCTGCCCTGAGCTGCTCCCGGAGGCTCGGAGGGACTCCTGTGACCCTGCGTCTGGGGCTCCCGCCCCCTCCCCTGGGCCAGGAGGCTCGTGAGTGGCCCCGGCGTGATGCGCCCCCCGCACCCCGCAGGGGGTCAGGGCGCCTGCTGTGCTGCTCTGATGCGGCCTAGGGACCTCATCCAGGCCACCCCGGTTGGTGAGTCCTCAGTGACTCCTCCCTCCCTCCCCCCTCCCCACCCAATGTCTGGCTTTGGGCTTCATTCAGAGCAGCCATTCTCCTTGGCTGTCGGGCTAGGCCGGTTCCGGGCTCCGGGGAGAAGGGCCCTTCTCGTGGGGGACGCCCCGAGCCCCAAGAATGGAGGAAGCAGGGCCGCAGGGACAGGGGAAGCTCGTCCTCAAGGGCACGGCCTGATTTTTACCTGACCTGGGGGTGACAGCACCTTCAGACACACAGGACAGGCACATGTGACACCAGCACAGGGACTGAAAAGCGGGCCCCAGGAGACTGCAGAGTGGGACCTCCTTCTGCAAAGTCTGAGGCCAAGCAGAATAGGTGGCGATGGCCGAGGCTTGTGTGCGTGTGAGGAGACCGCGGGTGGGAGCCAGCAGGGGCTCAGGCAGACACCCTTCACTGGCCACGAGGGACCCTGGACTCTGCCGGCAGGCACACAGGTGTCCTTTGTGTCACTGACACAGACGTGCAGTAAGAGTCAGGGAGAAAAGGCCACCGGGAAGGGCCAGTGACCCCAAGCTCCTGCCTGTGCTTCTCATCCCAGGGAGAACTCTTTGCTCCTAGGAACAAGTTTGGGATTTATCCCCAGGTAGGGTGGCCACTGGCCAGGAAGCTGGTGGGAGGTTGCAGCTGGGTCCCAAAAAGAACCGCTGTGTTAGCTCCCGGCCCAGCGGCACGTGGAGGCTGCAGGGAGTGTGCAGACGCTGGAGGGCCTGGGAGCGTCCAAGCTGCTGGCCTGTGAGGGCTCGCAGCAACCAAGCCCCACACGGAGCCCCAGATGCTGTAGCAGATGCGAAGCCACAGCCTGAGGCCGTCCTCGAGCCTGAGCCTGGGTGGTCAGCGCATTCCAGGGTGGGCTGGAGCGTGTGTCCAGGGCAGAGTGAGAGGAGCCCTGTGTCTGCAGAGCCGAGGTGGGGTGGGCTGTGCCTGGGCTGGGGCCTGGGATCCCCCACGCAGTGTCCCAGCTCCACCGGGACCGTGAACTCAGGGCCTGAGGGGCCCGAGCACCGAAGTGTGCGGTGGGGCCTTTCCGAGAGGCAGGGTCCTGGGGAGGCGACGGGGCATGGGGTGGGGGGCAGGGGACGGAAACCACTAATTTCAGAGCAAGCCCGGTGTGAGCACACTTCCCAGAGTCGTGTTTATTCTCCGGGAGTGAAGGCCTTGGGCTCGGGGCTCGTGGAGCCCTCAGACGTGGCCTCCGGAGGGGGCTGCCCCAGGGGACAGGTGGCATGGGGCCACGCTCATCCTGCGTGCACACCGCAGCTCCTCAGGGCAGGGGCAGAAACGCGGGCAGGGTCTCAGACCCTCTGCCAAGTCTGCTGCTTGCCCCGGTCCTCCCGGAGGGCGTCCTCCACTGCTGTTGACAGCCAGTCATCCCCTTGGGCCCTGGGCGGGGGGGCATGGAGCCACCATCCTATGTCCCCCTTCACCCAGCTGCCCCCAGGCTGTTGGGCCTGGCCACTTCGCAGGTCTCCAAGGTGGGCTGGCCGTGGCCCTGCTCTTGCCTCCCCGGGCCTCCAGCTCCTGGCCTCTCCTTGGCTGTCCTGTCTCCATCCAGACAGGAAGCCATGGGTTTGTGGCAGCTCAGCCTCCGTCTTTATGGACAGCGCACCCGTGTCCCTGCATTTGCAGCCACGGATCCGGGTCCTGGATGGGCAAGCAGCCAGTGAGCTGACCCTGCAACCTCTATTCTGATTCTTTGCGTCTTCCTGTTTGTTTTTGGTGAGTGAATGGAATCTTAGATAATTCTCTTTTTTCCAGCACGCAGACGTGGTGCACACCGGGCGTGTCTGTCTGCTGCAGTGTCGGATCCACGCCGCTGGTGACAGTCACGGGAGCCCTGAGCCCGCTCCATGGCCTGTGCCTGCTGTGAGCCCATCCCTCCTCCCGGCCCACGGCCTTCCTGTCTAGGCAGCAGATGCACTCGGCCTCGCGGGCTGCCCAGCTCTGTCACAGCTCTCGACTCTGCCATCCTTGAAGCAGCCACAGAGGGGACACGCAGGTGCAGGACTGAAGCTGTGCCAGCAACACTTTAGTAATGAAACATGCAGTTGGCTGGTGCCGGTGTGTCCACACTCGCGTGGCGGTGGGCATCCGGCTGTGATGCCGAGGCTGGGTCTCTGACCGCAGGCCCAGCTCCCCCCGGGGGCTCGCAGAGCTGAGCGGGCATCCACGTCTTGTTTTCAATTTGTGCCATTTGTGGTCCCATGGGTGGCCCGTGGCCTGTGAGGTCGGGACTCTGTCTCAGCCGTCCCAGCGAGTTCCCAGCCGGGTCTCAGGCAGGAAGCGCCTGTAGTTTATTTCTCACGCCCGACAGGTGGGACCAAAGGTGGCCCAGGAGACTTTCTTCCTACAGATCCAGGACATAGTCTCTGCTCCCAGCACATCACAGGCACTTAAAAAATACAGGTTTATGGGCTTCCCTGGTGGCTCAGTGGTTGAGAGTCCACCTGCCAATGCAGGGGACGCAGGTTCGTGCCCCGGTCCGCGAAGATCCCACATGCTGTGGAGCGGCTGGGCCCGTGAGCCATGGCCGCTGAGCCTGCGCGTCCGGAGCCTGTGCTCCACAGCGGGAGAGGCCGCGGCTGTGAGAGGCCCGCGTACCGCAAAAAACAAAAAAAAAAATACAGGTTTAATTAATGAAAAGGGTGTTAGCTAAATAGAGCTGTCTAATTCCACAGCCTATATTTTTTCCTGGGAATTGTTGCCCCAGGCGGGCCTGGAGGTGGCAGCCCTCCCCTTACTGAGGGTCTGGGACCCTCCACTGAGTCACGGCACCTGGACCCACGGGAGGAGACTGGGACACCCATGTCTTTGACTCTCGGTAACACATTTTGAAACAAACAACAGCTGCCCAGTAACAGCTCCCGCTGGGTAGGTGACCTCTCGCTGCTGAACTGCCGGGTGGGGCCGGGGGTGGGGGGGCGCCCGGCAGCCGCTCCTTCCTGCGAGGACCGAGCCACAGGGACGGGGCCTCCTTCAGGACGTGCGTCCGGCTCACGTGGCCTCTTGTTCTCGCCCGTTCTCCTTCCTGAAGCTGTCGTCTTCCTGACGAACAAAGGAAAGAGAAGTAACTCAGCGAGGCCGAGCACAGCACAGGGACTAACTCAGATCTCACAGGATGACTCACCGCCATGCCTCCCCGGGGACCCTGCGGCCTTGGCCGTCCTTGTCCCTGCCCACTGGCCGCCACCTACTCTCAAGAAGCCGGCGAGGAGCCAGCCCCTGAGCGGCAGTGTCTGGGGCGGGAGCAGCCATGAGTGACCGTCCAGTGGACGAGAACTCAGAGCCCAGTGAAGCCCAGACGCTGGGCCGAGTCAGCTGGATGGGCATCAATCAGGTGGTCCAGGGAGGGCTCCCAATCCCTCCTGCTGGCTTCAGTGCTGGCTTCCGTGCCAAAGAGAGCATCCTCAGTCCTTCGATCTGGGGGTGATCAGCTGTTCCCACCTGACACGAATGTCCTTCTGCTCTATTTGCCTTTGAAGAGGTCATTGTTACTTTAATCTAGTTTAACTTTTCATCATCTGACGTGAGGAGGATGTAGTAACTGCATAGCGATGGCCAGACAATGGATAAGACAGTAAGTTAATCATGAAAGTAATACAGCGTCTGCTAAACACCAGCCGTTGGGCTGGGGGTTTGTGCATCTCATCCAGCCCGAGAGCAGCCCTGGAGGAGGGAACCCCTTTGGCTCACTGACGGCTAAGTCAGTAGGGCTTCCTCAGTGCACAGAGAGCCCCGGGGGCCCCGCCCGCAGGTGTGCCTCCCAGGGGCCCCGCCCGCAGGCACTGGGTGTTCTCCTGTCTGTCATCGTCCCTGCATGGGCCGGGACCACGGGGGCGGCGTCCGTCAGCACAGACGCGCCTCTCACCCCTCCTCACGGCCCTTGTGCGCAGCAAGTTCTGGGTGACTGCGCGGGGGCTGGGGTCCTGTCCAGGCAGGCAGTGATGCCGAGAGGCCTCGGGCAGCGCTGCGCCCGCACTGCGCCAGCCCTCCCAGCCCCGCTCCCAGAGCCTGTGGCCCTGAGCGGGAGGCTCTGGCCGTTCCCTTCACTGTCCTGTCACATAACTTGCTTTCTGTTGAAGACAGGGCGGGACCGAGTGTGCCCCAGTCCAGCCTGCAGGAGGTCAGCCAGCTGCCCAGCATGGAGACCACCAGGAGGGCTGTCCCCCACCTGCATCTATGTTCTATGTCTTCAAAGAAAAGGATATTTTAAAAAGAAAGATGAATCTGGGTGTCTTTGCCTTGTGGAAAGAAATAGCTGTTTTTTTTTTTCTGTACGTGGGCCTCTCACTGTTGTGGCCTCTCCCGTTGCAGAGCACAGGCTCTGGACGTGCAGGCCCAGCGGCCACGGCTCACGGGCCCAGCCGCTCCGCGGTTCGCGGGATGCTCCCGGACCGGTCACGACCTGTGTCCTCTGCGTCGGCAGGCGGACTCCCAACCACTGCGCCACCAGGGAAGCCCAGCTGTTTTTAATTTTGACGCAATAATAAGAGAATAGACTTTGGGGAAGAAGCAGACATGAAACACTCATGCTTCCTGAGGATGGTTAAGGATTTGGTAACTTCTCTCGGGTGGCGGCAAGGAAGCTTCTCTGGATCTGGTCCCGGGGCTGGGAGACCCAGAGGGTGCGGACGTGTCTGGCCTGGTCGGCAGGAGGGGCTGCCTCAGGCTTTTCAGGCCAGCTCTCCGGCGGGCGGGCCGGCCTCTAACTCCTCCGCTGGCGGGACCTTGGGGGTCTGAGGGCAAACTGTGCAGGGGGGGGCGGGTGCTTGTCCTCGAAGTCAGAGGGAGCCCAGGAAGCAGGCGGCCAGACAGGGACAGGAGGCCAGGAAGGACCCCAGCCCCGTTGTCCCCTAAACAAGCGTGACTTAGGATCGTGAGCTCAAGTCTGGGCCCAGGCAGCCAGCAGAGCCCAGCGTCCACGCCCACCCAGGGACCCCAGTCACCTCCGGCCACGAGCACACAAGTCCACCCCTAGGGTTCCCTGACTGCTCCTCCAGCAAACAGCCCCCACAGAGCTTCTGCGGGAGGCGGGTAGGTCAGCTCCAGGGAGGCTGTGTAGACGGAGTGTGTCCTGCGTGGCTGTGTAGACGGGTGGGTATTGTCTGTGTGACTGGGGGTTGTGCTGCGAATTTACAGCGTTCTTCGTGCTCTTCCCCAGCAGGCGCTCAGTCCTTCTCTAGGACGAGTGCCCCCGACCCCAGGGTGTATTTGGAGCAGAGGACGGGAATATGTGGCACCTGGAGACGCACCAGTTTGAGTGAGGTGTGTGAATGCATCTACACACCTGACTGCTGTGGGTCCTCCAGGCTGTGTCTATGGAGCTCATGTTCTCACACAGATGCTGGTCGCTGACGATGTTGAAATGCTCAGTGCTTCGCGTCCTGGATTTGCCGGAACTTTTCCTCCTGAGGAGCAGGGGCAATAGAGTCTCCTCGGGGCCCGGAGGATGGAGACGTGCAGACTTGCTGCTTTCCTCTAATGGGATGAGGTTGGGAACACGGCCCACGGACCCTGGATTATACCTGTACACACGCGTGTGCACATATGCACAGAGGAGGGGCCTGGGGACGCGTCCACACACACGTGCACACACACACTGGGTGGCAGTGAACCCCAGCTTCCAACTAGGACGTTTGAGCCCCTTCCTGGCAGGTACCCTGTCTGGGGGGCTGGTCCACACGCCCTGCAGGGTGCAGGCGGCCCCTTTCTTAGGATGTCGGGCCTCTCTGTGGACCTGGGCCACGGGCACCATCTGTCCCGTACGGGCCTGGATGCGTGGTGAGTAATTCTAAGCTGCAAGAGAACGGTTGGGCTGCACCAGGGAAGCCAAGGCCCCTCCCCCGAGAGGTCAGAAGGGGCCCTGTGGGCCTCCTCAAGTGGAACAGCACCTCAACACGGGCCTGGGCTGGACGCCGGGGAAACCCCGGCCCACGGGCTCCTGCATCCACGCTGCTTCTGTTTCCCCACTGGTGAGCACAGGTCCGCCTGGCTGGGGGACGGCGGCTTCTGATGGAGGCCCCGGGGGTGGCAAACGGCCTCCTGGCCTCCCGCCAGGCACCTCGGTGCCCAGAGCCTGGCCAGGCCACGCGTGGGCCCTGCATGGGTGGAAACGCCCCTCGGCCAGAGGCGCGGCCTCTTGCTCCCCTGTTCGGGGTGCCGGCAGGGACCCCGAGCTCCACAGATGCCGCCTGAGGCCGGGCGGGGATGCTGACCCCGAGCTGCAGTGCACACACCTCCTGCCTGAGGCCGAGGCAGCCCCACTCTCCGCCCTCTGCACCTCAAGCAGCCGGCTTAGAATTTTATAGTCAACGTGTAAGTTTGTCTTTGCCTGTTGCTTTCTGGAAAAAGCTGGTCTGGGGAAGCACTGGGGTTGGAGGGAGACAGCTCCACCCACGGGCGCGGAGGATGGGCCCTCTGCTTGCAGACGCTTCGGTGACAAAGGCGAGATGGCCCCATGGGGACAAATGGGTCCTTTTGTGGGAACGAAGTCTCGTGGCACCCAGGCGTGTCCTCCAGGAAGGGCAGTCACGGGAGCCCTGCAGCCGTGGGAGCCCGGCAGCCATGGGAATCTGGCAGCCCTGGGAGCCCGGCAGCCCTGGGAGCCCAGGAGCCACGGGAGCCTGGCAGCCATGGGAACCCGGCAGTCCTGGGAGCCTGGCAGCCACGGCCCAGCCGCTGGTTCGTGTGCACCCTCTGTGCCTCGGTTTCTCCACCTGTGAAGAGGGAGCACAGGGCTCCCGAGGTCCTCTTGGGCTCTCGGAGAGAGCAGGAGCCCTTTGAGGTCTGGGGGAAAGATTACCCCCTGCTCACCTCTCCCCTCCCCGCACCCCTGCAGGGCACAGTGTGTCCTTCAGGCGCGGCAGTGCTGGGCCACGTGGGCCCCGGCCTGCACGCCGGCAGACTGGGGGCCCGCTCGCACGTGAGCCCCGAGGTCCCTCGGGAGGCGCGTTCCCGAAGGTCGTGCTGAGTGTCCTGCAGCAGGTGGGTCTAAACTGTGGGTCAGCGCATGGCTGGTGCCCCTCTGACCACCTCCTCCCTCCTCCTATCACTCAAAGGACGTTTTCAACCTCACGCTGTGGGACAGGCCCTCGTGGGGACTCAGGTGGAGAAGGGAGAGGGGTCAGGAGGAATCACAGGTCGCAGGGAGGAGAGAGGTTGGACTCGGGCAGCCCGGCGCTTCCAAGCGGGCGTTGGCAGAGGGGCGGGCCGCGGCGGGGGCTGTGCGTGGTTGGGCTGCAAGTGTGCAGGAGGCTGCAGGGGCCCCGAGTCTGGACTTGACCCCCAGGCTGCAGGAGACCAGGCGCGCTTTCGGCAGAGGTGCCTGCTGTTTTGTGAGGTAAGTGGCAGGATGGCAGTCAGACAAGGGGGGCCATGGTGCCCTGTGGCCCCAGCTGCCAGTCAAAGGCTCCTGCCTGGTCCGGGGCTTTTAGGGGACGTGCTTGGGATCATGGGGGGCAGATCCCAGTGTCCTCAGCAAGGAGGCACCTTCTGGGAAACCTCAACCCCACCGTGAACAGCTGGGTTCCTCCACACCCCCAAGAGGCCCTGATGCTGGGATTCCCGTCAAAAGTGCCCTTAAAAAAGTGGGAGCTCAATAACATGGTAGCAAGTGAGTGGAATGTCTGATTTCACCCTGCTTTTGGAGCTTTTCAGGTCAAGGACAGTGTCAAAAAAACTCTTCAAAAATTCAGCAGGAAGTAATTACAGTCGAAGATACGAAGTTGCTTCCCTTTCAAAATCTTGCTTAGTTTTTCCTACTGCTATTAAAGGATTAATTAATTCCTACTTATTAAAAATGCTTCTTCAGAGCTATCGAGTACTTTGGTTAATTAAAGGAAACTTAAATTTGCAAAGAATCAGTAGAGTCTGACTAAATAGTGCTTCCACCAGCTGCTGCTGCGGGATCCATTTGACTACAGCTGCATATTCAGGAAAAGCTGTTGAAAAGAAAAGCAGCGGGTAACCCTTCACTTAAGACTGCTCAGAAGCTGTCCTTGAACAAGCCAGAGCATGGCTGGGGCAGGATCCAGAGATTTCGCCCGTGGCCTCCGGGCAAGGAAGAGGCCTCTCACTGGGAAGGGGCAGCGCAGGGTGCAGAGCCCCTACCAAGCCTGCCGTTCATCAGCTCTAAGCATGACTCTGGTTTTCCCCTACCCACAGAGCAATGACTCACACGCTTTCCAGTTGCACATGATCTGTGCTCCTGGTGATTTCACTGCAGCACCAGGAAGGGCAGGTGGGCGTCTGGATCGCGGCTCTGGGATCAGCCGTGGTTTGCTGGAGCGACGGTGCGTCGAGACCCTCCCCTCTCGCCTGCTCTGCAGCGGCTGGTCCCCTGCTGGCCCCAGAGCTTCCCTGTCTAAGTCTGAGCTCAGGGACGGTGCCCCGGATGCAGCATCTCCTGGGGGACCCCCCTCACTGCACAGACCTCTCCTCTCCTTTTTCCACGGAGCCTGGTAGTGGGTGGATGGATCCTCCTCACCCCAGACACAAAGCTAGATTCCAGATGCCTACGGAGATAAACACATAAACGACAAACTCTCACCACGGGAAGATTAACACCGGCGAGACAGTGACCTCGGCACATGATACCCACTGAATATGCTGGACCCGTGAGTTCACGGTAACACTGGACATAGAATCGGTGTCTCTGATTGTTGTCATTTGGTATTATGAACAAATCAACATTTACAAAGCAAGTAAAAACAATAACACAATCAATGCAAATAATGATTATAAAACATAAATATGTTAGAAGAGCCGTTCCTGGTAAGCAATATCAAAGGAACTCTTTAAAACCTTTAAGAAAAGATATATAATTGGTTACTCTTGGAGGACGCCATTGAACAAAGTTTTAAAAAATCTAACCGATGAACACTGGTCAAGAAGCAAGCGTTAATCTTGTCTTTCTTAGATGGATGGGACCAAAGGGTGGGTGGGGTCCCGGGCGGGCATTGCAGCTTCCCCTTTGTCCCTGACCTTGGCTTACCTTGCGGGGTGGATGCTGGGTCTCCAGGGTCGGGGCCTGTGTCCAGCTCTCCGGGGCCTCCCCTGCGACCCCGAGATGCCGGGCACCACTGCCCCACTGGCATCAGACCTTCCTGGACGCTGCCCCACTGGCTGACCCATGTGTGGAACGCCCATGTGGGTCTCGTGGCTTTCCTCCACTGTGTTTGGTTCCTGGGGCCCGTTTCCTGGCTCCAGCCACGCCCAGGTCTTCAGACACCTCTGCGGGGTCCCCGCTGGGTGCCGACCAGTGCTGAGCTCACGGCTCCATCCACGTCTGCCGCGGCATCACACATGGCCTCAGAACAGTGTCCAGCAAGTCACACAGAGCATGCAGCAAAGATACAGGCTTCACTGGGGAAGCAGCAAGGCTCAGCGAAGGGAGAGAACCCAGGGACAAGCCCAGGTCTCAGTGTCCAGGTCAGGTACACGGGGTTAGGGGGCCTGCCGGGACGTGGGGCGTCTGTCCACGGGAGGCTGCGCCTGGACGCAGCCCCCATCCAGCGGAGCCCATCCCCTCGCGTCCACGATTCATGAGTGAGAATTTTCTTTGCAGCATTGTCTGTAAAAGGAAAAAAATGAAAACAACTCAAAAATCCGTGAATAGCGAAACAGTTGAACTATGGTGCCAATTATGGAATATTCTACAGCCTTCCAGATTAAATGTAACAGAACTGCCATGATGGACATCACGGGACAACCTGAGACCACTCTCTCACACTCAGTTTGGATCCCATCACGTGACACTGCGCTGTGTGGAACCCACGTGTGGGACCCATGTGTGGAACGCCCACGTGGGTCTCATGGCTTTCCTCCAGTGTGTTTGGTTCCTGGGGCCCGTTTCCTGAGGAATAACTCGCAGGCCTGGCCAGACCAGAAGCCTGCCTGCTGCTCCTGCCTGGACAGGGTTGGCCTAGCGTGAGGTGGAATTTCTGATTTGAATCACTGACCCGTGTTAAAGCCTGGCCGCTGCAGACAGAAGCCTGGAGCTCTTGCTGGAATCTTCGGCGACAGTTGGCCTGGGCTCCTGCCTGAGGATGGGCCTTGCCGAGCAGTGGAGGCCCTGGGGTCGGGGATCAATCTCTGCGCACTCACAGGTGCTGGGCGGTGATCGCCGCCCCCAGAGCGCTCGCTCCCCACGTCCCATGCTGCCCGACAGCCCTGCCGAGGCCGCGGCCCCAGGAGGTAAGGGCGAAGGCCGCAGGTGTGTCTCCCGCGAGACACAGAGAAGGAAGCGCCTGTGCAGACCCTCTCTGGGCTCCATCCTGGGGCCAGGGCAGGGCCGTGGACACTGCAGACAGCGCAGCTTCCCTTTTCCAGGTGGCGTCCAAGGCCTGCCTTCACCCTAAACGCCTGCCTGGTTTCCTAGGCAACAGGCATCACTAAGTGCAGATCAGGACGCGAAGCACAGGGCTTAGCCCCGCCCATGCGGCTCTGCCCCCCGGAGACCAGGAGGACACTAGGCCTTTGAAAGTGAGTGGCTGGTGGGGGCCTGGCGGGGACGACAGCTGGTGAATTGTGGCCACCTCCTGGAGCACCAGAGGGAAGGAGGGAGGAAGGGATTCCCTGAGGTCAGACGCTGGAAGGCCAGCAGAGGCTCATGTGTTGTCGTCACTCAAGGGCCCCCGGCGCCCTGGAGGGAGTGGAGGACACAGGGTCTGACCGCCTGGGAACACGAAACCGGCAGGAAGCTGTGGCAAGTGGTGGCTGAGTCCAGGGTGGGATTTAGATCAAAGGCCTGCAGCTGTGACAGCCCGCGGGTGGGGTCCTCGCAGCCAGGGGACTGGAAGGGGCTGCAGCAGCTGAGCGGGGGCTCCCCCCAGGGAGGGGCCTCAGGGCATCTTCCTTGGAGTCCGTCCTGGGGTCCCTAGTGTGTGGCACACGGGTTTGTTTCCCCAGGAACCTGGGACGCTCCGGTCACCCCTCCCTGCTCACCCCTCCCTCCCGTCGAGGCCAGAGGCCCCACCCCCCAAATGCCCGCTGGCCTGGCGGCGAGTTTCGGTCCAGGGGTGATGCTCTCCTGTCAGAAGTGGCTTCAAGCTCGGGGAGGCACAGGGCCGGTGAGCTCCAGGCACGGTCCAGGGCACTGGCGAGGGGTCATCAGGGCGGGGAGGACATACGCTACCTCCTTCACCGAGCACTTCCGGCCTCTGTGAAATTGGCTAATCGGGACGTATCGAGTGACCACCTCCCAGGAGCAGAGAGCTGGTGCGGGGCCACCGGGCAGACCCAGCTCTCTCTGCTGGAGCCACAGTGACGGCACGACTTAGAAGCGATGCAGGCTCCCCTGTCCACCCTCCCCAGGGACATGTGTGACCAGCGGGTACCGGACTCGGGCTGCCGCTCCCCTGAGTGACTCAGGCTCACACTGACCTCGTCCTTGCTTGCAGCAGGGGCAGCGCCTCCCCCTCAGGCCTGGGATTGCCAGCCTGCAGGTATAGGTGCTGTGCGTTTTCCAGAGGAATCTCTTTACTTCTGCCCCATTTGATTCCAAGAAGAGAAAAGCGCCCTCAGGTTTACCTTATTTCAGAGGAAAATGCCCTCAGCCTTGAGCCCCTGCCTGGGCCCCGGCTGTGCCCTTTTCTAGGAGAAGGCCGCTCTAAGGGGGCTTGGAGCATTTGGGGTCCACCCACCTAAGCTCCTCTGAGCAGGAAGCAAACCTGCTACGAAGCCCGTCGCCTGGCTGTGCTGCCCACGCGGTGGCCCTGGCTGCCACCCAAGTCCCCCAACTCGATGGACCCGCCCACCTCCCTGGCGGAGGCGGCAGGAAGCAGACTCTCTGAACAGGGTGAGCGTGTGGGCAGCCTGTGCTCCGGCCTGTGGCACCTCAGCCCGCAGCCTGGCCGGGCGCTGGAGCTGCGTGGACTGCAGCCACCCCACACCCCTGCGTCCCAGGCTGCGTCCCTGTGGCATCACCCACGACCTCCAACCGCAGGCTCCTACCACTGCCCGACTTTCTCCCCCACCTCCAGCTGCTCCTGCCCCCCTCCTGCTGAGCCCCAGGAACCCTGGGTCGGTCCCCTCCCCTCCTCTCACCCACCACCTCCCACCCACCAGCAACCCCCAGGCTCCACTTTAAAAATGCAACCCAGGTCTGGGAGCTTCTCCCACAGTGGGTTGAGCCATGCTCAGCCTCATGGGGGTACTGCGGCCTTCCCACAGCCTGTACCACAGGCCCCAGCCTCACCCCTCCCCCAGCCTCACACCTTCCCCAGCCTGCACCCCCTCCCAGCCTGCACCCCTCCCCCAGCCTGCACCCCTCCCCCAGCATCACCCCTTCCCCAGCCTGCACCCCTCCCCCAGCCTGTACACCCTACTGTCCCCTCACCCGTTAGCCAGCAACACCCTGGATGAAACATAATTTAGATCAGGAACAGACCAAGGGTCATCATCCCAGAAACTGCTGGACCGCGGGGTCCCCACGTTTCTTCCAAGGAGCCACCCGCACAGGTATGAGCCGCCAGGTGTTCAGATTCCTCGCGCTCAGAGCAAGCCCAAGCGCCCATCCTGTCCAGTCCCTCCTCACAGGGCCCAGTTTCAAACTGGGGGCCCCACATTCCAGAGCTCTCGGCGCCTTCCTCCATCCTCAGGGCCAGGAGCATCCTTTCTGCGTTGCCCACGCTCTGCTTCTCTTTCTGATTCCCTCTGCCGCTTCAGGACCCTGCGATCGCATCAGGCCACCAGGAGAATCCGGAATGACCTCCACCAGGTCCTTTGCCAGCAGCGTCCTTTTGCCAAGCGAGGGGCCACATCAACAGGCTCTGCCGTGGACATCTTGGGGCCGTTACTCTGCTGACCTCATGAAGGGCCATCTTTTCTCCCAGGACGGGCTGACACCACAGGCCCCAGGGCTGACCGGGGGCAGGCGGGGCACGCTGGGCACCGCTTTGCGCTCTCCTCGGCTAGCACACCCAGCTTGCTCCCCACTCTGAGGAGGAAGAAGTGCCCGGGACCCGCACTGGTTGCTAAAAGTCTCACCTCCTTTTAATGCTATTTCCTGGGTTTCCTTACTTCTTCAGAGGTTTTAATTTTTTGCCTTGAAATTCATGCAACCCGGCTATTTTGAGACAAAGGGTGTTATTTTGCAGACATTATTTGGGGCAAATGGCGTAGCCCCCAAGAGACTTTGGAGGCAGACCGGTCGGTGTCTGTGCAAGTAACACACCCCCGGAGAAGCAGGAAGTGTGGCCGCGCAGAACGGAGGGCAGAGAGGACCCCCCCCCCCACCACCACCACCGGCTGACCGCTGGCTGGGTCCTGCATTCCTCTCGGAAGAAGAGAAAGCAAACTGACCCTGGCGGAAATCACCAGGGTCCAGGAAGTGTGGGGACAGGGGAGTGCGTCGTGGCCAGTAACTTTCAACGCTAAACGCAGTTTATCATCCGAGAGCAAAGAGGGGGCCAGACTCTGAACTCAGGAGTCTTACAGGCCCAGGGAGGCTGACCCCGCCGTCCTTCAAGGAGACCCGCCCCGGGAGACCCCCAACGGCCTCTGCGGCCTCTCCTGCCCGGAGGGGAGCTCGGCCTCCCCCAGCGGCCCCGCCGCGTGTCAGAGCTGCCTGTGCAGCTTCCGCTCTGCAAAGGTCAGGTGTGTTTCCTCTGAGAGGCCGCACACGGGGGAGGGGAAATGACCCCTTTTCCCTCCAATGAACTGACTCCTTCACCCTGTGGAAGCGAAACCGAGGCCAGGGAGGAGGGGGTCGGCCCCGCCGGGCCTCAGCCTCTGGTGGGCGGTGGGTCTCTGGCCCCTGTTAGCCTGGGTGAGCGGGGTGGAGAAAGAGAGAGCAGTTTTTCTTACAAACTGTAGAGTTTGGTGCCCTCCGAGGCCTTTCCTCCCTCCTCTCAGGGTCCGGATGTGCTTGTACGCAGGGTCATTACTCCGTCCTGAGATGTTTGGGGGGCCGGCAGTCATGGTGCCGGTTCCCTCCCGGGCGCTGGAGTCCAGGCAGCGAGAGGCTCCCATCTGGGTTTGCTCCAGAGTCCGTCCTTCCATGCCGAGGTGATGGCTTCCACCTTCCATCAGGGCTTCGCTTCTTCAGGTAAACAGAGCAGGCATCCGTCCCTCAGAGCGGGGGCCCGGCTGTCGCAGCACTAGGCGGTGGGCGTTGTGTGGGTGACCTTCCCCCTCGGGCCCACCCCTGCCCTGCTCTCTCTCCCGTGCCTCCCACCTGTGGGACCCCCGCCCCGTGTTTTGCTCTCTTTCCTTCATCTCAGGGCTCCGTCTGACCTGGTGGTGCCCTTGGCTGGGGCCACTTCTGGGGGAATTGCATCTTTAAGGCCAAACATGGCATCTTTACAGGCTGTTAAATGGAGAGAACGGCTTTGACTACAGGGGTGTGGGAACTTTGTGAGTGACCCAAGTTATTCCCTGTGCCCACCAAAAGCAGCAGCCCAGCCTCTCCCGTGCCCTCAGCTTCCCACGGCCCCAGGGAGTAGCTGAGCTGGCTTTGCCACTGGGCTTAAGCCTCCAAAACATCCCCCACTGCCCCGACGGCTCTGACCACTCCCCTGCAAAAAAGCAAGGTCTGTGACCTCGGCCAGGGCGCCAGGGGTCGGGGAGCCCGGCCAGCGTGCCGACGGAAGGGGAAGATGCCTGCCCCAAGACGCAAGCTACGATCCCTCCAAGGCGGTAGCCTCTGTCCTGCCAAGCCGGGCAGGAAACAAAGAAGAAAAAGCTGGTGCCGCCTGCCCCACGGCAGAGGCTCCAGCGGCCAGCGGGACCCCAGTGTTGACTCCGTGCAGGCCTTGTGAAGGTTTAGTGCAGGAGCCACGGGCCTCTAGGCAGGGCACCTGGGCTCTGCTGTCGAGTTAGATTCAACAGCTCGCAAAGGAAGGAATCACTTCTTCAAGAGCCCCTTTCGTCCAGCCGCCCGTATTTCCCAAGGACCTTCCTTGACCTGTGGAGCAAGCCTCCCCTGCGACCGCAGGGCCGACGCAACAGCACTGGCTTCTCGTGGCCCCTGATGGACCACCGAGCCTCAACGGAACATGTGTTCTCATGGGTGCATCACTGCTCCTCGCTGGTTTCTATAGCCTGCGAGTAATTTTCCTTTGAACCAGGCTTGTGTGATGTGCTAAAGGACATTAGGTTTTATTTGTGTTACTGTATGAAAAACAGATGAAACATCAGTTGATCCACTGGCCCTTTGGGGTTACAGACAAAATCATTTGAAAGGTCTTTCTAAAAGTTTTTAAATTAAAGCTGCTATGGTGGTTAAAGATGTGTTGAAGGGTTTCTGTATAAATCAAAAGGAATAACAATAACAAAAGAAACCCACGAATGAATAACTGTCATGGTTCATTTATTCAGTAACTAACCCAGAGAACACGGGCTCTGAGGCAGAACTGTCAGGGGAGCATCCCACATCTGGTACCTGTGCACTCTGTCACCTGGGAACCCCAGTTTTCTCCTTTGTGAAATGGAGGAAATGATCTCTCTTGCAGGGCTATCGGGGCCTTTAAAGAGATGATGCCCCTCTAAAAGGAAAGAAAGGTATTATATATAATATCAGGCTAGAAACTATGTAAAGGGACCTGCACATGATAGGTGTTCGATGAATGTTACCTACTGTTATTTCCAATAAGACCAAGGCAGGTATTATGTTTGCTTAAAAATGACTGAATGTCTGTCCCACAAAAAATACTGTCAGAACCACTTAATGTATTCAGCAAAGTTTTAGGGTACGAAATCAAAACACAAAATTAATTTGCATTTCTATGCTAACAGTGAGCAAATCCAAAAAGGAAATAAAGAAAAACATCTAGTCACAATATCATCAGAAAGGAATAAGCTTAGACAAGGAGGAGAAAGACTCATACACTTAAAACTACAAAATGTTGGGCTTCCCTGGTGGCGCAGCGGTTGAGAGTCCGCCTGCCGATGCAGCGGACACGGGTTCCTGTCCCGGTCTGGGGGGATCCCACATGCCGCGGAGCGGCTGGGCCCGTGAGCCACGGCCGCTGGGCCTGCGCGTCCGGAGCCTGTGCTCTGTGACGGGAGAGGCCACAACAGTGAGAGGCCCGTGTAACGCAAAAAATAAATAAATAAATAAAACTACAAAATGTTGCTGAAAGAAAGTAAAGATGACCTAAATAAATGGAAAGACATCTGTGTTCATGGATCGGAAAAATTGACATCGTTAAAATATCAATAATACCCAAAGCGATCTACAGATTAAATGCAATCTCTATCAAAATCCCTATGGTATTTTTGTGGAAATGGAAAAATCTATCCTAAAATTCACATGGGGTGTCAAGGAACCTCAAGTAGCCAAAACAATCTTGAAAAAGAACAAAGTTGGAGGTCTCACACTTCCTGATTTCAAAACTTAATACAAAAATATAATAATCAAAATAGTGTGGTCTTGGCAAGACAGACATATAGACCAATGGAATAGAGTAGAGAGCCCAGAGCTAAATCCTCGTGTATATGGTCAAATAATCTTCACAAGCATGCCAAGATGACTCAGTGGGAAAGAATAGTCTCTTCAATAAATGGTGCTGGGAAAACTGGATATCCACATGCAAAAGAATGAAGTTGGGTTCTTAACCTTACCCTGTATGCAAAAATTAACTCAAACTAATCAGAGACATAAATATAAGATCCCAAACTGTAAACTTCTAGAGGAAAACATGGAGTAAAGGACATTGGATTTGGTAAGAATTTCCTGGATGTGACACCAAAGCACAGACACCAAAAAGTAAAAATAGATGAGATGAGTTGGATTTCATCAAAATTAAATTTCCCATCAAAGGATACTATCAACAAAGTGAAAGGCAACCTGCCGAATGAGAGAAAATATTTGTAAATCATATATCTGATAAAGGGTTAAGATCCAGAATATATAAAGAATGCCTACAGTTCAACAACAACAAAAAGTAACTTTATTTAAAAATGGTTAAAGGACCTGAAGAGACATTTCTCCAAAGAAAACATACAAATGGTCAACAGACACGTGAAAAGATGCTCCACATCACTAATCACCAGGGAAAGGCAGGTCAGATCCGCAGTGAGACGCCAGCGCACACCTTTTAAGATGGTCACGATAAAAAAGAGCAAACCAACCAAAAAGTAAGAAGCGTGGCTGAGAATGTTAAGGAATTGGAATTGTGCACTGTCGGTGGATCGGAAAACGGTGCAGGTGCTATGGGAAACATAGTGTGGCGGTTTCTTGAAAGATTAAATATAGAATTGTCCTATGATCCAGCGGTTCCACTGCTGGTTATATACCCCAAAGAAATGAAAGCAGGGTCTCAAAAAGATATCTGTACACCCATGTTCAGAGCAATATTGTTCACTATTGCTAAAATATGGAAGCAACCCAAGTGTCCGTTGACAAATGAATGGGTTAGCAAAATGTGGTCTATGCATACAATGGAATATTATTCAGGAATATTAAAAAGGAAGGATTTCAAAAATAAACAAACAGACAAGAGATCAGAGCTGTGGTTACTGGGGGTGGGGAAATTGGATGAACATGATCGAAAAGTACAGACTTCCAGTTATGAGACAAATAGGTACTAGGTTTGTAATGTAAGACATGATTAACATGAGTACCATGGCCATAGGTTATATATAAAAACAGCTAAGAGAGTAAATCCTAACAGTTCTCATCACAAGAAGGAAATATTCTTTCTTCTTCTTGTGTTTTGTATCTATATGACGTGACGGGTGTTCACTAACCTTACTGTGATAATCACTTCGTGACGTATGTAAGTCAGACCGTTACGCTCTACACCTCAAACTGATAAAGTGCTGTTTGTCAGTTATATCTCAATACCGCTAGAGGAAAAAGCAAACACAAAGGAAGGAAATTCTGCAATACGCTACAACACGGATAGACTCTGAGGACATTATGCTAAGTAAAATTAGCCATTTACAAAGAAAACAAATACTGTACAATTCCACTGGTCTGCGGTACCAGATCAGTCGATCGCATGGAGTCACGGTGCGTGCCAGCGGCGGGGGAAACAGCTGTTGGTTAATGAGGACAGTTTCAGTTTTGCAAGATGGACAAGTTCTAGAGATGACTGCCCAGCAGTGTGATGTACTTAACATTCCTGAACGGTACACTTAGAAATGGTGAGGACGGTTTTATGTTATGCATTTTTCACCACAATAAAAGAAATTACTGAGACCCTGTGATAGGCACCGGGTACGTATGATGACAAACCATTCTTGCCTTCAAGGAACTCACCCCTCGAAAAGGTATGAGCTTCCGGGTGAGCAGACCTTGCTGCCTTGGGACACCTCACTTCCTTGTGGTGGCCAGGCCCGTGGGAGCGGCTCGGGGCCTCCCCGTGATGAGACCGCTCAGCACGGGACCGCTCACGGGGCCCACACTGCTGCCTGGGGCCCACCGAATCCGAAAGAATTTGTTTAAATCGTGGCCGTGAGAGAGCTCTGTACCGTGTTTGTGATTTTCTGTTTTCAGGGCATTACGTTCAATTCAGGGCCAACTCCCCTCACGGGCAGGCGGCCACGAGCCACAGGACCCGCATCTGGTCTAACGCTCTGCGTCACATCAAGTTGAACCAACCTCGGCCCGTGTCAGGACCCCAAGTCGCCTGGGACACTCCAGGGTGTCATCTCCGCTGCCTCAGGTGAAAGCCGGGGAGCCGCATGGACATTCGCGTGACAAAGGGCCACCACGTGGGCCATACAGCTCCCCTCCCTGCTACTCAGAAGGTCCTGCCCTGCCTTGTTTTGTTCTTAGGGAAGCATCCAGCAGACCTGCGCCCCAGCTTGTGACTGAGCAGGAGTTTATGCTCACAATAGATGTTGTTTATAATCCCGCCCCCCAGCTACACTAGAAATTTCTCAAATGATTTCTTTATGCAAGGTGACGCCTAACGCCACCACCGCCGCCTGGGGCCCTGCTCCTTAGGGGATAATAAGCTGGAATCCTCCGTGTCCTTCTCACTGATTGCTGCTTATTAAGCTCCAGCACGGAGCGGAGCCTGTGTTTTTCCTCAGCCTTTTGCATCTCCTCGTGTGTGTGTGCTGTGCATACAATGATAGGAAGATGCTAATTTATACTACACTGCAGAGCTGCCAAAAGAAGCACCGCCCTGCACGGGGACCCTGGGGAACCGAGTGGGGTGGAAGGGGCTCCGGGAGACCCCAGGAGAAGCAGACAGAGGTCCACAGGGGCGTGCAGGCTCGGGAGATGGTCTGAAACCACTGAGGTGGGGCGTTTCCAGGAGTGAGGCAGGTGGGTCTGAAAACAGCTGCTCCAAGCCTAACACGGTATTCTGTTCTCGGCAGAGTTTTAGGCCAGCTGGGCTCCTCCCAGCACCGTGGACACAGCAGACGAGTCCTCTGCTTAGAATATTTGTCTCCAGAGGTCTTGCTTCCGTGCCTGCCCACTTGCTCATTTGAGGAGATGGCTACAGAGAGGGTCAGGAATCCACGTTCTCGGTGTCGCCTGCTGGGAACCCCTGGAAGGAGACTCGAGGGTGTTCAGAACAGAGATATGGGGACCCTCGTGTGGTGTCCATGGCAACTCCGTAATCGGACCACCGCCGGCCTCCATCATGAAGCGTGACGGGGTGGCTGTTCATATTTTTAGCTCCTCGGAATGTTGAGGGTTTCATTAGCTGAGTCAGTAAGACTATAGGAGGAAAGTCACAACTGGTGAGAGTCGCAGGAAGAGAGCGACCGAGTCGGGACACCCCTGGGTGAGCATTGGCAGTAACAAGGGCTCAGGGCTGTAAAACTGACCTCCCCATACCCACCTTGGGTATTGCTTTGATCGCTGAACTTGTAATAAACATAATAAAGGTTTTTAAAATTAAATCTGTTAATACATTGAATTAAGCCCATGAGAAAAATTTCTTTTAAATTGGATTAATGTGCCACTTTCTTTTAGATTAAAATATAGCAATTTGGGGAAATTTTGAATGAATCCTTTAAAAGCAGTTAAATCACAGTTGAGCATCTTAAGGGCTAGAAACAGTTGCAATAGAAGGTACCAATTTTTTCACTGATATTTCAAAAATCATCTGTAAGAGATAATATTTTGGCATCAAATATATTTCTCCTCCTTGTAATCTGTGTTTTAGATCCCAAAATGGCCAAATTCGTAGCTACCAGAGCATAAATTTCATGAGAAGAGAGCCTTGTCACTCTTACTCAGAGATGTAGTTTCAGTTCCTAAAACAGTGCTTAATGCCTAATAATTGATGGATATTATTTTTTTTAAAAAAGCACTTTTTAAAACTAATCAATTAATTTTTTTGGCTGCATTGGGTCTTTGCTGCTGCGTGCGGGCTTTCTCTAGTTGCGTCGAGTAGGGGCTACTCTTCGTTACGGTGTGCGGGCTTCTCATTGCGGTGGCTTTTCTTGTTGCAGAGCAGAGGCTCTAGGCACGCGGGCTTCAGTGGTTGCAGCACACAGGCTCAGGAGTTGTGGTGCACGGGCTTAGTTGCTCCGCAGCATGTGGGATCTTCCCGGACCGGGGCTCAAACCCGTGTCCTCTGCATTGTCAGGTGGATTTGTAACCCCTGCACCACCAGGGAAGCCCTCAATGGGTATTATTAAATGAGTAAATGTACCCAACCCATCACACACACACAGACGCACACACACACAGACGCACACACACACACACAGACGCAATGTGACTTGCCTTTTAACACCTGGGAGGTTCAGAGAATGAATACTATTTGTCTGACCCATTTTGTGTAGATTTTTATAAATATATGTGGCTCTTTGACTTCACTCTAAATTTCCTCTAAACGAAATGTAGTTGTCAAGTCGTTCATGATTTATTACCAAGTGAAACTATTATCTCACTCCACAGGTCAGAAGGCATGGTCCTATATTGCTTTAAACACACACACCCCCATCCCAGGAAAACAATGGAAGGATGTAAACCTAAGTGCTGCTGGCAGGGTTTGGTGAGTTTTCTTCCTCTAATTTTGCATATTTATATTTTCTAATTTTTTATCCTTGTGTATGCACTGCCTTCGTATCGAGAAGCTGACCGTATCTGATTAGGAAGAAGGGTTTGGGTTGGCCAAAAAGTTCGTTCGGGTTGTCTGCATGATGGGCAGAAAAACCCGAACGAACTTTTTGGCCAACCCCGGGGTCCGTGCTCTTTTCCACGAGCCACGCCCTCTCGGGGGTCAGCAGGCCACGTCTGACTCTCTGAGCTGCCGGCCCCAGTTCTCCTCGTGTCCCTTTAGGGACTTAGGTCATGGAGCTCTCAGAGGCCAAGCCTCAGCCAACGCAACAGTGCCTGGAGGCCCCGAGGAGAGTCACTGGGGGCTCTGGGGAGGCCAGACACGGCTCCCCGGGCACAGCCTCTCCTCCTGCCTGTGGAGATGGCTCCGGGCGGTCTCCTCCAGGGTCTCTTCTGACCCCTCCGCCCCCGCCAGGACGCGGATGCCCTGCTCCGGCCCCGTGCAGCCCCTGCTTCCAGTGACAGCACCTCCATGTGCCCTGTTCAGTCACTGGTTCTCCCTCCAACTTTATTAACTAAGACGAGGCGGGGGAAGCGTGGGAGGGGGAGGGGAGATGGAGGGAGAAGCGGGGGCAGGAGGAGGTGAGGAGGGTCTTTACTGCACGACGCCCCCGTTCCCGCCCTGGGGGTACAGCGCAGAGCCACTCAGACACACCCCAGGAAAAGCTGGAATCAACCAACTCCCCGCTCGATGAGTTATTAATTACACAAGTGGTTCCACCCAGAGGAGAATCACAGGGCTGAGAGGCGCCCAGAAAGGGAGGCCCTGGGCCAGAGGTGCCCCCGGCACTGATCTGAGCCCCGGGTCTCAGTCTGCGCTGCCTTGCCTGCTGGAGTGTCCAAGGAAAGGGAAAGGACTCCCCTTCATTCCCTGCCTGGGAGGACAGCAGGCCACTGCTGGGCAGCGCTTCCCGGGAGGGTGAGGTCTGCCCGCCCGGCAGCTGACCGGGGCCCTTCCCCTGGACGCACAGCACACCAGGGGAGCAGCTGGCGGGCAGAGAGGTCACAGGGCCCTGGGCCAGAGGTGCCCCGGGCTGCCCTGGTGGAGGAAACTGCCCCTCCCAGGTGCGTCGCCCCAGAAGACACTCTTGATTTGCTGCTGGCAGAGAGACAAGCAACACACAGGTCCTGCCAACTGGGAGGAGAAGAGGCCGAATCCAAGTGACCAGGCAACACCGCCACACGGAAAAGGAAGAGGACTCGGGTTCACTTATCCTTTCACGTGGTGAACACCACAGGGGAGCTCTGGAGCCCAAAGTGGAGAGGAGAGGGAATTAGCAGAGCGCGATGGCACCCTGCTACAGGGCAGTGACCACGAGGCCAGGATGCTGAGCCAGCAGTAGGCCTGTGTCGTCCCTGGTGGTGACATCATCCACGTCCAGGGGACGGCCACCACAGCCGATGCTGGCCCACAGGACACTGTGATACATCCGACAGCATGACCTCCCTAGGCTGCAGATGGCACGAGGGATCTGCTGACACAACCTACATCACGGAGCCTCATGAGGCTGGAAGGACAGATCTCGTCCCCGGCAACTAGAAAAGGATGGATCGTCCCCGCTTAGGGCCTGTGGAGTAGAAGGGATTTTCCTCTCTCTGTAGTATTTCTGATGTGTCTGAAACGCAGGCGTTTCTGGGCAGAGCATCAGGGTCCTAAGTGTACCTGGTCTCGTGGGGAGGAATGCGCCCCCTAGTCAGCAAGGCACTCGGGAGGTGTTGTCATTGCTGTCGGTCTGGGTGTCCTGGGATTCGGGAAGGATTCGGAAAGGAGAGCAGTGTTTGGAGGTAAGAGAGATGGGGCTGGGCGGGCTGTGGCTCCTGAAGGCCTTCTCCACAGGTCGCGGCACTCCTGCCATCTCCCCTTCTCGTAGCTGTGAGGCTGAACTGGGGCAACAGATGACATCACAGCCCAGGCGAACGCAGCGTGACGGGCCTGCGAGAAAATCAGGGTGAAGCAGCCCCCACTGGGGAGGGCAACTTCTAGAAAACCACACTTAGTACCTGTTTAGATACTAAGGTCTTGGTTGAAAATCAAGCCGCTCGAGAGACTTACAGAAAACATGACAGTGTGGAATTGTGGCTAATTAGGGACAAGGCCTCCTGAGTTTGAATTCTGGCTCTAGTCCTTACCAACTGTGTGACCTTGGGCCAGCTAGCTACCTTCTATGGCTTCAGCTTGCCCAGCCGCAAAGTTGTGAGGACGGAATTCCTTGTGCCGCAGGCTTGCTGTGAGAGCTGAGACAGTGTGTGCAAGCACTTAGATCATCGCACAGCTCATCGTAAATACACAGTAAGGATCAGTTGTTAAAACAAATTCCTGTCCCCCAGAAAAGCTGGTTAGATCTGATGAGCCCACAAAGGGACACAGAGGCCCCTTTCCTTCATAACTGCCGCTGGAGGCCCGGCCTGGCTTTCTGGCCAGCCAAGCCGCCAGGTGAGCGTAATGCGAGCTTTGCTCTGCTTTCGTTCTGTAGCAAAGCTTACTGCTAAATGTGAAAATTCAGAGACCATGTTGCCAAAAAGAAATCGCATCATTCCCTGAAATGGCAACCAGTTCCTACTTACTAATTTGGGGTGTTTAGGGAATTCCCTCAGAGGCCCAGTGCCCTGTTTTCCTCGAATTGCCTCCTATTATAGCTCTTTCATTAGCATCACACAGTCCAAGACTCTCTGACCCACAAGAATGCCTCTTGGTTTCCCTAGGAATCAGAGAGGAACAGAGAGTCATTTTCCCATCCCAAATTCTTTCCTTTCTTGAGCTCCTTCCCATAGCTCAGGTACCGTGTTGGGTGCAGGTAACCTAGACACAGGTGCAGGTCGTCACCTCCAGGCTCTCGCAGGCTGACGGGAGGGTCAGGCAAGAGAACTCGCGCGTGTCTGTCTGGAGTTTGCAGGCACCGGGCCTGATGGAAAGGGAGAGTGGGCACCTGGGGAGCCTGCACCCAAGAAAGAGGGGAGGCGGATCCTGAGGGTGAGAGAGGCGGGGAGGGTCTTCCGGGAGAAGAGTGTGTGCAAAGGTCCAGGGCAAGGGAGCATCTCGAGTTCAAGACCATGAGAGATTCCATGAGGCTGAAAGCAGCTTCACGTGGAGAGTGGGGAGAGCTGAAGGGCAGAGCTGCACAGGGGCACAGGCTGGTCACGAGGGGCTCCACTGGACCTCACTTTAGGCCCAGGGGCCATGGCAGGCCACGGCGGGCCACTGCAAGATATTTGGGTTGAGAGAAAGGCACACTGGGTTTGCGTCAGAAGTGCCTCTCTGACAGCCACGTCGGAATAGCTGGCAAGGCAGCCAGTCGGGCCGGGGCTGAGGTTTGAGGCCACGGTGACGCTGAAGCAAAGGTGGGAGAGCTGAGAGGGTCGGGGGGCAGGCCACCCTTAGGACGGATGCCCGGGGGCCTCGGGGCAGACGTGGCACTGGCTGTGGCCGCGGGTGCCTTCCCTGCCGGGAAGAGCCTCTCTCCCACTGGGCTTGCCTCTGACCGGATCTGAAGCCCATTGGGCCCAAGTCCTAATTCTCAAGCTGCTCCTGCTTCGGGGTCCTTGTAGCGACCCGTGACCATCCCTCAGCTTAGGGCATTCAGCCCTCGGGCTCCACCAGACTCTTGCCGGCAGTTCAGGGCTCTGGGCAAAGGCCATGCCCACCCCAAACCTAAACCAAGTCCTCCTGTTATGATGCCCGCTACCTCACCTTCACGACGTTTAGGGCAACGTGCAATGATGTATTTGGACGCATGGCTATTAGTTTTATATTTAGCTCCCCGTAGACTGTGGTCCCCATGGGGCAGGACCCCTGAGTCCCGGGCCCCAGCAGATCCCAGTTAGCACTTGTGCGGCGTCAAAGGAGAGACGCAGCAAGAGAGAGACCGGGGGGCTTCCGGGGTTCCAGGGCTGAGGGTGCCACGCCGTTCAGCCCGGGCAGGGGGACAAGGAGAGGGGAGCTTCCAGGGTCCGCAGCCAGCCCCGCAGCCGCGTCCATGAGGACCCGCCCTGATGCACGCCTCACCGTGTCTTAAAGCACAGTCTCTGGGGTTCACGCCCCACACACAGCCCCGTGCAGGTGAGGGCCTGGGCCCGCCCCTTTCTCTTGGTGCCTTTTCCCACCGCGGGCCTGGAGAAGCATCCCCGAGGAGAAACGTGATGAGGAGCCACAGACCCTCCTCCTGGGCCTCAAGGACCTGGGTGTGTGGCAGTGTCTTCAGCTGCAGACATTGTTTGTCGTCTGGGCGGGGACGTGGCACTCGGTGCTAAGGAGGGAAAGCTGGGGCTCGTGGGTGTGCGGCGCTGGTGGCCAGGGCAGCCGGGGTCTCAGCCCGCTTCTCCACCTCCCGCTCTGCCCGGCTCTGCCCCGCTCTTCTCCCTCACATCACTTCCTCTCCCTGAACTTCCGTGGCCCCCGCTGCACTCTGGTCAAAGTCCAGACCTGGTCACGACACGCCTCCTCCAACCTCAACGCAGGCACCGGGGGCCCGGACGTAAGGCCCGCAAACGGGCGCTGCGGGTGCGGGAAGGTCTGTCTGGCGCCCGCGATTCCTCAGTGCCGTGTCCACATTTCCAGGGCGTTTTCGCGGCGTTGCGCTTTGGTGACAGTGGCTGTGTTTGGGCCCCAGGACAGAGCTGGGCCGATGCCCCCTCCTTGTCCCAGCACGTCCCGCCCACGTCCGTCAGTTCTGACCCTCGACATACAGATGAGGGTGCCGTGGCCTAGGGCGCGGATGGCGCCCCGTCTGACCCCAGAGACCGAGCCCTAAATTACTGAGGACACCACCTTCCCCAAACACCCCGCCGGAAGATCAAACCAGACGTCCTTAACACCGCGGCGACTGACCTGCAGCCTCACTGTGACGGTGGAGTCAGTGTTTGAGATGCCCCCTCCCTCCTTCCTTCCTTTCCTCATCAGTGACACAAACGTAAAAGCCCATGAAGGCAAAGCGTCGTGCTGTGAGGGACACTGGGAGAGTCTTCCAGAAACCGGGAGCCTCCAGGGTTATTTCCAGTTTGTGTGGGTGGAAGTGTGGGTGTGACATTCCTAGTAGAGTGAGAAATGAAGCCCCTCAACAGATTTTTAACAGTTACGACCCGTTTTAAATTTTTGCATTTAGCAAATTAATGCTTTTATATATAATTATGACATTCACAAGATAATTGTACGATTTAGAAATGTATCAACTCCTACTATTTTATCGGCAGGGTGGTCTGATAATGAGACACATGTTTAAAAATGTATGTAACCTTTATAGAAACCCAGAGAAGAAAAATGTCACCTCTCAACCGTGGTACTGTATTTTTGTGATAATTGGTGAGACCACATTGGCAAATAACACTGAAAATCGAAATCTGAGTGTCTTCACTTGGCTCAGGCCCAGGCTAAAGGGCACTGCTGCCCCCAGCCCACTCCCACCCCTGGAGAGGCCCTGGGTCGGAGGGGTGGGTGGTCCCCGCCCGGGAGGAGCAGAGTCCAGCAGGTTTATGCGGCTCCCCGCACAGCGCCCGGGCTCTCCCGCCCCCCAGCTGAGTGGCAGGTGCGGCAGGCACAGACCCCGCCCCAGGCATGGCCTCTGCCCGCCGTGGGTGCATGGTGGGTCCGAAGGGAATGTGTGTTTTGGGGAGGTGGGCCTGAGAGCCTGGTGGGGTGGGGAGGGCAGCCGGCTGCACAGAGACAGTGAAGCACCGCCGGCGGGCAGGAGACCACGGAGCCGGGGAATGCGTGCTGGGGTCGAGGTTCCCTCACGCACTGCTGAGTGTGTGGCTTTCCTCTCGTCTGCTTGCAAAGCACCTCCAGTTGGGAAAGAGATTCAAGCCTCTCTGCAGTTCAGTCAGCAAAACAGGAACATTGCACAGGCTTTGTGGGAGGATTTATGGAACCGATCGCATGTCCCTAGTGAATCTGAAATGGCCCGAATGGTGCAGAATCTGAGACGAGTTCTGCGTATCCCACGATACATCTTCTGTGTGCACAGGGCTGGGGCACTGGCAGCCTGCATAGGGCTCGTGATCGTCCGCTTCAAACGTGCCTGAGAGGACAACAGATCTGCCTGCAGTGGTCTCTGGGCCATCCCTGAGCCAGCACAAACAATCCACCTCGCCTCTCCGTCCCCACGTCCACTACCCATCCGTCTACCCAGCCACGGGGCCATCGAGGCTTCTGTACGTCCACCCACCCATCCATGTGTCCGTCAGTCCGTCCAACACAGACTTACAGAGCACTTTCCATGAGCAGGTCTGGCTGCTGAGGACACAGAGAGCTCCTCCGCCCTCAGAGCTCACATCCCAGAGCAGGGAGGACGCAGGCCAGTCTGCTCTGACGGGGCCGTGCTGGGCACCACAGATCTCCACGGAGGGAGATCGGGGGAGCCCTTCTGGTTCAGATGGGGCAGCCGGGATGTGACCTGAAGGACAACCAGCCCCTCCAGGTGATTGGGAGGCTCAGAAGTAAGAGAACACAGCCGCTGCTTGGCTGCCGCTGCCCTCTACCCCCACCTTCCCTCCCTGCTGCCCAGACTACCCCCCTTCCCACAACCTTCTCCAAAGGTGGAGGCACAGGCTCCACGCGCTGGTCGTGGCTGCAGGCGGAATGACGTGGTTTAGCCCAGGGTGCTCGTGAGGAAGCTTTGAGTCTAGCCCCTGTGCTGGCATTCCCCACGAGCTGCTGTGTGCAAACTCGGGCAAAGAGCCCTGCGCGTGTAGAGGACACGGCTGGGGCAGGACCCGCTGGGGCCACGAGGCAGACGCTCGGAGTGACGCCGCCCGCGTCCACCTCCGCCTGCGGGTTCCCTCGGGGCAGAGCAGCTGCGCAGATGGAGAGCAGGTGTCTCTGAAACCGGCAGTGCTAGCGGCGGGGCCTCCAGTGGCACCTGCAGGAGGAGCCCCCATGGACGGCTGTGCTTCTCTTCCCTTTGTTTTTCGCAAAGTAACACTCACAGAGGTCAACTGCACGAGACTATCCTTTTGTAGATCAAAGCAGCTGAATATTGACAATTTAACGTGGTTCGCTGAGCACGAAAGTCTAGGGTTTTTACCAGGAGCTCCCGGTAGAAGAATCACTTTGCCTCAGAGACTTCGACCCTTGAACGAACCAGTGTCTGATCAGATGGGCACTTTTCTTCCCACCTCGCGGACAGGGAAACAGATGCTCAAGCCACACGGCCCACATGCGGAGAGACAGACCGAGGTTTCCCGACTCCAGACGTGAGGCACCTGGTCTTCACTCGCAGATGAGCAGCCTCTGGCTCCGCCGGCCCCAGCTGGCCCGCTGACCTGGGCGTCCAGGCTCTATGGCCATCCCAGCCTCGGGCAGGGGCACCTGGGGGCAGCTCACCTTGCCGCTGCTCCGACCCGACAACGGGAACTGGGCGTCACGCTGGCCTCGCGCTCCTGGCTGGGCACCCCCTCGCCCAGCGACACGTCTGCGTTCTGCTGAACTCCACTCCTGAACTGGGATGCGCTGCCCCACAGGCTGACTCTGGGACTTGCTGGCCCCGGGCATTTCCTGCCCTGAGCCGCGAGTCTGTCCTCCTGGGTGGAGGGGGGTCCCTTGCCAGGACGAGCCCCTCCTGGGGCTGTCGCCTGTGCCGCAGTGAGTAGGGCTGGGCGGTGCTTCCTGCCAGTCCTCTGCCCCCAGACTCTCCCTCTTCTCACACAGGCTCCATGGCAGCTGTTGGGCGGACGTGGGCATCTCTCCAGCTGGTCCTCACTTGAGTTCCACCGTCTTGAGTGGGCAACCTTCACAGACTCTTCCTGCACTGCACGGACCAAGAAAGCACCAAACGCAGAGGCTGTGGAGACCAGGAGTGTTTTTAGGGGCTACGTGGTGGGTCTGGGTGAACAGGAAGGGAGGAGGGGCCGGGAGGCAGCCCTCAGCGAAGGGTGCAAGGAAGCCCGCAGCAGCCTGGACAGGGCGCAGGGCCCGCACACTGCCCAGGCTCACGGAGGTGACTGGTGAGGCTGGCCTCCCCGCGGACAGTGCCGACCGTGAGTGAAAGCCCCCCTGACGGCCTTTGAGACCCCGCTTCGTCCGTGCGGGTGGACCAGACTGTCCTGAGGACGGCAGGTGGCCCGCGGTGCCCGCTCACCGCCCCCCGGCCCGCCACACAGCAGGCAAGGTGCGCACGCGCTCAAGCTCCAGAGCACGGTCCTCGCAAGGTGCACATGTACGTATGTTCACGCGCACACGTGGGCACACGAACACCGGCGCCCACACAGCCACACATATGCACACACACACACACCACTGCCGCCGCGGACACCTGAGGGTGGGGCTCCCTGAAGCCACGTGTAAACCCCTAAGCGGAGTGGCCTCTGCCCCTCCCGGAGCCCCCCAGGTCTGATCCCAGGCTCCCTGGGGGCAGCTCCTGGGTTGTAGGCCCAGGTGTCAGTGGACGGCTGGCTTCCTGCCTCTCCTTGGCTGAAGGGGACCCTTAGGAGGCCTAATAAGCCACCAGAGCCACGCCTCCTGATGGGGCTGGGGTGGGGTGGACCCCGCCCCAGACGCACGAGCTCCGGCCCGTGCCGCACTCTCCCCTCCCAGGAGGACTGCACTCCTCTCGGCCAGGGCAGCCCCAGCACCTCGCCCCTTGCAGCCAGGAGTCAGGGCCAGAGCAGGGCCTCATGCACCAGATCCCTGCCCTCCTCTGACGCTTAATTTTCGGGAACTTGCTTGTTTTTTAATGTGGCAACAGCCTCCAGTCCTGCATCCTGGACGCCCAGTAAATATTTACAGAGCAGCTGAGAGGCCCTCGCCTGGGTGCAGCTGGCCTGCTGGAAGTGGGCGGGGGGAGGGGGACAGCGCAGCAGCGAGGACGCCCTTCCAAAGGGCGGGGCTGGACCCCAAGGCTCTGCACGGAGGGCGCTGGGTGCCCTGCTTGTTCTCTGCAAACGAAACATCTCAGCCAAACAGAAAGCAATCCCCTTCCTCAGTCCCCGTCCATGAAGGTGAGGTTCCCGCAGCCCCGTGGGCTCCCGCCCCCTCCTTGTTCACTGTCCCGCTTCTGAACATACTTCGCTTTCACCCCGTTAACTAAGTCGGCCCCTCCCCTCCCCCACCGCGGGCCCGGCAGTCCAACACCAGGTCTGAAGGTCTGCATCCTTGTCCAGAGGGGCAGGTGCCACCTCCACACGGTGCCCTGAGCCACGGCGGCCCCAAGCGCGTCACCCAGAGTGAGAGGAATAAGACCCCGGTCCCCTTGCGGCCAAGCTCCAGGGACGCCCCTGGGGTCCCTCCATGAAGCTCTGTGTGTACAAGTGTGCTTTTGGGGTGCGCGGTACTGACATGTGCGCACAGAAGCGCTCAGCCCAAAGCGGTGAGTCCAAAGGCAGAGAGCGCCGACCATCGTGGAGGGCGATGCCGGCCCGTGTCACCGGGGTGTCCTGGAGGAAGGACAGAAACAGCCGCCTGCAAGCTGGGCGTCCTCTGGGGGCCACACCCAGCAGCCGGGACCCGAGGGGGACAGAGGAGGGCATCCAGGGCTCATCTGCACTGTGGTGTGTGGCTCCGGGAGTCCAGCGCTTGCGGGAGACCTGACATTTGCGGAAGCAGAAGAACCAGTTTGTGCTGATGGCAGCTGCTTCTGTGGGGAGGAAGTGGCAGAACTGGGACCAGATTCGCAGGGGGGGCTTTTGGGTCAGAGGTCCCAGAGGAGCGAGTGGCCGCCCCTGCCCTGGAGAACACAGGCAAGAGTCCAGCGCCCACAGGCCTGCAGCCATCAAGGAGGAAACATCTTGCCCACTTGGTGGTTGGAGGAGGAGGGACGCCCTCCCACACCCAGGGGACCAGAAGCTAGAGTGACCGTGGGGCGCCTGAGGACCTGGACCCAAGCCCCGCCCTCTGCCCTGCACACCAGGCCTGGGGCCCGAGAGGCACCCGTGCCCACCTGGGTCAGGGGAGAAACAGGCAGGACCAGCAGGGCGGAGGCTCGGCCCATTTCCAGGCCTGCCCTTGAGCGTCCAGGAAAAGGGTAAAGAGAAGGAAACGTCTCTCCTGTTGACTCCCTCCCTTTAGAAAGCCCCATGCTCTGACAGCTGAGGCCCGACCGTCACCCCGTCACCCCAGCCGATGGCTTCTCCCCGCTCCCAGCGGTCTCCTCAGGGCCAGGCCTTGGGCTGGGGCGGCTCCCGGGCAGGAGCCACGTCCCCAGCGGGGCAGCAGGCGACTTCTGTACGTCTCCTGGGCCCCACCCTCTCCTGTCCTGTATCTTCCAACTTCAAGGCCTGCTCTGACCTCCCCCAGCTCCCCGCTGGCGCTCCCTGAGGCACCTCACTGCATCCTCCTCATTATCTCCTGGACACACCTGTCTTCCCTCTCCCCACCTGCCCCCGGCACCGAGGTGTCCCCAGGCCCCGATCCCTGGACACAGGTCACCAGTGACAGCTCCCAGATGCACCCAGGCACTCAGCTCTGCCTGCTGGCAACCTGACCCACCTCCCCCGAGACCCTCACAACCTGGACAAACTGGCCCCGATTTCCCTCCTGGCCCTCTGCCCGAGCAGCTTGGCCCCTGGAGTGACTGTCCTCCAGCCCTGCCCTTACCCGCCGGTCCCTGCCTGGCGCTGGGTACTCTGTCCCAACGGTGACAGCGCGATCGGGACCCAGCTCCCACCACCCGCACTCCGGTCCCTGCTGTCCTGAAGTCCCCACGTGGTTGAAGCGGCAGATGGAGTCGCCCCGTAACCATTTAACCGAATGCAAGACCTTGTTAATTTTAGGCAACTCTAACTGGTACCAAATTCTTCCTCCTGCCCCACCTCCCCCAAACAGGCCTCCATTGACATTCCCACCTCTCCCATGGAGTTTGGAAACCGATCCCCCCCTCTCCCGCCCCCGCGCCTCACCCAGAGCCTGAGCTGTCTGCAGCCAGCCCCGTGGGTGCCCCTGCTCGTCTCCTTCTCTGAGTCTTGGCCTCCGGCTGGTCGGGTGTGAGGCCCGCAGCCACCAAGTGCAAATGGGCAGAGCTTCTGTGCTCGGCACCCAGGGGCCGTCCCCGTGCGAGGGGAGCACCCCGCGTGTGCCTGACCCACACCCCCTGTACCGAGGGCAGCCACGGGCTCGCATCACCAGTGGTCTGGGTCAGGCTTCACAGAGCATCCGTGTGGGCTGTTCTGAAAGCTTCTGGGGGTCCTGGCTGGTGGCTTCCATGCAGGACACCCTCACTAGAGAATGCTGGACAACTGGGAGAGGAGACTGCAGTCCAGCGAGGCAGATGGCATCACAGGGCAGGGCAGGAGTGGGAAGTGCCTTCTAGAAAGCTCTAGAGCGTGCAGTGCCCTCCTAGTGCTGGGCAGTGGGCCTCAGACCTCCCTCTCTGGGCGCTGACTGCAGAGGCCCTGCGTTTGGCAAGGGTGGCTGGCTGGCACCCTGTCCCAGCGGAGGCCTCTCCACAGCCCTGGGCCTCTCGGCTTCTCCGTGAGCTGTGGAGTCTGTGCAGCTCCATCTCCCAGGCTGGAGGGAGGCTCCAGGAGGCTGAACACCGTGCAAGGGACACTAGGGCCAGGTGCTGCCACCAGAGCCCACGGGGCCTGCTCGGACAGGCGGGAAGCCTTGGACGGGTGACGCCATGTGGCCAGGATTCCACGTGGAGGGAGCCAGTCCACGGTTCTCTGAGTGCTGGTCCTTTGAGATCAGTGGTCATGGACAAATCCAGCCCCCGCCCCCCCGCCTGGTTTTGCAGATCCTGGGAGCAAAGAATGATTCTCACATTTTCCAGCAACAGAGGAAGAAACAAAAGAAGAATTTATTTTGTGACACACGAAAATTATATGAAATTCAAATTTCACAGTCATAAATGAAGCTGGAACACAGCCAGGCCAACCCGTTACTGGTGGGCGCGGTGCTTCATGCCACAGCTGCAGGGCTGTCATGAGGAGCGGGCCTGGGTCCCCACCAACCACAGGCAGACCTCTCATTGTGCACCCCGCAGATATTCTGTTTCTACAGATTGAAGGTCGGGGGCAAGCATCGGGCAAGTCTATTGGCGCCATTTTTCCAACAGCACTTGCTCACTTGGAGTCTGTGTCGCATTTCGGTAACATGCAACATTTAAACTTTTTCATTACTGTCGTATGTGTTATGATGATCTGTGAATCATAACGCTGAAGGCTCAGTTGATGGTTAGTGAATTCTAGAATAAATTTTTTTTTTTGCGGTACGCGGGCCTCTCACCGCTGTGGCCTCTCCCGTTGCGGAGCACAGGCTCCGGACGCGCAGGCTCAGCGGCCATGGCTCACGGGCCCAGCCGCTCCGCGGCATGTGGGATCCTCCCGGACCGGGGCACCATCCCGCGTCCCCTGCATCGGCAGGCGGACTCCCAACCACTGCGCCACCAGGGCAGCCCTGGAATAAGTATTTTTAATGAAGGTGTGCACACTGTTTTTTAAACATAATGCTACTGCATACTTAATAGCTCCAGCACAGTGCAGACGTTACTTTCATATGCACCGGGAATCCAAAAACCTGCTGCGACTCTCTTGGCTGCGATGTTCTCCTTATTGTGGGGGTCTCCACACAAAGCTGGAGGAAGGACACCCAGGCCCCCTTCCCTCAATGTTGGCGCTCTGGTTCTCAGGCCCAAGGGCTTGCACACCTGGCCACCAGCCTGCAGGAGCCCCCAAAACCGTGGGCGCAGAGCCCCCCCCCCCGAAACGCACTTAATAATGCATCCGTGTATGCTGTTGGTCTGCTCCTCTGCGGAACCCTGATGGATACAGGAGATGAGGAAGGTTAAGTGAGGCTGCAGGTGAGACATAATCTGACAGAACAATGCCTCGTAAGGAAGGACGAGATCTCCTCACTCGCATGCACACTCAGGAAAGGTCACGTGGAGACACAGCAAGGAGGCAGCTGTCCACAAGCCAGGAAGAGACCTCTCACCAGGACCCAAGCACGCTCCAACCACCTCCAACTCCCAGCTGCTGACTGCGAGGAAACGCATCTCTGTTGTTTAAACCCCAGCCTGTAGTCCGTTGTCGTGGCGACCTGAGATGCCTCAGACCGATTTGGTACCAAGAAGGCAAGTACTGCTGTAACCAACACCAAAGTGGGAGCAGCCTCGGGTCTGGGTGATGGGCAGAGGCCGGAGGAGTTTTGAGGTGCATGTTAGAAATACGGACATTAGAGGCGATTTTGGTGAAGACTCAGAAAGAAAAGAAGAGAGCTGGTGAGAAAGCTTCTGTCTTCTCAGAGAGTACAGAGATAACCAGGGCAGGATGGTGGCAGAATAAGACAACATGTTAAAATACAGCTGAGGAAAGGAAAAGCAGCTTTGCAAACCGCCATTGACATGGCCTCCTTTGGGGAAGGCGGGGGGCTTCTTGGGGGCTTTGCCTCACGAAGATTGCATCCCACGAATGACAAAGGGACATAACAGTAAGCACACCTCAGGGGAGCACTTACGAGAAACCAGGGGCTTGATGCACATGGATGCGCCTTTCCAGGAGTGAAGCACGTGCCGTGCGGTGCTGTGCACTGCATGTGGGGTGCGTGACAGAGGGTGCTGGTTGGAAGGGTCTCGAGCTCCCGCCTCGCCCCCACCCCCCCGTTTTACGGACAAGGAGCTCGAGCCCCATCTTTGCACCCAAGACTGCAAAGCAAACTCACAGTGGAGGCCCAGCCCTCCTGCTGCTCCCAGCCCTCCTGCTGCCCCCAGCTGCCCCTGCTGCTCCCAGCTGCCCCTTCCCGCTCTGCTCCCACTTGGCACCAACGTGGCTCAGAGCCCTTTACACCCCAGGAAGTGATCCCATTGAATCAGAATTGAGGTTGCGTGTGGGACCACACTCCCAAGCGTATAACCAGCACCCAACAGCATGCCGGCGCCGGGGCTCAGCGGCTCCCATCCAGAGTGGCCTGGCTGGGAGGCCTGGGCTGCCCTCAGCAATCTCGGCCTAGTGGGCAGAGACTCAAGTTTAAACAAACATGTCTAATAAGCGTCTTAGCTGCTAATGCTTTCCTGGATCAGAGGGGTGTCACCGGCTGCCTCTGCAAAAGGCATTTGCTGTTTTAGATTCTTGGTGAGCAGGGTCGAACCTAACACATCCTTGCCCCTCTTTTTTACTCAGGGACTCTTCATAGTAGTATATGATCTCCTAGGATTTATCACAAAATTCCATCAATTTTGAGCGGTAAAAACAGCTCTTAAGTAATAAATAATTTCTTTAAATTTATGCACTGTTAAAGTATGTATTATAAAGTTCATTTAAACATGAACTTCTATAATAATTGTGAGTTACTCAGCAAGTAATATATATTTTCTTTGCATTCAATTAGTAATGTAAGAAAAACCCATGATTCATCAATAAATTTAAGGTAAATTATTGGGTGTATTGAGGGACTGGATGTATATTAAAATATGGAATTACTTTCACGTATTATACCCTCAAACTATGATTCAAAATTTAGAATTTTCTTCCTTTCTAGCTTCAAAAAACCCAGAAGACCTGCTTCTCTATGGGTCATGTTTTGTTCCCAAATGACACAAGGGCCTACGGACAGTCCTGGAAGCTCCTCTTTGCGAACAGTTGATGGTGTTGATGGTGTGAGGACCTGTGCTAAAAACAAATGAAAAGTGGAATCGGTGACTCGGTGACAAGGGTCCTTGCATTCTCCTTTTGTCCTGTTGGATCGGGAGGAAGTCCCACTGCGTCTTTAAGCACCCTGACATGTCTGTTGTACCGGGATTTTGGTATATGGACGCCCCTCATGAGCATCCTGGTTCATTTCCAGGACTGCTACAATTTGTTTAAATGCCTGTCAGCTGTTCTTATGCTTCCTAAATAACCACTATCAATTTAAGTCAAATAATGTATGATTGTCATGGAAACGCCCTAGAACTGAGTAAAAGAGAAGATGATCCCGTGGCCATGGTGGCCCCCTGCACGAACAGCCCCCACATGCACCAGATCCCTAAGAACTTCTGCCCTTGGAGGCTCTCAAATGGGCCTCTTTAAAAATGAAACTATATTTTTAAATGGTTATTTCTTGGTTTTTTTTTTTTTAATTTCTTGATTTTTAAATGGAGAGTGAAACAGTCATTTTTCTTTTCTTTAGCATCTTGACCCCCAGCATGGATTCATCAGCCCGGTTCCTGCTCTCCTGGGGCTTTACACGCACGTCCTTTTTTATGTTTGATTAGAGCACAGCTCCGATGTTGAAACGTGGGCCTCGTGAGAGTGGGGTGGGGGGATGCTTGGGGGCCCACCTGCTTGCCCAGCTCTCCATCCTCAGGCCTCCCCAGCAGAATTCCGTGCCGCCCACACCTTCGGCCCTCCTTTCAGCTCGTCCCTTCCTCTGGGCTTGACACTGATTCACCACCTTCAGCTCTCCAGGGTCAAACCCTTTTGACCTTCCCCACCTGGGGAAGAAGCTTCTCTGCACTGAGCTGCTCGATTATGCCCACTCTGTCCAGCTCCTAGAGGAGGTTTCATTCCAGTGCTGTGATTTGTCACTGCTACGCCTCCCAAGTTTTCCAATCTCCTAATTTTTCAACAAATGAGACATTGTGTAAAGTCTTACTTATCTTAGCCAAATATCTCAATGAAAATGTTCCATTCCAAAAACATGACCCCGAGTTTGGCACCTTCTTGGTTGCATGAAACAGCTTCTTCTCCTTAAGAGCCACCAAGGAGCTGCTTCCTGCCACTTTGTCACTGTTAGGACGTGACAAATGAGCCCAGGCTGTTCCCGTGTGAACTGAGCAAGCCTCTCGCAGGGAAGGGACAGCCCACAGGGTTCTCCCCACGCTGGCCCCGAGGGGGGACCCTCAGGCCACCCACATCCAGCCTCTGAGAGCTGGTGCTGCCGGGAACCGTCCCGGGGGGCCAGGCACGTGCGTGACCCAGAGCTGGGAGACATCTCCGAGGAGAGCGCAGGAGGCGTGTGGTTCCTGGGCCGTCATGGGGACTGCGCTGAGAAAGGAACCCGCAGCGCCCCAGGGTCCCTCGTGGGTGCTGTCCTGGGGCAGGGAGTGGGCGCTGCTCAGACAGGCTGAGGAAATGTCCCAATGCTTCTGACACACAGACGGGAAGGGCTGGAGTGGTGGACTGTGGTCACCTGTGATGAGACAAAGACACAGCGGGGGGGCCCGGGCTGGGTCCCTGGGGAGAAGGGCAGCAGTGAAAAGGGAACCCACAGGTCTCGGGGGAGGAGAAAGCAGGACAGCGAGCTTCACAGAAGCTGAAGGAAGAGCGCCTTCCCCAGAGGAGCAGTCAGGGGCCTGTGCACACGGCTGCGGTGCCCGGGACAGGGGGACCAGGCGGGGCTCAGCGGGGACAGGGCCCTGGCGGTGCTGGACAGCTGCTCCCGGTGACGGGTGACGGGCATGAGGACCGGGGAAGGCGCCCCCCACCCAGCGGCCCCCTCCCGCCTCCCTGCTGGCGCACGCTGGGGTCGGAGCCTCACTCATCTCCAGCGCCGTGGATACCCGATCATCACACCGGAAATGGGCGCGGAAATCACCATCTTGAAATTAAAGTCATATTTTAATTCTTTAGTGAATTTTCTCGAAGGGTTACAGCACATTTCATTAGACAGGTGTCTGCTCCCTTGCAGCACGTTGAGAAACTTCCAAGAATAGGGCTGCTTCGTGCCCCCCGAGGGGAAGCTCAGGAGAGGCTTGGGTACCTGCCTGAAAAGCTCCATCATCTTTCCTGTGAACAGCTGATCCAGGACGGAAACACTCACGCTGGTGTTCTGTAAGTTTGGTCTTTGATGAATGAGGTTAACCTTTAAAAGGTGCAGGGAGTTATATGTCCTGTACGTTTCCTTCTGTTTCCAGTTGACCGGCAAACAATTTCGAATGATGTCAAACAGGTATTTTTTTCCCCTAACTTTTTATTTTGAACTAACTTTAGTCTCACAGAGCATTTCCCTGGGGTGAGCAGCTTGCCGGGCCAGAGGGCGGCCCCAGGATCAGGAAACTCACTACCTACTGAGGCCCACCGTTCCCACCCCTCAGCCCCACGCCGTGCCCGCCTCCTCCAGTCTAAGATCGCCCTTGGACTCTCCTGTCCCCTCACCACTTGGAGCTTTGGAAGAGCGGTAATGATGTGTCTTGTCCAGTGTTCCTCAGCCGGGGTCTGCCTGACGTTTTCTCACCGTCGGCCTGGGGAAGGGCCTTCTCTGTCTCCTTCTCGTGCACAGGTCAAGGGGCTCACGGCCTCCACACAGCTCATCTCTGTGAGGCTGACCTCCTCTCTCCTAAGGGCCGTTCCCTCCACGTTTCTCCACGTGAGGTTACAGAGCTAGCGCCCCAAGCGTATGTGCGGTGTGAGAGCTTAAGTTAAACATCTCCACAGGTATGAGGAGAGACCCAGCCACCTCCACCCGCCGCGAGGGGAAAGTTTCATCCGAAAACCACAAGGTCGTGAGCTCGGAAGGTGTGGTGGCCGGACACCCCAAGGCCTCAGGTCCTGGTTGTGTGGGTCGTGGGGATGGCTGGTGTGCCAGGCCTGTGCACTGGATCGTTATTGAACACGGCACCTATAAACAAGTAGGTTAAAACATTGCTCAACCCTGCGTGTTGACAGGTCCCAGGTCGGCACCGCAGGGGATGTCTGTGCAGGAAGAATCACCCTGGAGGAAGGGAAACCGCAGTGGAGAGGCTTCAGCTCTGCGAGGAGCGACGAGCAGCAGAGGCTTCTCGGGCTGGATTTGAAGGACTCAGCCCAGTACGGCGCAGCCTTTCGGGAAGAGAGGAAGGGGAGGACGCTCATCACACGGTGTGACCTCAGCTCTCATTCATCAACACGCAACCCGCTCTCTGCCACCGGAGGAAGTTCCCACGGATTCCGTGGGGACCCAGGTGGTGGGACAGGCTCTCCTGTCAGCGGAACCGGGAGTCCTCAGCCAGGCAGCCTGCCATCAGGGTCCCAGGCCCATCCCGGGCTTGGAAATCAACCTGCCATTCGGGGGATGGGCGGGGCAAGTCATGTGCACAGTCCACCTTCACATGCGCCGCCTTCATCACAGCCGCCAGCTCCTCAAGCATAGCTGCCACAGACACTGCTCCGCCGCTGCAGTCTGGAAGGTGAGAGGAAGGAGGGAGGAGGGAGGAGGGAGGGAGGGAGCAGTGAGGAAGCAGTGAGAAGGAGGGAGGAAGGAGGGAGGAAGGAGGGGGGAAGCAGGGAGGAAGCAGGGAGGGAGCAGTGAGGAAGGAGGGAGGAAGCAGGGAGGGAGCAGTGAGGAAGGAGGGTGAAAGGAGGGTGGAAAGATGGAGGGAGGAGGGAGGAAGCAGGGAGGAAGCAGTGAGAAGGAGGGAGGATGGAGGGAGGAAGCAGGGAGGAAGCAGTGAGGAAGGAGGGAGGAAGCAGTGAGGAAGCAGGGAGGAAGCAGGGAGGAAGCAGGGAGGAAGCAGTGAGGAAGGAGGGAGGAAGCAGGGAGGACGGAGGGAGGAAGCAGGGAGGAAGCAGGGAGGAAGCAGTGAGGAAGGAGAGAGGAAGCAGTGAGGAAGGAGGGCGATAAGATGGAGGGAGGAGGGAGGAAGCAGGGTGCAGGCAGCATGGGCAGCAAGTGAAGCCACAGAGAGGACTGTTTCCCAATAAAACTCTACGTACACAGAAGGGCAGGTGGAATCAGCCAGCCCTGCTCTAGATCATTTACTGCCCAGAAGCAGCTATGTTCCACCGGCAGATTTGAAGGGAAAGGCCAGGTTTCCAAATGTGGAACGTGTCCCCCTGCTGAACCGCACTGGGAATCTCGATGCTGGAGGAAGGGCTCACAGAAGAAGGTAGCCGCCCCGGGGAGCCACTTGAGCTGTGAGTCCAGGTCCATCACACCTTCTGCACTCAGCTTCACAATAACCTCCGCATGTGCTGTGTTATCTCCTTCTTGTTCAGACAAAATTGGGGCTTGAAAGACTTCAAATTGAACTTGCTCCAATCCGTGTATGTTAATAAGCAGGACTGGCACTCCAGCCAGGACCAGCCGGCTGCCCCCTGAAGCGGCAGCGTGGCCCTTGTGCGTTAGGTGTGCTGACCTGCGCTGATTCCTCACCCACCAACTCTGGGAGTTCATTCCCACTGCGTGGCTTTGCCCCTTCAGGCTGCATTATTTTGACATATAGTCAGTCAAGAAATTTAGATGAAATAATTCCCTTTTCATCGTCTGTGAATTTTAGTCTTCACTTGGTACAACTAAAAATCTTACTTGAAATCCCTAAGAATTTGGTTCAGTGCAGTCTGATTCACGGTGTGCAAGGCAGCCTCTTCGCTGGTGGGGATGTGACGAACCAGCCCCCTCTGACCACCTTCAGAGACTCGCAGTGCCACAGACTGAACTCTTGCGTCCCCAGATCCATGCTGTGAAGGGGTGACTCCCGTGTGGTGGTGTTGGGGTGATGAGGTCACGAGGGGGGAGCCCCTTGATGGGATCGGTCCCCTGACAACAGAGACCCCACACGGCTCCCTTTCCTCGTCTGCCACGGGAGGACAGCCTCACCAGACACGGAACCTGCCCTGGTCGTGGACGTCCTGCCTCCAGAGCCCTGAGCATCTGTGTCTGCTGTTACGAGCCCCCCAGCACGGGGTGTGTCACAGCTGTGACCTGAAGGCGCTGAGACACCGTCTGGTCAGATGCTCCCATCCGTCCTGGTGCTGGAAGCGGCAGACGTAACCTCCACCTTTATTGTGAAGTGTGCACTGATCCCCTTTTCTAGCACTTTCTCGAACCCGCCACGTCTTTGACAAGGTGTCATGGAACCAACAGAGGATGGAAGATGAGCACTCCCCTCGGCCACGGCAGCCTCACACCCCAAAGCTGCAAGCCTCCAGGATGGCCTCTGTCTCCACCACATCTTTGCTCCTGCCCTTTGTACCTTTCCCCCAGCCTCGCCCGCGTGTCTGGACAGCCCCTCCGCGGGCCACTGCCTGACCCCTTGGGAGGATGCGGAAGTGGGATGTGGATGACCCTCATGAGAAGCCACGCCCTCTCGCGACAAAGCCACAAAGGGAAGGTCCTCACAGCGACTGGTCCCAGCAGTGGCCTCGTCCTCGTGGCTGGGCTGCCTTCCGTGTTATGAGAACACCCTGGTGGGAGACAATCGAGTGGCCCAGACTTGCCCTGAGGACAGGAGCGAGAGCTCTAGGATGAACCCTGCGTCTCCAGGGACCCGTCCCGGGACCGTCATCCCAGAGGGAAGGCAGGTGGTGGGTTCCCCGCACAGTGGCGTGAAGATGCCCCGTGAACTGCTCTGCCCCTGGTACCCAAGAGGTCCAAGAAATGCCGGCCGTTGCTTTCCCAGAAAACAGTGACGAATGAATGCTGCTTTGGTCCCCGGGTGAGTGGGGAGGGAGGCTGAGGAGGGGCCTTCCTCAGTGAGGCCCTTCATGCTGGGCCCTCTGAGCCGAAGCGGCCCCCAGGTGGCCATGGCTGGGGAAGGGCTGAGGGCAGGGCCTGGGAGTGGCCTCCCGAGTGGATTCAGGTGAGAAAGCTGTTTGCACAACAGGCAAGATGGATTGCTGTGGCCCGACGTCCACCAAGTCTGGAGGCCACGTCCACTGCCAGGTGTGTGTGTGTGTGGATGGCTTTCTGAGTAAAGTCAAAGTGGAAAAGACAAGGGGCTGATGTCTCCAGGAAAGATGAGCATTGATTTCTGCCCTGTTTCATGGCAACAGTCCATAGAGGTAAGGGATCCATTTCTGGAAGGAGAAAGGAGTAAGAAGTGGGGGAAACAGCCATAATGGGTTAGGGATGTAGCCAGAGGGGTGTAACCTCACTCCTGTGAGGCCGGGGTGTAGGCTTTACATGTGAAAGCGGTGAGGTGAGGTGGGGTGAAGTTGCAGTGTAGTTGGTGGAGGTTTGGTTCAGTGATTTGGAGTCGAGGTGGCGGTAATGGACAAAGGAACAAATACACAAACGGGGCCACTTTTTCATTTTGTGTCATGATGTCCTGCCATGGCTGGAGCCAGGGGAATTGCAGAAATACCAGGGAGGCTCTAGAAGTTCGAGCCCAGCCTGGGACAGCCCAGCCTAGATCCTTAGGGCAACAAGTGCAGGTTAAACAAGCACTTCGGGGACTAATGTCCAGCTGGCCCTTTTCCCTCCAGGTCACGCGGGTGGCTCCTGCTGGGAATGGAACTCTGGGTCCTGAGGGGCCTCAGAGTCCAAACTATGAGGAAGGAAGTGGGGACAATCGATCAGCCAGGCCGCAGAAGAGAGGAGAGGCCGGCCAGCTGTGTAACAAGTGCAGGACAGCCAAGCAGAGAGAATCAGGGCGCAAAATCAGATGTATTTATCGACAGGTGAAAATGTAGGAAAATGATTGGAGAGCCCCAATGCCAGGGACCAAGAAAAACACCGCCACAGTGTCTGAGGGGCGAGTGCAGCCTCTGGAGGACATGGTCAGAGTCCTGCATCGATGCCACGTTCCCACAGAGAAAAGGGAGGTTACTCATGCAGTTCCTGTCACTTCAGGGAAGCTCAGGGGCCTGAGACCTGGGAGCAGGCTGGGGGCAGCACAGGGGGTCCCACAGGAAGGGCCCGAGGGAGTGGGAGCGCCTGGGGGGCATGTCTACTCCTCGTGAAGTTTCTCTGGCTGCAGTCTGCACGGTGGCTGGAAGTGAGAATTCCAAGAGCGGGAAGCCCAATTACGGTTCCACAGATGACCCGCAGACGATATGCAAATCCTGGACGTTTCTAATTTGAGATGTTGCAAAAGTTACTATTACAAATATATGATTCACTAGCTCTGTCTTGAAATTGTAACCATGTGTTTATTCACCATTGCTCCCGTGTTCCAAGATCAGAGAAAAGCAATGTTTTATGTATCCCTTTCCCGTCGCAATTTCATGGTACAAAAGAAATGGCCCAGAGTTGAAAGGAAGGGAGAGAGAGAAAGAAAGAAACAGATCAGGAACAAAAAGAAAAAGAAGGAAAAGAATACTGTTCTGAGTTTGCTTCAAAGTATTAAAGTGACTCACGGGGAATAATCTTAAACTGAAGCTACTGACAAACATCTGGCAGGTGGTGGGTTAACTCAGAAGGAAGAGGAAGTGCTGCAGACGAGCACGGATGAAATCCTGGAATTCTGAAGGAGGATTTCCTGGAAGGAGGGCTGGATACTGGCATGGAGGTCATCTGGGTGCAGGTTACATTCTTCACATTAACTAATTTTGACTTTCTACTATTACAAAAGCACTCCATGTCCATTGCAGAAAAAGAAAAAAGATACGGATCAATAATGAAGAGAATTAAAAAGTCCCATAGCCTTACCACCCATTACGAAGTGGCCGTTGTAAATATCTTTCTAGACATTTTCTGTATGTCTACCTACATCTATCTATCATCTATGGATATGATTACACACACACACACACACACACACACACACACACTCTTCTAATGAGTGTGTCATTTTTAAAACAGAAAATTGCACGTGTAACATCAGGAACTGTTGTCCCTTCGCCACGCAGGAGTGGCAGGGTGCCGTGTGAGCCAGGCACCGTCATACATGCTCCCTGTTTACTGAACAGTCACTACCTCCTAGGTGTCATCACGATCCCGCTTGGCCACGAGGGGTGGGGCACGGGGCGTTACACGGCCTGGCCAGGGTCACTCGGAATTAAGTGTTGGGGCTGGGACTTGAGCCCAGGCCGTCGGCTCCAGCCTCTGGAGCCTAGACTCCTTCTCAGGGCACTTTATAGCATCTAGTGACTCTGTAGTATTTCATCATATTGATATGCCATAATTTATTTTTCTTGTTTCAATGTTTTCCCTATTATAAAGCACAGTGCAAAGAACATCTTATAGTGTAATGTTTGTCTACGAACCAAATGATTTCTCCCAAACCCAGCAGTTAATCCACTGGACCAAAGGTCGCTGTGCTCTTGAGAGTCTGGGATCAGTGCCGACCCGTTGCTTCCTGGAGGGGACAGAGACCCTCCCACTCCAGGCAGCGGCCAGGATGCCCCCCAACTCCGTTAACGGATGCGTAGAAGCGTGTTTGGGGGAGCTCTTGGCACTCGTTTTCATTCTAGAGGCCATACTTCCCTGAAAAGCAAGTCCCTTTTTCTCTCCAAAGAGACCTTCAACCAGGCTGCACTTTTCAGCACAGAGTCAGGAGGGAACGTGACGAGGATGTGGCCCGTTAGCGCCACACAGACGCCCACCCGGTCCATGGTCTGTCCCCACGTGCATCAGGCAGTGTGGACCCACCCTCTACAGCCCGGCATGTGAGACACCGTGCGCTCGGCTGCATGGGGAAAAGCATGCTTGGAGGGGCAGTGTCGCGGGGCGCTCTGTCCCCAGGGGGCGAGGCAAGGCCACTGCACCTCCGTCCGCGGGCTGCGCCCTGGGCGTTGGCCTCATCCCACAGCCCCAGCAGGGCGGCAGGTGCCCCTCTTGCATCCCACTGGCCCCGCCTCAGTCTTCCGTCCTCTGGGCGAGGCTCGGGGCCAGAGGCTGGGCGGGCAGCGTTGGGGGGCGGCTGAGGACCCGTCATCACCACGGCATCCAGGGGGCAGGGCGGGACCTCAGTGCCTGTCCCCTCCCATGAGAGTGGCTATGCTTCCCTTCTAACAAAGTCAGAGGCAGAATGATGCCAGACTGCGACACAGCTCCCAGGGCCTGAGCAGCAAGGGCCTCCCTCCATCTTTTCTTGATTTGCGCCCAGGGCTCGCTTGGCCAGGGTTGTGTGAGTTCTGAGGACTGCCTTCCAGGCCCTGGAGACGGCTGTTTACCCACCAGGTGGTGTGGAGCATGGAGGGTGTTACTGGAGGGGAGGTCACGGGCCCCCGTTAACTGCTTCCTGACGCTGTCTTCTTGAGACGCGGACGGAGCCTTCCCTTGTAACCGCATGGGATTTACTGAATCCGTCCTGGACGGAGGACCCTCCGTCTGCAGGGTCTTCCTGCAATCTCACGCCCCAGCCCCGAGCGCCAAACCTTCTCAGGCTGCCTGGCAGCCCCACCCTTGTGCAAAGGAGCTTCTCCACTTACTCTTCCTGCAGTGAAGTGAGCTCCGACCTGGGGAGTTTGCATCCTGTTTGCAAACAAACTGAAAGTTCATGGAGTTTGGGTGGGAACTGGCCTTCAGTTGCCGCAGCCGAGTGTCCAACCCTCCTATGGAAGCTGTAATTCTGTAAACTTTCTACTGTGGTCCACATGGGCAGGCAGGTAGGTGTGACCTCCCCAGGGTCCCCCATCCTTGGGCACAATGGCGAATTTGAGGATACTTGTCTACAGGTCAGTGCAGGTCCGGGCCGCTTCCCCCCACCCTCTCTCCCCTCCCCTGGGCCAGAGCATCCTTCCGCCACAGCATCCTTCCACCACACCCGAGCTCAGAACCTCCCAGGTGTTTTGATCAAGGACACAGGTAGACTCTGACCTGTCTGCTGGCCGCAGGGCCACAGAGCCACAGAGGCGGGAGGTCTGACAATGCGCACGGGAATCTGGCGCCCTTAGATCCCGCGATTCCTATTCTGGAACTGCCGCGACAGCCAAGAAAAGTGCTGAGAGACGCGTGGGCACCCAGCGCGTGGGGACTGTCAGAACCTAACCAGAAGTAACCTGACATCTCCAGGGCCCGGAAGGACCACGGGGCGTCCAGCTGGCCCCATGCAGGTGGGGAGGTGGAGGTGCGGGGAGGACACGGCAAACAGCACGCTCTGGTGCGCCCACCCCCTGCCCCGTCCCCAGGACGACCATAGCCGTGCCCGAGAGGGTGCCCGGTGTGGAACGCCTGCCTTCTATTTTAAACCTTTTGGAATTACTTTCGCTTTTTTCATGACAATTTATTTACTTGTATAATATAAAAACCAAGCATAAGTTACTTAAAATAAGACAAATGTTTAAGCTACCAAAACTACTTTAATGTGCCCAACCTGCTCTTGACAGAATCGTCTCTGCTCACGTGGGTTCAGCCTGGGAAGCTCCACACAGGACAGGCACCCCCCTCCCCTGCCCGCTGGCAGCGCCCGTCCTCACTCTGCCCATCACCCCCTCAGGCTGCTTTCTAAGTTTCCATTTTCTCTGTGTTTTCACCCGTCTTTTCTTTCTCTGTTGTCACGACACAACTCACTCTCGTGGGGAAAGGAGGCCGTGAGGGTGGCCAAAAGCCTACTGATCTGGGCGGCCAGCCGTCTGTCGACGGAGCTGGGTCAGCCGGGGAGGAACCAGCCCCCGGGCTCCCGCCGTCTAAACCTGCGCAGTGGGCGCCCTGGTCCCCATTTGCTGTGGGAGCTCCTGCCAGTGAAGGGAATGGCCCTCAGTCCCCAGACAGTCTTATTTGCAGGTTGTGGACAGGGCTGCCACAATACAAGCCCTGGAGGTAGGTCCAGGCGTGGAAACCGCGGGGCCCTCCAGGCTTCAGGGCCAGAAGCCCAGCCCGGTGTTTTCCTGAATCTGCCATCTCAGCCTCCGGCGCAGAGCTGTGAGGGGACGTGTGGGCGGGAGGCAGACAGAGCGGGAGTCGGGCCGCCGGGTCTGCCGAAATCCAGGAGGCACTTTCTCAGGCGTGAGCCCCTTCCGAGCGCGGGGGACAGAGCCAGCCGAGGCGACCGAGAGACAGCAAGCGTGTCGGTGGAGACGCTGACACGCGGCCACGTGGCCACAGGTGTGCAGGAGCTGCTCTGGCCGGATGCTGCCGAGGGAGCACAGCCTTCCTGGAGCCTCCCCGGCGCAGCCACTGCCGACTCGGCCCGGGAACACGGGACAGGGGCCCACTGACCACGGCCACTTCCCAAAAACAGAGATCCAGAAGGAAAATGGAGCCTGGGGGAGGAGGACGGGAGAGGCCCCTGCCGTCCCTCCGGCAACGCGCTCAGCCGCGCCGCCCACTGCAGAGACCGCCCCCCTCCCTGGCCGCCCTCGCGAGTGGCGGCGGCAGCCACCCTCGTAAATCTGCCGGCTGCTGACAGCAGGCTGAGGGCGGGGGCCGGGGCACTCGAGTAGTCGCCCCTCTGCTCGAACCCGACCCCCCTCACAGCAGGCAGCTCGCCTGGCCTCGCGGGGCCTCTGTGAGGCCCAGTGAGGAGCCCGGGAAAGGGCAGGTGCCCTGTGGTGGTTCATGGTCTGTCCCCGGCCCCCAGGTGAGCGTTGATCCCCAGACTCCGTGGCTGTGTAGCTGAGCAGACACACAGGGCCCACCAGAGCCCAGGCACACTGAAACCAAGCCCCACGCGACCCCTGGGCCTCTGGACGCCACGGGCCTGGGCCCCGCTTCGGGGCCCCTCCCCTGCTGGGGAGTCTCTTCGTGGGCACCAGGTGGAGGCCAGGCCACGAGGCCACAAGCGGGCCCCCAGGCCTCAGCTTCCTGGTGCAGACCCAGCGGCAGGTGGATCCTGGGACCCTTCTCTGCCCAGGAAGGACCGTGTTCCACGGCGACACCGCAGCACATGGACCTCCAGGCCAGGCCGGCCTCCGTCCGCGGACGAGCCCCTGCTGGGCCTGGAGGACCCGAGGGAGCGCGTGGCAGGTTCTCAGCCACCCAGCCCAGCGGCTGCACCCCCAGACCACTCCGGGCTCCCGAGACCTGAAAGCACGGCGAGGCGCCCGGCAGAAAAGTGGCCTTTCTGCAGCAGAGGACACCTGTGCCAGCGTCCACTCTGTCCTGCACCTTCTTCACGACTCCTTCTTGCCGGTCAACAGGTCCGGTGAAAACCACAGCGCCCCCCTCGGGGAACACAAGGCCCCGCCCACTTCAGCGTTGCAGGGCAGGAGGCTGCCTGGGCTCTGGTGCTGCAGGCGGCGTTGGGAGGGGACAGCCCCCCTTGCAGCCCCGCTGGGCCCGGGACACTCCAAGTCTCCCATCTTCTGCGCCCCACGCTGGCCCCTGAAGAAGGTCTGCAGTTGGGAGCAGGTCAGAGGCCTTGGCCCTGCTGGGTGAGGGGCCCGCGCAAGCCTGCAGAGCGGGGGGAGCCCAGGGGAGAAGCCAGGACTTGACCAGGAGACACGCCCACCCGAACAGTGTACCTGGCTCTGGAGGCTCTGTGGGGCTTTCTGGGCAGGGCATGGGGAGGGGCTCAGGGGGCAAAGCCTGGATGCAGCCCCAGACCTGCAGGCAGACACATGGCCCCATCCCTCTGGCTCAGCTTCTGACAAAACAAGCCGTAGACACTTCAAGCCCTGAAATCTGTCCCAGGTGTGGCCTTCCTGGAAGCCAGAGGTGCGGAGGCCCCAGGCAACCCTCACCCGAATGATGACCGTGTGTGGGTGTGCACCAGGCACCAGATGCCCGAGTCAGCTTGCCCCCGGTTTCCTGGTCGCGCGCGTATGTGCGTGTGGGCATGCACGTGCGTGCGTCTCAGTGCGCTTGAGTGTGTTTACAGCTGAGACACGTTCTGCCCCTGCTTTACTCCTGGGGTCCTTAGGGGTGTTGCTGTGTCGTTCTGACGTGTGAACATTTGGAGTTGGCCGGTGGTGGCGTCACCAGCCGAGACCACACAGGACGAAGCACCCAGAGCCGTGGCCCCTCCCTCGAGACCCCAGGTCTCCTTTCCAGCGAGCACGGGAAGCTTACACAGAAGGGAGGGTGCGGTAGCCCCAAGGTGTGTGGGCGCCTCCAGAGCTGAGCTGAGAGCTAGGCTGGAACCAGGCGGCGTCAGTGCCCCACAAAGACACTCCTGTCTGCAGGCCGGGGCGCCCCACCTGCCCCCGAACCCAGGGTAAAGAGCTCTGTCCACGAGGGCCCAGCGGAGCACTGGCACGAGGCAGGTCCTTAAGTGTCAGCAGCGGGAGGCAGGGGGCCCTCAGCCCACTCGGCTGGGCTTCCGTCTGAGCCGCTACCTGGGCGTCATCGCCTCTAACTGATGGGAGGAGGTCCCTCCTCCACCAGCTGCTGACATGCTGGTCGGCCTCGGTCCCACCCTCACGGCCCCTGTGCCGCCTGTTTTGCCAAGTCACGGACCCTTAACCCCCAAGGCCTCGTGGCCCCTGTGGCCGGGCTGTGGCCGGCCGTGGGGTTGGGTGGTGTCCCTCCCCGGAATCTGCCCCACTGGGGCATGGACGCACGGGAGCACGAGGCAGGAGGGAACCCTGTGCCGAGCACCTACTGTGTGCCTCCAGCCCCCGCAGATGTCACTCACGGCATTGAAGTAGGTTTTAGTTATCGCCCTTTACGAATAAGTGGGTCCAGGTTGGCAGGTGTGGCTGAACAGGAGCCTCAGGCCTGGGGCCAGGACTGGCTAGATGCCGCAGCGAGAGCAGACCCGGGCCTCCCTGTGCGAGGCGGCCCGTCTCCCTCCTGGCCCGAATTAGGCCTGCAATGCAGCATCACTGGGAGTGTTTCCGGCCTCTGTGACGCTCAGCAGCGTCTCCCCCTTGAGCAGGTTGGAAAGCGGATCAGTGGAAAGGTGGGACTCGGCCGGAGCCGTCCAGCCGGGCTGCCCCGTGGGAGCCACAGGAACAGAAGCCCGCACGGTTGGGGGGCTGCGCTGGGCGTGGGGGGCTGGGGCCTCAGGCCGCACCGAGGGGAAGGAGGGCTCTGGGAAGGACGGCGCACGGCTGGCTGTGGCTGCAGCTCCGGGGGAAGCGTGACCGGTTCTCTCTGGGCCGAGCTCCAGGCCCCTGAGGGCTTCATCGCTTAGGTCGCTGCACCCAACCATCTCAGCCTCCCAGGGTCACCCCCGTCCTGCAGGGTCCAGGCCCACCCCCGTCCTGCAGGGTCCAGGGCCCACCCCCGTCCTGCAGGGTCCAGGCCCACCCCCGTCCTGCAGGGTCCAGGGCCCACCCCCGTCCTGCAGGGTCCAGGCCCACCCCCGTCCTGCAGGGTCCAGGGCCCACCCCCGTCCTGCAGGGTCCAGGCCCACCCCCGTCCTGCAGGGTCCAGGCCCACCCCCGTCCTGCAGGGTCCAGGCCCACCCCCGTCCTGCAGGGTCCAGGCCCACCCCCGTCCTGCAGGGTCCAGGCCCACCCCCGTCCTGCAGGGTCCAGGCCCACCCCCGTCCTGCAGGGTCCAGGCCCACCCCCGTCCTGCAGGGTCCAGGGCCCACCCCCGTCCTGCAGGGTCCAGGGCCCACCCCCGTCCTGCAGGGTCCAGGCCCACCCCCGTCCTGCAGGGTCCAGGGCCCACCCCCGTCCTGCAGGGTCCAGGCCCACCCCCGTCCTGCAGGGTCCAGGCCCACCCCCGTCCTGCAGGGTCCAGGGCCCACCCCCGTCCTGCAGGGTCCAGGGCCCACCCCCGTCCTGCAGGGTCCAGGCCCACCCCCGTCCTGCAGGGTCCAGGGCCCACCCCCGTCCTGCAGGGTCCAGGGCCCACCCCCGTCCTGCAGGGTCCAGGCCCACCCCCGTCCTGCAGGGTCCAGGCCCACCCCCGTCCTGCGGGGTCCAGGCCCGTGCACCCGCAGGGAGCCCCCGGGGAGCCCCGCTCCTGCCCCAGCTCTGGGTGGAGCAGCACTGCGCGCACTCGCTGCCGGGGCCTCGGCCAGAGAAGAGCACGGCTCAGCGGCCTCACCCGCACCCTGGGCCCGCCCTCCTGGGCCCGCACTCCCCGGGACTTTGCCGCTTGTGAGACTCTTTCCTGTGACCTTAAACCCTCCCCTGAATCCTGGAGAGGTTTTTGTCACAGCTGGTCCTCTGCTAGGGGCACACACAGCTCCACGGTCCTGCGAGCCACCTCTCCCGTCGGTGAGGGACTTGCTGGTGACTGACCTCCGCGCACACCAGGAGGGACAGGGCCGAGCCGAGACCAGCAGCCCTGGGGCGGAGGGACACCCCTGGCCGACCCAGCCCCTAAATAGCGGCCTCCTCCTCGGCCGGACACCATCACAGGCCGCACAGAGGACGACGCCCTGCTGTCCCCATTAATGGCGCGTGGAGACCAGCCCTGGCACGGCGCCTTTCCGGCATCTGCAGACGCACCAGGGTCCAGGAGCCGCAGTGCTTCTCGGTGGACGGCGTCCCTCGGCCAGCGCGCTTTGTGTCTGGACAGAGGCCCATCTGGAAATGGGGGAGCCTGGTTCAGATGTCTCTTCATAAACGGCGTCGCAGGAGCTCATTAGCACGAAGCTATACTGGGAGCTAAGGGGCGGCCAGTCCGTTTTCTTTTATGGCTCCAAACCTCTTTGCCATCTTGGAAGCATTTATTTTCCCCAAAAGTCACATCTCATGCCTCATCACCGCATCCCACTGCAAATGGAGAGGCTCCATCAGGGACCCGGCTCTGGGAACCGAGCCCTAGATCCAAGTCTGGGGGCCCGGGGAAGAAACAGCCTCAGTGCATTTACACGCCGTGCCCTCTGGGTGGACTCCGTCTGAGCGCCTCCCCGCCACCCCACCCAGGCAAAGCCCACGCTGTGGCTTTTGTCCCGGACGTTGCTGGGACCCAGCGCAAGGCCTGGCTCTGCACCGTGCTGCCCAGTCCGGGGACGCAGACCTAGCTGACCTCAGTCGAGGCTGAGCGAGTGTCTGCTCCCATCTCCCTGGCCCACCCTGCTGCAGGGCATCTCCCCAGCCGCTGCCTGGCCGCCTGCACCCGACAACCTGTTGGTCACCGGCCAAGTCTGGCCTGCTCACTACTCCAACATGGGCCACCAGGGAACTGCAAAGGAAAAGGGGACCTCAAGGAAAAGCAGGACCCACTGCTCTGCAGCCCTCAGCATCCCCCAAGCCCAGCTCGTCCCCCAGAACCCCAGCCTGCAGCCTCACCGGGATGTGATCAGTTGAGACGAGCCATCCCAGGTAGGCTGGGCCCAATCCAAGGACTGGTGTCCTTACAAGAGGGGAGATACAGATACCAGGGAGGGGCCGGGTGACCACAGAGGTGCACCCAAAGCCAAAGAACAGCACAGCTTGCTGGCTGTCACCGAGGCCAGCGGAGGACATGGGTTAGAACTGAGAATAAATTCCTGTTGTTTAAACCCCTCGGTCTGTGGAGTTTGTTACAGCAGCCGTGGGAACTAACACAGCCCCACGCATGCTTTCTCTTCCCCTCCGAGAGAGGCCCTGGAACCGTCTCCTGTTTCACAGCTGCTGGGGCCCCTGCTCATGGGCTGTATTGAGGAAGCCCGGGACCCTGTTCTGCCCTGTCCAGGGATGCTCGTCTGTGAGGTCCCCTCTGTGGGTTGGCCAGCAATGGACCCCACAGAGGGAACACAGAGACAGGTCCACAGTGAGACCTGCCCTGCCGCAGATATGAAGGTTACTTAGTTCCCGGATTTCCTTGGGAGTTTAGAAGCTCCAGGACCCGCTGGCCGCGGGAAGACAGTGTGGAGCTGGAGCTGGAGGAAGACTCTCTGGATTTCAGCCGAGCTCCACCCTGTGCCTGCTGTGTGACCCTCAGTAAGCAGCTCAACCTCTCTGAGTCTCAGTTTCATGATACTCATTTTTAAAAGCAGTTTAACGTGACATACTATAAACCAGATATATGTAAAGTGTGTAACTTGATGAGCTCTGACAGACGTATATGCCTATGAATCCATCACCACAATGAAGAGATTGAACAAACCCATTACTCACAAAGTTCCGCTTTGTGACACCTCTGTCCTGCCCTCCTTCCCCACACTCCTCCCAGGCAACCACCAATCTTTCCGTCACGATAAATTACTCTGCATTTCATAGAACTGTACGCAGGTGGAATCATAAGTACACACTCTCTCCGTCTGGTTTCCTTCACTCGGCGTAATTTTGAGATTCACCGATGCTGTTAACACTTGTCAATAGTTGATTCCTCCGTATACTGAGCTTACCCCACACTGTTCATCCCTTCACTTGTGGGTGAACATTTGGGTTTTCTCAGGGTTTAGTTACTACAAATGAAGTTGCTATGAGCATTTACATACAAATCTTTTCATTGACAAATACTTCAGTTTCTCTTGGGTAAATACAGGGAAGAGATGACTGGGTCACATGGGGGACACAGGTTTAACTTTTCAAGACACAGACAAGTGTTTACATCACTTTGTGCCCGACAGTGAGTAAGCTCCCAGAGCCTCCACCCGCCACCAGCCTGGGGACAGTGCCTCTCACTGCACATTCCAATGTGTACAGTGGCTTTACCTGCACGTCCCCAGTGGCTGAGGAGGTTCAGCATCTTTTACGTGCTTCTTTGACATTTGTGTATCCACGCTTTTGCCAACTTCTGCTGAGCTGTTTGTTTGCTTAGAATTGAACTGTAAGGCTATACATTTTTTATACATTCTGTGCACAAGGCTTTTATCAAATGTATGATCTGCTGATGTTTCCTCCCAGTCGGTAGCCTTTTATTTTCTTGATAGTGTTTTTCACAGAGCGGTTCTTAATATAAAGAACTATAATTCACCATGTTTCGCTTCTAAGTCAGGCTTTTGGTGTTGTATCTGAGAAACCTTTGCCTGAAGTCACAAAATTTTCTCCTATGTTTTCTTTTGGAAGTTCTATAGTTTCAGGTTTTACTTTTAAGTCTATGATCCACTTTGAGTTCATTTATGTACATGGTGTAATGTATTGAATTGATGTTCTTTTTTCAAATATGGATATCCAATTTTTCCAGCATCTTTTGTTGACAAAACTAACCTTACTTCATTGAAATGCCTTTGAAACTTTGTCAAAATTATTCCTAAGGCTTCCCTGGTGGCACAGTGGTTAAGAATCTGCCTGCCAGTGCAGGGGACACAGGTTCAAGCCCTGGTCCGGGAAGATCCCACATGCCGCGGAGCAACTAAGCCCGTGTGCCACAACTACTGAAGCCTGCGCACCTAAAGCCCGTGCTCTGCAACAAGAGAAGCCACCGCAATGAGAAGCCCGCGCACCGCAACGAAGAGTAGCCCCCGCTCGCCGCCACAAGAAAAAGCCTGCACGCAGCAACAAAGACCCAACTCAGCCAAAAATAAATAAATAAAATAAGTAAATTTATTTTAAAAAATTATTCCTGGACTCTCAATTCTATTCCATTGATTCATTTGTCTATCAGGGTGCCGATACCACACTGTCTTAATTACTATAACACTGGGTTATCTGAGTCCTCCCATTTCCTTCTTATTTTCAAAGTTGTTTTGACTATCCTAGGCCCTTTGCATTTCCTTGTGAATTTTAGAATCAGCGTGTCACTTTCTACAAAAAAGCCTGCTGAGATTTCATAAGGGCTGCATTTAATCTATAAATTAATTTGAGCATAATTTTCTTCTGACCCATAAACACAATATATCTCTGCATTTATTTAGAATATCTTTAATTTTTCTCAGCAATGTTTTGTCATTTTCATTGTATGTATTTCACATCTTTTATCAGATTTACCCTTAAGTATTTTGCATTTTTATGCTATTGTAAATGATATTGTGATTCTAATTTAAATTTCTGATTATTTATTGCAAGTACCTAGAAATAAAATTGGTTTTTAGATATTATTGTCTTTTATCCTGTAAACTTGATAAACTCATTTATTGGTTCTAGTAACTTTTTGTAGGTTTCATCAGATTGTCTGTGTAGACCATCGTGTCCCTGGCGAATAAAAACAGGTTTACTCTCTCCCATCCAATGTGCGTATCTTTTATGTCCTTTCTTGCTGTCTTGCACCGGCTAGAACCTCCACTGAGACGTGAGTAGAAGTGATGAGAATGGACATCCTTGCTTTGTCCTGATCTTAGGGGGAAAACGTCCAGTGTTTACGATTAAGTATGATGTTACCTCTAGGCTTTTCATAGATGCCCTCTATCAGGTTGCTGACTATCTTTATCAGGAATACATGTTGGATTTCTTCAAATGTTTTTCCTGCATATGAGATAATCATATGATTTTTCCTTTTTAATTTTTTAATATGTTGAACTACACGGATTAATCTTAATTAAATTGCGTTGTTGAGATAAACCTCACTTGGTCATGCTATAGTATTACTTTTATATATTGATTTTATTTTATAAAATTTTGTTAAGAATTTGCATCTATGTTAATAAAGATTTTGGTGTATAGTTTTATTTCCTGTAATGTCCTTGTGTAGTTTTGGCATTTAATTCCCTTAATAGATACAGGGATATTCATGATATCTCTCTTTAAATGAGGTTTGGTGGCTTTTGTCTTTCAAGGAATTTGTCCATCTCAACTAGGTTGCCGAATTTTTTACTTAACAAATGCTTTGTCATCTTTACCCCAGGTGGTATTTTTTGCTTTGAAATCCACGTTGCCTAACACTGAGTCGCTCATAATATCCCTTATTATCCTCGTGCTATCTGTGGAATCTGTGGTGATGCCACCCTTGCGATCCCTGGTGTTGGTGACTTGTGTCTTCTCTCTTTTCTCCCTCATTAGTCTGACAGAGGTTAATCAAATTTATTGATATTTTCAAATAAGCAGCTTTGGGGTTTGTTGGTTTTTTCTATTCTTTTTGTCCTTCAGTTTCAATAATTTCTACCCTTCTCTTCTTTATTTCTCTATTCTGCTTCCTGTGAATTTAATTCTGTCCTCCAGTGTCTTTAGGTGGCATCTGCCTCAGTCCTGCTCCCATATCCTCTCCCAGCCGCTCCCTCCCAGGTAAAGGAAGGTGCTGACACACACCCGCCTGTTAATGCCCGAGCCTAAGACTCAGCATCCCTGCCCCCCGTGTGAGCCACGAGCAGACCTGCTGGCTCCAGCTCAGATCAGATTCCAACTCCGGTCACGTCTCACCCTTTCCTCAAGTCCCACCCTGCGTTTCCACTTAACTTCTGCACTCTTCTCACAGCACCCAGAGTGCACTTCACAAAACATAAACCGGGGAGCACTGCCACTTAGAACCCCGAGTTATTGTGTCAGAAGTCCAGCCAGTCCAAGGCCACCAGGCTGTGAGGAAGCCCAAGCCACACGGGGAGGCCAGGCACAGGGGGAGGCCACACGCAGGGGGAGCCCACGTGCAGGGGGAGGCCAGGACAGGGGCTCCAGACAACAGCCCCAGCGGGTCCTGCGCTCTGAGTCATCCCAGGCGAGCCCAGACTTATGAACAAGGAGACTTTAAGGTAATGCCAACCTTCAGTCACCTGAGTCTTCTCAGCTGAGGAGACCTTCCCGAACGTGATGGAGCAAACCGTCCCCTTCCACGCCCTGTCCAGTTTCCTACACAGAATCATGGTGGTTGTTTTAAAAAGACTGTAAATCATATCACATTATACCCCTTCTTAAAATTCTATCATAACCGTCTTACAGCTCCCCAAATGTAGTTACTGGCGACCCACAAGTTCCACGTGTCGGTACATACCCGAGAGAAATGAAAACATACATTCACGCAAAAACGAATCCACAGCGCAGCATTTTTAGCAATGTTAGCGCCATTATTTGCAAGAGCTAAACGTGGGACAACCCCAACGGCCATCACCTGATGAATGGATAAATAAAATACGGTGTATCCAAACCACAGGGCGAATTTGGCGGTAAAATGTACTGAAGTACTGACACAACACCGATGACCCTTGAAAACGTTACTCTAAGTGAAAGACACCGGTCACAAAGGCCCCGTGTCATGTGATCCCCTTTACATGGAACGTGTAGAGTATGAAAACTCATACAGGCAGGAAAGAGACTGCTCACTCTATAGCGCTGGGATTCGGGGAGGAGACGGTGAGGCATGGGCAGTGGCTACAAGGTTTCCTTACGGATAATGAAAACTCTGAAATTAGATTGCCGCGGTGGTTTCACAACTTTGTGAGTGTACTAAAAACCACTGAGTTACATACATTAAACAGATTGTACGGGGTGTGGATTATGCCTCGATAAAGTTGTTGTCATAGATTTTCACCCGTAAAGTGAAAGAGTTTTCATCATGTTCACACAGGTTCGCCAGCTCTGGGCTCATCTACCGCGAACCCAGTTCCTTCTCCCTCCCTCCCGCTCTGCTGCGGCCCCTCGGCTTTGCCGCTCAGGGGCGTCCCCACTGACCCATCTCAGGGACACCACACTTGTCCTCTTTTTCGTCCTCACACCCTCATGGGCCAAATACTCTTTGGGTAGCGAGTGCTTCCCATAAAAAAATGTCTTTATTTGAAGGCTGTGGTGCCGTCCCCCTGCACCGTGCTCTTATCGGAAGCACGTTCCCACCCGCGTGTACAGGCCATGTCTGCTCCTTCCCCACTCAGATGGCACCTCCACAAGCGCAGGGCTGCGCCTGGCACAGAGCAGCCTCGAAACATTCGCAGAAACACTAAGGAACCTAGAAGAGACTGGAGAGAACAACCACAGGCCCCCCCCCAGCCTCCTCTCTTCCTCCTGGGAAGCTCTGTTGCCGTCTCAGTGACGGTGCCTGAGGCCTGGCACCTGCAGCCTCTCCTGTCCTCCAGGGGAGAGCCCGGCTCATCCTTCAGGGGAACGCCCTGTGGCCCTTTCCAGGGCTTTGAGGTGCGCGTGGCCTCAAGTCAGCACCCCCGGGCACCCGACAGGCGGGAGAAGAGGCAGCCCCCAGAGTTAATCTGGGCCCGTTTCAACAGCCGCTCCTAAACGCGCGTCCCGTTTAGTTGTAAAGGCCTCTGAGGCCATTGTTCAGTGCAGACCAATTGGTTATTAAAAACATATGCACTGAGGACTGGCCACTGTGCAACTAGATATATATCTTTCGCAGGAAAAGCCTCAAGAAATGTGTTTCTTATAAGTAATTAGTATTAATTGAGCAGTATAATAGCTATCCTACTAAACCAAAATGCAACACATGCACGTCCCTTTGGAGGAGTGGCGCTGGGAACCGGCATCCAGCTCCCTCTCGCTCTGCCCCTGCCTGGCCTCCCAGGGCCCGGGCCGCGTTGGCTGTCGGGAAGGGCTCAGAGCATCGGACAGAGGGCAGTGGATGCCACATCCAAGGGACCAGCGTCACTGCCCTTCAGTGGCAGACTCCCATTTCGGACCGTCAGAATCCTGGGCAGGCACTGGGGAAGGGAAGACCTGGGACCCTTGGGCGTCTATCCCCTGGGCCATCTTGTTGGAGATCAGATGTCTAACATAACAGGCGTGTGTTTCAGAATCTCAAGGAGGATCCAAGAAGGGACCCCCCCCCGCCGTCCACCTTTTGGTTCCTGTCATAGAACGTTCACTTCAGCAGCCTGATTCCCAGGTCAACACCACAGAGTTCCCCAGACACACACACCACACACATTCACACACCACACACATTCATATACCACATACATTCACACGTACCACCCACACCACACACATTCACATATTACATACATTCACACGTACCACATATACCACACACATACCATACACACCACACAAACCCACACATGCCACACACATTTATACACCATACATTTTTACACACATGTTTACACGTCCCACTCACCACATATATTTACACACACCACACAAACACATGTTTAAACATACCACATACCATACGCACACAGATACATTCTTAAACACACACACACACACACACACACACACACACACACACACAAGAACCTAAAGCAACCTCAGGCATGTAGACAGAATAACCCGTTCCTAGTTACAATAGCTTTTTACTGAACATCTGCCTTGGCCTGAATGCTCTTTTAACCATTTGCTCTGCATTATTTTGTTTACTCGTCTCAATAGAGTCTAAGAAGAGGCCGCCGGTGTCCTGGCACTCTATAGGGTGGGAGATGGAGCCCCAGGGGTGCAAGTTCCCTGTCGAACATCTCACAGCCCGTGGTGACTGAGTGACGACTCTAACACTCAAGCCACACGCGCTCAGCACCTTTTGGGACAGTCAGCTGATGAAACACACAGAATTATCTGGAGAGCTTTTTGGTTCAGAGGTGACCTGCCTCTGGTGAGTACTGATGGAGGAATGCCCACCTGCGCATCCTCTTCCGTCGCTGGCTTGATTTTGCAAATGGAAATCATGTCCTGGGGGGGAAGAAACACAGAACTGATGGTTTGGTTGCAGGCTCTCTTGTTTCTGGATCGTCCGTTGCGTTTATCCCCCCCACTCTCTCTCCTGAAGCCCCCCACTTTCTGGTCATGACAGGCCAGGACACTATCAGAGGGAAAAGGAAGGGACGTTGCCCAGAAGGTCACCAGATGCGTGTCCCTCACCAGCAGCCGCAAGCCAGAGCGCACGTACTGAGGGAAAGAAAGCACGCGCTGACATCTCTAAAGAGACCTAAGAGAAAGGCAGACCCACTACCAGGTGTTGTCCACATGCCCAGAGACAGGGCGCTGCTCCCGCCAAAAGCCCACGTTCCCGCATCCCCTCCACCTGCACCTGAGCAAGCGGAGTGGACCCTCCCTCAGTCGGAACCCTCCCAGGGCCTCCCCCCCGGGCTCCACACTGGCCACTCCAAGCCCTGCTCCAAGCCCCGGGCCCCACACTGGCCGCTCCTATGGCTGCGTGCCTGCCCGCCGGGCTCCGCTCCTGCCCGGAGGCCGTCACACCAGGAGCTCTTGACCGTCCCCGGCTTCCCTCAAACGCACCTCCTCCCAAGTCAGACCCTGGGCCCCTAGTGCCCTCAGCGTCTGGCAATGCCCCGTTACAACACTGACCACGCCATTTTTATCATCACCGTCATTGTTAGCTGTCTGTTTTCACCTTTAGTTTGTGAGTCCATCAAAGTCAGGGACCAGAGCTCACTTATTTTTCTGATCCAAGGGCCGAGCCATCCTCAGTGTATCACAGACACTTAAACCATCTTTGCTGAATGGAAGGGCTGATGTCCACACAACATGTGGAATTAGGGCTTTAAGGCCCTGGCTGACCCAAGACTGTGGGTTGTCCTTGAGATTCACTTCGTGGGTGTCCGCACCTTCATTTTAAGGAAGAGGGTTTATAATCCAAAGGCCTCTGTGTAACTCTCACCTTATCCTAAATGCCTGAGGTCGGTAACATGCCGAGACGGTGTTAGGTGCTGGGGTCAGGGCCCTCACTGTGCGGTCAGCGTCCTGGAAGATTGTGGAGGGGGCCCAGCCCTCAACAGCAGAGATCACAGACGTGCCGCCTGCACCCAGGGCACGGGTCTGTGGGCCACATCGGGGAGAGGCGGCACCCGGGCACCAGGGGGGAGGGCACCGGCAGGCGGAGGCCCCAGAGCCCAGGTCCAGAGCTTCTCGAGGTGAGGGTACCACCTCCAAACACCAGCACGTGGACCTGGGGGACATGGGATGAGGGAAGGAGGGCCGGGAATGTGACGTCCCAGGGCTCTCAGCGAGGGAGCCTGGGGGGAGGGATGGGGGCAGGGAGGATGAGAGCTGGGGACACAGCCGCAGGGTGCGGCCCACCCTCCTCTTCCTCCCGTGGTCCCGCAGGAACACGCGGCCCGGGGCACACCCGGGGGGCAGCATGGGGGTCGGTCACCCTAACAGCTCACTCAGGACGGCCACCTCTCCTGCTGAGGGCAAAGGCAGGACGGGCCCCTCGGGCAGACGTGGCAGGGAGTCCCCCGTGTGGACCCTTGGCTGAGGCCGAGCCCCAGGGAAGAGGCCAGGCCGAGGCAGGAGGCGTGGGTGGGAGGCGCAGGGTCGAGGGCCAGAGGTCAGCCTAGAGGAAATGGAGCCGGAGTGCAGGGCGGCCTCTCGACAGCAGGAGGCCTGCAGCTTAGACCCTCCCGAGGCCGGAAGAGCCAGCAAACTCCTGGGACAAAACGGAATGAAACATCCCTTCAACCTCAGGACCAGCCGTTTGCTTGTGTCCTTCTGCCGGGGGTCAGGGGGCGAGGCTGGGGTTTCTGGGTCCTGCCTGGACGTGCCAGTCTGTTTCTCACGACTCCCTCTGAGGAAGTACGTGGGACTATTTTAGAACTGGTAAAGCCTCCTGGGTTTTGAAATCTGGACCCGTCAGGAATATTTTAGAGTCTGATCTGGTTTATTCTCAAGAGAAAACAAAACTCAATTTCCTGTTTTGAAATAAACTCTTTCATAAGCGCCTATGAGGACACTTAGAAACCATTCGTCCTGAGTGTCCCAAAGGCGTCTTGAGAAGGGTCAGCGCAGTGGGCAGCCAGCAGGACCTGGTCTGGCACGTGCGGCCCCAGTGACTCTGGGTCACGGTGAGATGGAGGAGGGTCCCCAAGCCCCACCCAGAGGTCCTCTTAGCCTGGGTTTGTGCAGAAGCCCCCTGCCCCTGCTTCGCGGAGCCACGGGGAGGCTGGAGGATGCCCTGCTCAGCCTGCAAGCTGCCCGTGCAGTCCGGGTGGCTGGTCCCACCCTGGTGATGAGGAAACCGGGGCTCAGAGGCTGGTCCCGAAAGTGACAGTCACACCCAGGGCCAGCCTTCCCAGTTGAAAGAAGAATGGTCTCTGCCTGCTTCCTCCCGGGTTCTTAGCCCTGCGCCATGGCCGCTGCAGGGCCAGCTGTAGACGGTGAGCAGGTAGAGCAAGGCCGTGCGAGAGCCGCGTCCACCCAGCACCCCGCCTCCTCGGCCCGCACCTTGAGCGCTGCCCGTGTGCCATGTGGATGAGAGGACGCTGCCCGCCACGTCCGTCTGCGGCTCCCAGGCCTCCACCCTCTCCCCGCCGAGCCCGCGGGGCCACCCAGACGTGATCGGGCGGGCGCCCACCCAGCAGGACCAGCGCCCGCCCCCGATGGCAGCCCCAAGTTCATAGAACCTGGAGCCCACATCTTTTTTGTCAGTTAGTTTAGACTTAACTGTAAACTTGAATATAAATCATTGGAACCAGCTACAGGTAAAGGATTGAGATCAATTTGGAAATAGAAAGTCTGTTGCTTCATTTTGGATAAAAGTGTGACTATCCTAGGTTTCTGAAATTGTTTTAAAAATCTCTCCTTCCATCCCATCCACATGTCGATGAGACCGTTCTCTCCACTACAACTGCTACTAAAGCAAAACAGGAACAGGAGACGTCCAGCATCCCTGCCCGCAGTGGTGTCACCAGACAGGGAAGCAAGGAGAAGCTCGCTTGTCTCACAGAAGTGCCGGCTCAGCACAGGGTCACTGGGCGCGGAGGCAGCTCACGGGAGCTTCCCGCAGGCCATTCTGTTTCCCTGTGGTTGCGGGGTGAGCAGAGAAACGACAAGGAATTCACACTTTCAGTGACCGCCCCAGAGAGTTTATGCAAATTCTTTTCTATTTTCCTATTTCTACTTTTGTTTTGAATTTACTGTTTGAAACAATTTCATGTCTGTGGAATACAATAATAAAATTTGTATTACAATAAAATTTGTAATACTTGTTGTATTTTCAAGTGTCTGTATTTTTATTTCTGTAGTAACTAACTCTTGTCGTGTTTTACACCAGTACCAACCGACGGGAAACGGAAACGCTCGGCCTTCCTCGCAGGAGGTGGTGGTCGTTGTGGAGGGGCTCTGGAGGAGGAAGGGAAGTCTGAGGCCCACGGTGAGCAGGGTCCGGGCCCCAGCTGCCAGCCGGGAGGAAGCCCAGGGCCTCCGGCTCTTGTTCTGGAGCTGAGGGGACGAATGTGCGGCCAGCCGGCCACCACTCTGGGACCTACGCCTGGGAAGTGAGGGCAGGCACCTCCGCGGCATCTCCAGGACTCCTCTGTGGCCTGAGCGACCACAGGGCCTCTGGCCAAGGGGAGACCTGCGGCCACCTTTCCTCATCTGGGTCCGGTCCTGCGGCCGCATGGGAAGGCGAAACCTCCCATGGGGCCGCCCCAGACAGAACCTGCAGGATGCTGCCTGGTCGCCATGTACTAAGCCCCATCACCTGCCTGAGGCCTGAGCCCCAGAAGTATGCTTGCACAGCGGGGGCCGGGGGCTGGGGGCAAAGCTGCTGCTTTTCTCACATAGGCCGCCTTACAGGACCATACAGGCCATACCTGGGGAATGATTATGGACGCTCAGCAGGGAGAGAGGGAGGCAGGGAGGGAGATGGGGAGAGAAGGAAGGAAGGAAGGAAGGGAGGGAGGCAGGGAGGGGAGCCCTCTGATCCAGCCACTGCCCTCCGTGGCCAGCGGGGACGCGCCCTCCGAGCCCAGCAGATCCAGCACCGTGGGCCATAGCCAGCCTGGCAGCCTTGGTGGAGGACACTTATAGGCCCAGCGAGGAGGCCCGCTGGCTGAGGGGCAGCGCTATCTCCAGGCGTGGCTTTCACGGAGCTCCTGTGAGAGAACAGGGGCGGCCTCGCTGCACAGATGGCCCTTTGTCCCCCTGACACCTGCCATCTGCTTGTTTGTCTAAATGATGCTGGAGGGGCAGGGGGCTCCCAATCTGCTGCCCAGGCCCCTCCCACCCACAGTGACCTCCTGACCTCTGGGCCAGACAGGTCCGCAGAGTTTTTTCCTCCAGCTCAGGGGACCCTTCCCCCCACGTCCCAGCCTCTCCCGGGCCGCTGCTGGAGGACGGGGAGGGGGAGGGAGCAGCACAGCAGGAGGAGAAGCAGAAGCAGCCTCGTGGGCCCTCCGGCTCCAGGCCAGGCTGGAAGCTCCCTTCCAAAGCCCGTCCCTCACACCTGCCAAAGGAAGAGAATGTCACACGTGGGCAGTCTCCCCAGGGCGAGTACTGGAGCCCCTCTGGCCAGGCAGCAGCCGCGGGGGGGCTGGGGAGCGAGGGCTGCATCAGGGTCTCAGGTCTGCGGGGAAAGCCCAGTGCTGAGCTTATGGAAAGTGGGAAAAGATCTTAGCCTCCAGCCTTCGGTCACCGGGGAGCCTTCCGGAGCCTGAGCCGCGGGTGCCCGGGCCGCACAGGCAGCCGAGTGACTCCAGGATCCTGAGTCCCCAGGAGGCCCGACAGGACGCAGCTCGGCTTCCTTCCGAGCTCAGGCAGCGTCCATGTGGCTCAGCGCTGCCAGGCCGCCCACACCTCCCCACCCCGAGCTCAGGCTCCAGGTGACCCTGGCGAGGGAAGGCTCCACTTGCGCTGCGTCCCCTGCAGTCCACCCGTGACCGGCACTGACCACTCGCCCACGGCTTCCTCTGAATAAGAGTCAAAACCCGTGCATCAGGAGTGGACGGCGGCCGGGACGCTGGTGTGAACTGGGCCGGCGCAGCTGTGCGGGGCTTTGTGGAGGACGCACACTGGCCGTGCTGGCATCCCTGTGACACAGGCACTGGTTTCTCTGCCGGGTCATCAGAGGTGAGCAGCTGGCCAGAGAGGCTGGGGGTGACCAGCCGACAGCCCCTCCGCTGGCCGCAGGGCCCGGGGCAGAGGGCCTCCTCCCCACAGGGCCAGCCCCGGGTCCCGGCACTCAGCACCTTCACCAGACTCACTCCGCTTCTTCAGTCACTAGACACACAGGTCTGTTTGCTTTACATCTAAATCCATCTCGCGTAGAACCCTGGAGGCCTCAGGCCACCTGCCACAGGACGGTGGGCCCTGCCGGGCTAGGCGGGCACTTCTTCCACGTCTGTGTCCCAAGTGGGAGAGGAAACGGTCAGGCACCAGAAGAGTGACGTTCTCACAGGTGTGGTGAGTCTATCTGGAAAGAGCCTAGCAGTTGGCCCTGACCTCACGCAGCCAGCGGTGTTTGCTTCGTGGGGCTTTGTGGAGACAGTCTGGGGCCGGACGTTCGTGGGGCCTGTTTATTTGACAGTTTCCAGGACGGGCAGCTGTCCGGGACCCAGAGTGTTGGTAGGAGCCAGGCGGCAGCCTTCCATCCTCTGGTTTGAGGCTGGTTCTGAAGAGACATTTCCTCCCACAAAATACAGCTTAAGTAAGTTATGAGTCGTGTGGCTTAATATCAGGCCACAGAATTCTCAGGGTCAATTTAAGAGTACAACGCACACTTCTGTGAATGGCAGTGAGGTTTTGGACTGACCGATCCAATCGGGACTGGGGCTTGTAAGGCCAAGGGGCTGCAGACGGACGGGCAGGCGGCCTGGACTTCAGAGCCTCTAGCGCATCCCTTTATCCCCAGCCACTAGAAAAGGAGCAGAGGAGGCATTCTGTGTCCTCACAGCTGCCGCTATGTCCATCACATAAATGCAACAAACCGTTTTCTACTCAGTTCCTCAGTGTATTGGAAGCAGGCTGCAAGTAAGCGTTTGGATGACCTGGTCGTGAGGCGTCTCAGTCCCTGTGGGCCAGGCACCATCTACGGATCCTGCACGTGAACCCTGTCCATCCTCAGAGCCCTGAGAGGCGGGTCCCGTCATCTCCCCACGTGTGAAGGGCTCCGGTGAGGCAGCCCTCGAGGGAGGAGCCGGGACTGGGGGCTGGGGGCTGGCGCTTCACCGCCAGGCGCAGGGCCACCCCTCGATGTGCAGCTGGATGTGAACAATGTACAAGGCAAGTCTCCAAGCAAGAGGAGAAAAGCAACCAGGGAGAAGGAGAGACAGGACGGTGTCCCGTGGGGTCAAGTGGAGGGGACGTGCAGGGGGCTCTCCCGGAGGTGGGGGTGATGAGAGCTCAGGCTGGGGGAAGAACCAGCAGAAAGGAGGGAGGCCTTCCCCTGGGGACAGAGGTAGAGCAGCGCCTGCAGGCTCTGGACCCAGGGAGGAGGTGGCCCTTAGGAACGAGGACTCACGCGTCTCCCTAGAGAGAAGGGAAGCACAGATCGTCTTAGGAAAGTGAACAGGTTTTGCAGTGAGTACCCCAGAAATCCTCCATGTTCAAAGAACGTACCCAGACCTAGTGCTTGTATTATGTGGTGTTTTCAGTTAATTACACACCTTAAAATAACTCTGTGGGAAGAGTTCAGTATTTTCAACAGTCACGGGAGTTCTGGGAAAGCGTGATACCCCCTCTGCCACATTTCCAACAGTTGACGGGAAGGTTCACTGACCGGGGCTCTGGGCGTCTGTCCCCCTCCTGGTACGGATGCTGGTGCCGACTCCGACGCTTGGTCATATTCTCCAGAGTTTTGCTCTTTCCTGAGCTAAGGTCTGGTGTTTACCAGGCACACCAGCCGATTTCCCGAAGCGTCTTGATTCCTTTCTCCGCTGAGTGTTTAAAAGTAAAACATGTTTTTGTGGCGTCTTTCTGCAGCGATGACAGCCCAGATCATAGGCTGCTGTATTTTGGCCCGTCCTTGAAACAAAAAGACTATTTTGGGGAAGGCGGCACGGGCAGCCCGCGCTCTGCTTCCAAACACTCGGGGTAAACAGTCTGGGAGGAACCACGGCACCGGACAGTCCCTGCCTGTAAACACGCGACCTCTCTTCAGAGACCAGGGGAGAGCCGGGAGGGCAATGCCCAGAGCCTCGCTTCTCCCTGACTCATTCCTCAGCTGTGGCGCCGCCCCCAGGCCTTCCTCCACTGCAGGGGTCACCCGCATGCTGGGCGACCGCTCCGACCCGCCACCCTCCCCAGCCGTCGAGACTACCTCCCGAGCCAGTGGGTCCGTCCTCTGGGCTCCCGTCACCTTCTGAGTCCCTTTAACACGATATTTACTGTCTTTGTTCTCTTCCTGTCCCGTCTCCCACCCGGAGCGTGATGCTTTCGAGAGGCAGGACCCTGCTAACGCACAAGCCTTGCACAGCGTCTGCCACGCGCTCAGTGGCTCCACGAGAGCTGCCCTGCAAGTGCGTCCAGTAAATGTGTGTCGAACAAAAGAATTAAGTAATGACTCCATGCCCCCTCCTTGTCTTCTTATGAAACCTTTTTTTTTAATCCAAGAATAAAAGCCATGTGGATTAAAATGTATCTGAATTTTTCCATTCCTGCCCTCTTGCAAGACCATTGTGCTGGGTTTGGATGACCTACTTTTTCTCTCCAGGCCTGAGACTGAAGGCTGTAGAGGCTATTGTAGTGACACGGCCGTGAATTAATCTTTCCATTTGCTGAAAATAGAATCCTACTTAAATAAAATGTTTAAGAAATTGCTGGTGACTGGGACAATACCATTAATCTCATTTGCGTTTTTCGATTGAGTGTTTGCAACTGTCTTTATACTAATTACTAATTATTTACATTTACAGGAGATCCAGAGGGTGCATTTCACATAGAAACCCACAAAACCACAGAGAGCGTGGTCTCTGCCGCAGCCCAGGGACGACAGCCACGCGTGGGCACTGCAAGGACCAGGCAGGATCCAAGGGCGAGGGACCCAGGCCGGTGTGAAGCAAGCAAGGCCGTGCGACGTGGCCGTGAGCGCTGCCCCGCAGGCCGGAGCAGAGGGGCCACCGTCGCCTTTGCGAGGACGACCGGGCAACCCCGATCCAGGGCGTGGGCTTCTGGGGAGGATGAGCTCTGTGACGTGCACCCACCAACGGCCCTGTGCCACCTCACTCAGTGGCTCCACGAGAGCTGCTCTGCATGTCCGCCTCAGGCCTAGGGCTCCTCCAAGCGCCCTTAGAAAGACTACAGAAGCATAGTGTGTGTTTCCTAATCCTCAGGGAACTTACAGTCTGGTCTGAAAGACCAGACCAAAATGCAGTGAACAGGAGGGGACAGCGCAGGCTGACACACCATTCGGTGTTCACTTGTACAAGATGAGCCTTAAAAGGTGCAGAAAGGGCGTGACGGGGAGCAGAGTCGCCAGGAGGCTTTCCCGGGGAGGGGGATGCATGCAGACCCCGGGGATGAGGTCCGGTGGACGGGACTGGAGAGGCCTGTGTCGGGGCACCGTCTGGGCAAAGCGCACTGACAGCATGGATGCAGGGTCTGGTGGGGCCTGGAGAAAACGGTGCCACCACAGAGGCCAAGAACATGGGAGCAGCGAGTTCGGAGAAGTCGGGGAGAACTTTTAGCAAAAGAGGGGAGTAACGGAGCCAGTGGAGACACAGGGAGGTGGCTGCTGAGTAGGGGGCCTCGGTGCAGACCCCAGAGCTGGGGTGTGTGTGTGACCCCCCTGCGAGCAAAAGGGGAGTGGAGCGCGGGAGGAGGGGCCCCCCAGGGCCTGGCCGCGTGCCAGGCAGAAGCAGGAGAGGAGACCCCCAGGGATGGGGCCTCCGTCCAAGGGGAGGCCCACACGTCCCTGATGGATGCTAGGGGCAGGGCGCCACCCTGGCCTCCCCCGAGCTCTGGGCATATCCTGCCGGCCGTTCCGTCTCCGGTCTGGGATACTGACAACCACAGCTCTGGGCCAGCCTGGCCTGTCCCCGCAGGGCTGCACGTCTGGAGTGACTTTTCATGGGCTCCTCGCCAGGGGGGCTTGGGTGGCACTGGGCACCCCTCGTGCCCCTGCTTAGCTGGCCACGCGCCACCTTCCTCTTGCAGACCTGAGGGCATCCTGGCCACGGGCGCCGTCCTGCTCCGTTAGCAAGGTTTCTACCGAGGCAGCACAGTCACGGCTGAAACGCGCCCAGCATTCAAGCGGCAAGTGCCATTCCCCCTCCGTCCCTTTCTACTTCCTGCAGTTTTATTAAAAAGGAGAACTCCAGAACGGTGGAAAAATCCGCTATGGAGAGGTACTCGTTCTGCTCGGGGGGCCTGGGGCCCAGAAGACCACCGGCGACGCGTGGGGCTCGTAGGAATTGGACAGCGGCCACCAGCCACCCCTTCCCTCCCCCAGCCTGGGGATCTGGTCACTACCTGGGAACCAGTGCGTTGTCCCTACTGGATGAGTGGCTAAGAAATCAGGCAAGTGTGCCCCCAGGGCCAAAAAAATCAGGAACTGAATCTAAGGTGAAAGGGAAGACACAAAACTTTTGAAAGAAACTATTACTATGAACAGTTGAAATGTGTGCTTCACACTTTTGTCATAAATACTCTGTGAAGATTCAGGGCAAGTCTCTATGGGTGTGTGGCTTCCCCCAGATCGCCTCCTGCCTCTCACCTGTACCACCTACAAACAAAAATCATAATATCAGTAAACTGTTTAAAGCAACACTAGGGATTACTATTTATAATATTTAATTCCTCACCCAACACAAGAAAACTTTAGCCAAGAAGACTAAATAAGAAAATTGATTACATGCAATTATTTTAATATTAAAAATATCATAGTGTATGTTTTTTTAAAGGACTTAAAAGTACATATATCGTGCCCAAACATTTGGATGAAATTGGTTTTGATTAATTTCTGAATCAATTTAAAGACCCTTAAAGACCCATATATGAAAAACATTTTAGTCTTTCTTCATTCTAAGCCAAGGTTGGGATAAATTCTTCAGAGATGGGACTTCCCTGGTGGTCCATGGGTAAGACTCCAAGCTCCCACTGCAGGGGGCCAGGGTTCGATCCCTGGTCAGGGAACTAGATCCTGAATGCATGCCACAACTAAGAGTCCACATGCAGCAACTAAAGATACTACATGCCACAACTAAGATCGGTGCGGCCAAAGTAAATAAATAATAAAAGAAAAACATTAAAAAAAATATTTCAGACCTGGCTCTTAATAACTGAAGGAAGTTCCAAGACAGGGCTTCTAAACAAGGAGAAAACACAAGAAATTGATAAAAAAGCAAGTAAAAAAATCAGTAGGATACTGAGTTGAATGTATTCTGCAATTATGTGAAATAAAGCAAACCAGAACCTATATATAGAAAATAGCTGGCAGTAAAAGAAATGTTAGTTTTCTGGGTAGTACATTATGGTTGTCTGTTCTCCTTCTGTTTGAGTGTAATGGTCTAAATTTGGTTTAATGCAGATATACAATTTTTACACTGGAAAAACTGAATTTTGTTTACAAGTAAAATAACTCGATTAAAAAACCAGCTGTAACAGGTGTTTATTTTTCACTACCTCCCCTCCTCCTTTGAAAACAAAGTTGATGTGTCTTTCTCTAGTCATTATGGGTCCCAGTGTCATTTTCAGGGAACGCTTGTTAAAAATAATCCTTCTTATTTCAAGGGGGTCTCTGAATAATCGCGTTGACTTCTGTTGAGAAATTGTGGCCGCTCTGAGGACACAGGGACCCTAGACGGCATTCGAGGCAGAGCTGCTCTCGGCCCCTCGTCCTGGACGGCCTGACCCCTGACCCCGCCGCCCGGGCCCCTACTCCCCACCCCGCCCTCCCCCACGGCCCACTCCTCAGACCACATCACTGCCCACTCCACCTGGAAAGCTCGTTTCATCGGCCCCTGTATTTCAGCCCTTGAGCTCTCATCTCGGACGTGATCCTCCCTCGAAAACAAAACACAGCAGATTAAAGCTACAGACTCCCGCTCATGCTCCAGTCCTCTCCCCAAATCCTCCCTGTGGTCAGACTGGAGGCGCTTTCTCTTCGCGGTGCTGAGCTCTGGGAAGGATATGGCACAAACCAAGCTTCCCGATCTGCCGTTTGCATTGTGCGCTGAGTCCAGGCCGCGGCGAAGTGCAGCTTCACCCCGTTGGCGAAACTGCGCTTGCTCCGGTGTGTTTCTCCAGTGGGCAGGTGCCTGCGAGCCTCCGGGGTCTGGTCCCTGCTCCTACAGGGCAAACCCTGAACAAAGGACTGCAGTGAGTGCCGCTGAAAAGCCCCGAGATACCTGCTCCAAGGCACACACCTCCTAAAAGTATTGATATCAAGCACTTTCTTTTCTTTTAATCTGAGAGGGGAAACTGTATCACGTTCCCTGATCTCTTGTGAGATGGGGCAGTTTTAGACATTTACTGGTTCTTCGATTTCTGGTTCTGTAAATTGTTTTCACGATCCGGCCATTTTCTTCTTAGCTGTGCGTGCTTTCTCTTTACGGTGCAGGAAGTCTTCCTTCTCCTAACACAGGTGTTTTATGGCTCCTCAACTCTAACCCTTTATCTCTTGTACAACTTGCTGAGCTCATTCAGGCTTATGCTGTCCATACAGCCAAGTTCACTAGGTTTTCCTTTATTCCGTTTGATTTTTCTGTGCCGTTTAAGAAGGTGTTCCCTACCCCTAAGATTACGAAAATACTCTCCTTTTTTCTATTGCTTTTGAATTCTTGTTTTCTCTGCTTAGGTCTTTCCCCTCCATGGAATTTAATTTTGTAAATGGCATAGTTGGAGGTTTGGGGCTACAAACTCCTCTGTGCCATCTGAAAAAGCCCCATCCTCTGGGGTGGCACCTGGGGGGCTGCACCTCCTTGCAGCCACCCTGCCTCAAGAACACCATTTATGCCATCTTCCACGTCCCCAGCCGCCTGCCGTCCTGTCCACCCGCTGGCTAGACCCCCGCGGCCGTCCACCTGAGCTTCCACACCCCGGTAGCCCCTCAAGAACGCAGGCCAGGTGTCTGCATTTCCTCACCCTGCTCACCCAGGTCACACACGCACTGTGACCCTTTCCTCGGGAGGCTGAGAACAAGGGCCCCCAGCCCTTCCCAGGGGAAGGGGCTCTTGGAGGTGACGAGGACGTTTCAGGCGGTGGGGCTTCCACATTCTCCCCAATGGGGCAGCGAGCTCTGACCCGTCTGCCCCTCAGAGGAAGTCACCAGAGTGAAGAGGAAGCCAGTGCCCAGAGGCAGCCCGAGGGCCCCTTCTGCCCCCAGAGGAAGCGCCCAGAGGGTCTCCCTGGGCACCAAGTCTTCTCCTGGCCCCCACCCCCAGGGGGCGCAGACACAGTCAGGTCACAAGAGTGGCGGGAGGGGGCGTCCCTCGTGCTGGGGGAGCAGCCCCTTGAACCATCCTGGAGCCCACGTCCTGAAAGGCACCAAGTGGCGCTCGGGGCAAACTGTCCTTAGTGCTTTCTGTAGGTCACCTGCCCGCCATGGCCCCTGCCTGGTGGCACCTGCCTGGTCTCCCCAGGGTATCCCCTGATCGGTGTCCCTGGGGTCCGGCCCTCGACCACCACCCCGTGCCCACGGCTGCACTGCAGGCTCCCGTGAGGTCACGCTGAGTTGGGGCCACTGCAGACTGACACTGGCACTGTTTTCCAGTGGTGTTTCTTTTTGTTTTTTTCTGTCTCCCAGTGGGGTGGCTTTTTTTCTTTAATTGGGGTATAGCTGTTTTACAATGTCGTGTTAATTTCTACTGTACAGTGAAGTGGAGTCCCCGGTGCTGTACAGCGGGTTCTCACTAGGTCTCTATTTTATACATATTAGTATATATATGTCAGTCCCAGTCTCCCAGTTCATCCCACCACCCCCCAGTTGTGCTTCATTTTGATTTTGCTGTCTTTTTCGGACCAACTTGTCTGTGAACTAAGAGTTAGTATCACACCCACCACTGACCCTCCTTGTGTGCAGAACGGACAGGGGCTCCCTGCCCCTGCCGGGGCTGGGGGGCCGCAAGGGGCTGCTCCAGCCACCCTGGGGCGTCCTCTGCTGAGAGTGAGAGGTGACCCCGCCCTGCTCCCGGCTCCCACCTAGGCGCCAACCTGCTGGCCGGCCCTCACAGGCTCTGCAGGGACAGGCTGACACCCTGCATTCCCTCCCCATCCTGAGGCTGCACCCGGCAGACCCCCTCCCTCTCTGCTTCTTCCCCGTGGCCCCTCTGGGCCTGTTGCACGAGTCATGGTCTGAGCCCCTCTGTCCTCGTGCCTTGTCCATAGGCAGCTTGAGCCACTTTTGGAGCAGGACACCTGCCTTGTGGCCTGGCCGGAGGGGTGGCCAGACTCCTGAGACTCCCGCTGGGGTTCCCGTATGACAGCTCTGCTCAACGCAGACCGGACCCAGTGCAGAATCACAGCCCCACTGAGCGTGACCGCAGAGGCCCTGGCTGCTTCCAGGAACTTACCTTCTGCTGGAGGCCCTGCTCTGGCCACAGTGGTCCAGCCCCACCCCTGGCCAGTTCCCCACTCGCCCCTCCCAATGGGCCTCGTGGTCCCCAACCCTGGGGCCAGAGTGGCTGCTTGCAAGCTCGCCCATGTCCCACTGCATCCCACCTAAGGCCACTGCTCACAGGAGCCTCCACAAGCCAGACCCTCACCCTGGATCGCCCTTTCCCGCTAAAACCTCAAGGGCACCCTTCCAATTAGCGCTTGGCACCAAACGGCCAGGCCCCACCTCAAACGCCGCAGTGGCCCAAGCGCTGGAGGCAAGACCGCTTGGTGCTGGCGGCCCCACTACCCACAAGAATGAGCTCCGGAGAGGCCCCTCCACGCCCAGCTCTTCCGCAGTTTGGGGACTCGACAGAGCTGGGGAGGGGAATCAGCCCCGGGGCCTGGCAGACAACCAACCGAGGACGCTTCACTCCAGACAGGAAAAGCTCCCTGTGAGTCTGTCAGGATCTGGGGCTTAGCAGATGGCAGCTAAAACGAAAGCCTAAATCCTCCCGGAGAGCACGGGTGGGGGACTTGGTTCGCACCAGAGCTCACGAGCGCTCACAGCTGCCTGCAGATGGACCACGTCCTTCGTCCTCTACTGAAAATAACTGTGTAAATCCAAGAATGACAGAAATACGACGGGTGTTTAAGGAACTGGGGTTCTTTGGGGTTTATTCAGCATGGCTCATACACCTGCATTAGTTTTCCACGTCTGCGTGACAAGCTGCCACCCACTCAGTGGCATTTCTGCGGGCTGGGAGTCTGGACAGGGCTCAGCTGGGCCCTTGCTCCCAAGGCTGCAGCGGTGGCTGTCGGCAGCAGGGGTCTCGTCAGGAGGCTCAGGTACAGAAGGACCCCTTCCGGGCGCCTCAGGTTGCAGCTGTAGCAAGAGGAGACTGGATCCTCGCTGGCTGGAGCTGGTGGCCCCTGGAGGTCACCTTGCCGCCCCTGACCGTGGTCCTGAGGGCGGGAGGAGTCCGGGGCCGGCCCACGCTCTCACTGAGGGGATCACACCAGAAGCTGGGCTCGGGGGAGACCAGCCGGGTCTCCACAAAGAAAGCAGATCTGAAGTGGGCAGGGCAGAGGGCTGGCCCTGGAGGCCCGGTCTCATGCCTGCAGGATCCTGGCCCAGTGAGGTTTCCACACCAGAAGGCCTGGGGTGCGACTGAGTCTGCCATCCGGTTTAATAATGGACAGAATGTCTACAGATGCCCAAGAGGCAATGAATTTGCTCGAAATCTTTAATTCTTCCTTCTGAACAGAAATCGCAGTGGAAATTCCAGTCTTCCAGGGTTTCTTCAGCGTTCTCAGAAACTGCAAAAAGAGAGCTTTCTCCTGATCTCTTACTTCTGGGTCCAGCCTGAACTTGTCCGTTTTTGTTCTTACCCTAGGACCACCGTCCCCTCCGGCCACTCCCGGCGAGCTCCCAGCAGGCCATGCGGAGGCTCCACCCTGTGCCAGCCCCACGCCGGCCCCCACGCCACGCCCCCGCCAAACGCCAGGCCGTCCCAGCCGCACCTTCCTAACTGTCCTGTAATCGCAGCCACTTGTAGGCTCCCCTTCTCGGCACTTCCTGCCCATCACAATTTCTCCGTGGACGTTCTTCGGGTTCAAACGTGAATTCTGCTCCCTGGCCGCCTGGCATTCTCATCACGACTGTCCCGCCTCTAGAGGGTGTTTTCCTCCAGCTCTCCCGCCCACGCCGATTGTGCTGAACAGGAAATAGACTTTCTTACTCTTCCATTATCGGCTTTGCCATCACACTGGGCTTTTTCCTGTTCTGAGCAAAGTTGACTACATCCCACTGCCCTGCCGTTACAAAGTTAATTGCAACCTTTAACATCAAACAGTCTGAAAAAACACACCTTCTTCATTTTCTACTCCACACATCCGTCCTTCCTTGTAAAAATATTACAACGGTTTGGTTCCCTCCTTTCCCTTCTTGGCACTGGTGAGCTGGGAAGCGTGTGTTCTCACCGCTGCTGCTTGGCGTGCTCCTGACCGTGTCCGCTTCAGCCCTGTCGCTGTGCCGGTGCGGTGGCTCGGGACGCTCCTTTCTGGCTGACCAGAGCCACTTCTCAAAACACCGACCATCGGATAAAAGCCCTGCCTGTGGGCCGGGCGGTGACCACCCGCCACAGGGGTTCTGCCACAGGGGTTCCCCAGGGAGCCGACATCGCAGGGGAGACGGGAGCACGAGACACACGTGGGGCACGGCGCCTGTGAAACCAGAGGTGGGGCTGGGGTGGGACCGGGCACCGAGCCTTCAAGCCTTCCCACCCGGGCTCCTCCCCGCCTGCCCGCGGCGCTGATGCCGGCCTGTGCCCTCAAGGCTGCGGCGGAGCCCCCGGCTCCCCAAAAACAGGCTCTCGTACCCTCCTGGAGCCCAAGCTTGCCAAGCACACGCAGAGAAGTCGGTGTCCTGGAACCGGGGGCGTCTGCCTGGGGGATGAGGACCCGAGCCTGGGGACCCCCATCCCCTAACCCCGGCCCAGACCTGGGTGGTGGGCCCTCAGTTCTTCCAGAAAGCAGGCCATGAACAGGCAGGGAGAAGGCCGTCATTTCCCACAGAAGTCAGGAAAGTGCGAGGCCCCCCGGGCAGAGCCCCTGCCTCAGGAAGGGCGGTGCTCACACAGCCTCCCTCCCAGCGCAGCGCTCTGCATCCTGGGGGCCCACGGGCTCCGAGTCTCAGAACGAGGCCAGGCCTTGCCTCCTGCACGCTGCCCACCCCGGGGGCCGGGGGCAGCCCAGCCTCCTCCTGGGTTCTGGAGCAAGGCCCTCCCCCTGCCTATACCTCCCCGTCAGCCTGGCCACCCCCGCCCACCCCGCACCGCCGGAGGTCCACCATGGAGCGAGCCCTCCCCGTCTCAGCCTCGGGAATGCGGCCTCGGCGGGACGCCAGGCCCCTGCCGTGTCCTGCTCAGTGATCACACATTCATCACCGCACATCACAAAACCCGGGGAACCCGCACCCCGGGCCGAGCAAGAAAGTTGTGCTCCTGACACAATGCCCGACGCGCGTCCTCTGGGCCGGAACCTCTCCCCTTGTGCCTCTGCAATTCCTCTTCTTACTCAGAGGGAGAGGCCACTGTTCAGCTAGCTCTTCTAGCACTTTCCAGCATCCTCCAGCCTGTCCTGGGTGGGCTGTGCTCTGGACAGCAGGGCCGTCCTGCGGGGGGAGGGGAGCATCTGAGGTGAGGTGTGAGCCTGGACAGGGCTCAACTTTAACCCAGCACCTGACCTCTTTAATCTTTAATGAAAAATCAACTACATTCAGACTAACCGATATTTACCCAGTGCCCCTAATACAATATTTGTGTACTTTACTTAATACCACAGTCCCCTCTGGGGACTATTTTACAAGGAGACAGGCTCGGACGGCTGAGCGGCCTCCACGCAGAATCACATGGGGGGAGGCCAGAGCCAGGGTTTGCCCTGGACCTTGCCCTTCCCAACTCCAGGTTGGATGCCCTGCACACGCCTCACTCCTAACTGTCGCAGACAGGGATTCATCCTGCCTCAGGTACAGAGGCTAAAGAAGCCTAACCCACCTGGCCAGGTAAACCCCCCTCACCAGGTAACACAGCAGGCCGGTCCCCACCTCACTGCTGTGTACAACTCCCTGCCTGAAAACGGCGGGACCACTCACTCCCACCAGACTGTCCTTCCCAAGAGCTGTCAGGACTGGAAGCTTCACAGCCCGCCTGCCCGCTACCGCTGAATGGGCTCCACGCTCTTCTGCCTGCCCGATGCTCCTTGGCCACTCCCCAGAGGCTGGCTGCCCCTGCCCTGGCACCCCAGCCCGTGTCCAGCGTTCAGCCTGCCGTCTGCACTTCCAGGAGGGGGATAACAAGGGACCACCAACCCAGCAGCTCAAACGCCAGCTGTCGGTCCTCTCGCGGTCCTGGAACACAGCCTGATCGAGGGGCGGGAAGGGCCGCGCTCCCTCTGAGGCGCCCGGGGTGGTGGTGGGGTGTCCGTCCCGCTCCTCCAGCTGCTGGGCGCTCCAGGTGCCCCTGAGCTGTGGCCACACCACCCTCATAGCTTCTCTGTGTTCTGCTGCTCAAGGAGACCTCTGTCCAGGTGCAAGCACTCTGGTGGAGGGTCCCAGGTCTCAGGCCTCAGACTGTCTCCAAACTATTGAGCACCTGCTTTAGTCCAGGTTAGGGGCTAAGCTCCTTGAATGCCTGTGAGACTCATGACATTTTACAGAAATCTGAGCCTTGAATAGGTTTGGTGGCTTTCCAGAAGGTCCCATGAAAAAGACAACTCACACTGCTAAGCCCAGGAGCCCGAGTCACTTGGCCTTCGACGTTTCACGGGTGGTAAGTGCATCTCACTTACCAATATTTAACCAGTTCTGACGGAGCAACAAGAAGCACACATCACTCACGATTCTGCATGGGCAGCAGCAAAACAAGCTTTTCTTCTGACTTTATACCCAGGTCATGCTGGGGCTTCTCTTCCCGACCTGCTGGGAGCCGCGATCCTGAATCCCACTGCTGGCTATGGGCTGAGCGGGGCCCCCGAGCAAGGTTGGGCTGGGCCAGGCTGAGGAGGCAGTGCCGCTGGGTGCGTTTGGCCTGTGCTACTGAGCACAGACAGTGGAAGGCCCCAGCCAGCCGGCTGCAGGGTTACCCCAGGAGAGGAGGGACGGGCCTTACCCTTCCGGCCCCTCTGACTGCTAGTGCGCGGGCAGTACTGGCACGAAGCACTGGCCTCAAGGTCTCTGCAGCATTTGTAGGTGTCACCTGATCCCAGCTTTGGCTGAGGGCTCAGGATTTACCCTGAGCGCTTAGAGGGTCAGGGAAATGCATGATTTGCTCTGGGGATCCTAACTAATCCTAAACAGTAACCTGTGAACTGGCAGCTTGGAGAGCCCGTCCCCTGCTTTCCTCTGCAATCAGCCTTCCGCTCCCCCTTGGCTCAGGTCAGATTAGCTATGGGAAGCTGGTCTCTGGAAGGAGCTCATCCTCTTTCCTCCTCCCGCCCAGGCACTGCTCCCCCCGACCCCCTCCAGGAGCAGCCTCCCCTGCGACTCACATCTGCCCCTTGCTGCTGCAGCCAGGTCTGCACAAATCCTACAGAATTCCCTACAGAGGTGACAGACCCCGAGGGCGCTCCTGTAGCTTGTCACTAGATGGACAGAACACCACTGAGGAGAGGGAGGGTGGGGACACTATTTGCGGCTAAATCCAGCAAATAACTTCAGTTTAGGGGCCCTGGTGTTCCCCAGGCTCCAGGGGAGCTCCTGGGGTTGAAGGGCTCAGGGGCTCTGCTGGTACACAAAGAGAGAAAGCTGAGCGCCTCGGGGACACACTGTATGCTGGTCACCCCACGCACATCATGTCATTTAATCACCGATCAACTCACCATCAGTGGGTAGCACAAATGCAGGCGTTAGCTGCCTCGTTTCTGGATGAGGCCCCGAAAGCCAGAGGACGTCCCTTGGGGTTAGTGCAAGGCCGGGGGCCAGACTCAGGCTGCCGACCCCGTCTGCCTCGCTCTGGGTTCTGCCTGTTCTCGGAAAGGGCCGTCTTGTCCTGCTCTAAAACCGCAGGCGCAGGCAGCCCTGACACAGCCCAGGATGACGAAGCCACTGTGAGAACTCTCTTAAGTCTTTCCCTCCCGCGCCCCCCGAGATCCATCCAGCCCCACAGAAGACCCTTTGCTGGAGCGGGCAGCCGGCCCGCCTGTAACTAGCCCTACTGGACTCTGCGGCAAACCCTGAGGCGGGGTGGGCGTCACTTTCCGGAGGCCTAAAGGGCGCGGACAGGAGGGGGGGCTGCGGGACCCATGGCAGGGGAGGGGCTGAGATGGGCAGGGCCAGCTGGCTGCCGGGACAGCAAGGGCGCCGGCTCCCCAGTTGAGAGTGGTTGGTACCGGGACAGCGGCGCCGCCCTCGGAGGTGTGTAGCCCAGCGGCTCAGCATGTGGGTCCGAGTCGGGGGTCGGGCCTCAGGACCGGCCCTCGCTCTCCTAGCGCTGACCTGTGCCCAGGCTGCCCACTCAAGGCAGGGGCTCTTCTCCACCTCGAGATGCATGACTGAGGACCTTCTCTGGACCTGAGGGGAGGGCTTGGGTGCTACGGTGGCCAGGGGAGAGGCCTTGGAAAGGCCCCTGACCGTCCTGAGAACCAGGCTCCTCACATGCTAATCAGCCATGTGGTCTCACGAGCCTGCCCCCTCTGCTCAGGGCCCGCGGTGTGGGTGCCCTGACCCCCCTCCCTCGGTGTTCCCGGCCTCAGCCCTGTCACTGCACCTGCTCGCCGTTCCTTTCCAAAGAGACCCCAGGGAAAAGGCTTCCTTCTTCAAGCAAGAGAGCACAGTGGATGGAACGAAGGGCACAGCCCTGCAAAGAGCGGCCTGGGGACCGGGGGGGCGGCCCGGGGCTCTGCCTGACCCGGGAGGTCTGGGAGCAGCTCCGGGACTGCTGTCCCCTTCCCCAAGGTTGGATCAGCTTCCAACACCCTGCTCTCCCCCTTTCACTGTCGGGAAGCACCTCTGAGAGTTGCTTTGAGGGGATGTATGCGGGGCAGCCTCACCCCTCCTTCCTCCTGCTTCCCCGGACTCTCTGTGGCTGCGGGGATCCCGTTCACCACCCGTCTGGACCCCCCGCACTTTGGGACTTTCCCTCTCTACTGCCGTCCATCTGTGCTGGTCTACCGCCCTGCCTGTCCCTCGTTTTGTCAACTGCCATACAGGTTCTTCCCTAGCAGATGTGGAGGAAGTGCGGCCGTGCTTGGCTGTCTGTGAGCTGAATCGGCCTTGGGGGGTGGTCTGGTCACTGTCATGACTGACGTCACAGATGCAGGGACCTGGGGGCCGGGCCCGCAGCCAAGTCCGTGCCACGTGCAGCTACGCGGCTTCAAGCGTGTCGTGGTGATGTGCTGTGGGAGCCCTCTCCCAGAGCTCCCATCTCCCTCCAGAGTCCTGGTCTTCGCCGCACCGACCACCGGTGGGCACACTGCCGGGGGGATAGGCAGGACCAGTGCAGCTGGGGGTCCGGGGAGGCAGCTTGGGGGAGGCCAACGGTGGGGCTGCGTGAGGCCTGGGCACCCCGTCTGCCTGGAGACGCTGCGGGCCCGGCTGGAGCGGTGGACATCCCGCCTGAAAACACCAGGAACGCGAACCTTTCAGTACCGTTACCAACCGCGCCCCCGTAACCCTCCTGCGGGCCCTCCCAGAAACAGAATGGCGGTGATGGAACCACTGCAGTTTAGAGCCCGAGGAGATTCGGCAGCCTCAGCAGGCTGAGGACCCGAATGCACGGCCCTGTGACCCCAGGGCCTGTCCCTGGCGTTTCGATGGCCTGGGAGGGGCCCACACCACTGCCCTCAACCTGGTAGCTCCTAAGATAACTGAATGGTACTCAGACAATATTATGTTCTAATAAAATGTTAAAGAATATTAATAATTAGTAATAATAAAATAGGTGGGCTTCAAGACATTTGATAGAAAACAAGAACCACTGGAATGAAACAGGAAAGGATGGTCTTAAGTGAGCGGCAGGTTGATGAAGGGCGGGTCAGGGAGCAGGGGCCCCAGGCTGGGGGCTCAGTACAAGGCCCCCAGGCCCTGTCGGCACTGTCCACATGCCTTGACTGCTCAAAGCATCCACCCTCTTCCCTCTCCCAAAAAGCTCAGCCCTGCGAGATGCAGCGCTGAGCTTAAGACAGGCCTGGCCAAGCTTGGTCAGTCACTGCCTGATGGGGGTGTGAGGGGGTGGGCAGTTCTGGGTGACCCGGGGGAGGGCCCCGAGGGAGGGGTCTCTGGGGTGACCCCGGGGGAGGGACCCAGGGAGAGGGGTCTCTGGGGTGACCCCGGGGGAGGGCCCCAGGGAGAGGGGCTCCCACTGTCTGGGTCACTGTCCTGATTGTGATGACGCATCACCGTCCCTCTCTGATGCTCCCCCTTGGGGGCTGCCTCCTTGCCCATCTCCTCCACCCGGCCTTAGGGCGTCCCTCCTGCAGCCCTCAGGCCCCTCCCCTCTTGAACCTGATCTTTCTAGAAGGAGGCCTTCATCCCAGAACTCAGAGGTCCTGGTGTCTCTGGGCTGTGCCTGGGTTGGGTGGAGGGAGTCTACCCTGACCTTCCTGAAGGCCAGGCCTCTCAGGCCTGTAGTCGCTGCTCAGATGGTTGGCAGGCCTTCACCAATGCTGCCCCCGAGCCTAAGGCCCCTGCCAGCTCGTGACCCTGTCCTTGGTCCTCACGTGGAGGTGAGGCCCAGCTGCGTGGAAACCTGTCTGAAAGAGGTCACCCCGCTTCCGGATCTCTGTCCTGTGCCGTGACCCTTTGGTTTAGTCAGTGTCGCCCCCAGCTCTGACCGTCACAGGCAGGAGAGTATGAAAGGGTGCAGTCTTGGGACTTCCCTGGTGGCGCAGTGGTTGAGAGTCCGCCTGCCGATGCAGGGGACACGGGTTCGTGCCCCGGTCCGGGAGGATCCCACATGTCGCAGAGCGGCTGGGCCCGTGAGCCATGGCCACTGAGCCTGTGTGTCTGGAGCCTGTGCTCCACAACGGGAGAGGCCACAGCAGTGAGAGGCCCGCGTACCGCAAAAAAAAAAAAAAAAAAAAAGTAAAAAAAGAAAGGGTACAGTCTTCCCTGAAGTGTTCGTGGTTGTCAGCACATCATTTAAGAGACTCCTGCCTTTCTGGTGATGACAAGATATCTCACACATACAGGATCTGTTCAGTAAGCAACACGCCAGAGTGAATTAAACCTCATTCAGAATAAAACAGGCACGGGGGGCTAAACTGAATGAAATGCCCACAGTGTGCTGCTTGTGTTAATCTGGGGAAACGGCAGGCACTTCGGGGGGCGCCCAGAGCCTGGCACCGTCCCCAGCTCCCCATCCCACTGGAGCCTCGAGGAGGGCAGGCCCCACCCCCAGGCTCTGCCCCTCCCATTAGGCTACTCGGCTGGCCACTCTCCTTTGACTCCAGGGACAGGCCTTGCTCCTGCAGTGTTTTCACCAGGACGCCTGGGCTGTGATTTCTGACCATCACCGCGGTTCCCCTTCGACAGTCCTCCTCAACTGTACCTGGCAGCTTAGCACCAGGCGTCTCCCTGCGGTCAGGTCAGCCGAGCACATGGGCAGGAAGGCCTCAGTCCACCTCCAGCCACAGCCTCTGAGACGCAGCATCTCGTCGTCCACTGGGTGAGGCGGCCACACCCTCACACAGATCACGGGACAGAGGCCTGGAAGGCGGTTTGTGCCTTTGGCTGTGGGTTCAGCACCTTCCCTGTCAGCACGAGCCAGCTCCAGCCAGCTCCCTCTTCTTCCAAAGCGAGCCCGGGGTGGAGGCCAGTCACAGGCCCTTGTCTGCTGTGCACTCGTAAAAAGATGAACAATTATTGCACTTGAAGGAACCCTATCATCAACCAGAGGAAAAGACTGTTTTCTGTAGCACGTGGACTCAGCTCTTATGACCAAATGACTACTTAAATCTTAAAACCCTAATCATTACCGTTTGCTCCCAAAATAACTGTCTCCCGAGTCCATATTTAGAACAGAAAACACTGCACTTGGAATGCTTCCCCCGCCCCAGGCGGCGTCTCTTCCCAGAGCCCCGCATCCCTGCTGCCACTTAACCCCTTCCCGCCTGGGAACGAGTCTCGTTGGCAATCCAGACAAGCAGACAAGAGTCCCACAGTCGCCTAGATGAGGGCCGAGGGCCAGCTCCTCAAGGCCTGCCAACGGAGGACACCTGGGCAGGTGCTGGACCTTCTTGGGCCTCGGTCCCCCACAGACAACGTGAGGGGACCCTTTGCCACTCGAGGTGCATGTGGCCTGCTGGAGGGTGAGCTCCCTGAGGGCAGGGCCAGGGTTCTGTGGCCCTGACGTGGGGGGGAGGGTCAGAGTGTCCCGCACAAAGGCCCCGCCCCCTTCTGGAGCATGTTCCATGGAAGTGAGAGCAGGTGAGTGTGAAGCTCCGGGCGTGAAGGGCACACACGCCCGTCCTCAGGGCACGTTTTCTTCTTGCCCACGGCAGCTTCGAGTGATGCCTGACACCTGATGTTTTTCCAGGAAGCAGAGCAAATGCTGACTCAGAGCAAGTGACTCAGTCTGCTCAGGAATCAGCTTCAGCGGAGGCTGCATCTTCCCGGCAACGCGGAGGAAGCCCTGGGAGAGGCCCGGGGCCCACCTGGAGCAGCGGGCAGGAGGTAGGCCTGGGGCTGCTGGCCAACCTCCCGCTGCATCGTCTCCCCACCGGCTGCCAAGGATCAGGCTGACTGCCAGCCCCACGGAGAAGGCCTTCAAGAGCATGGAGGGTGTCACCCAGAGGAATCCGTGTGGATTTGGGGCCTCTCTGGCTCTTCCCACCCGTCCTGGAACATCAGGCGTCTCTATGAGTTTCCACCCTCCTGGAAACCTGGAGGGGCTGCCACTGCCCCGTGGATGTCGGTGGAGAGCTCAAGAGTCCGGGTCGGAGACAAAGAATCCTTGTGCTGAGAGGTTGGCCTTTTCTTGTCGGGCTTCCCCAAGCCCTGTCCCCATCAACGATGCAGAGGCCACACCTGCTCGTATACACCTGTAAGGAAGCTGGGTCCTTTATAACGCACTTGTCCCGTTCCCTGCTCCCCAGGGAGACACATGCCTGCCAAGCCTGTTCATTACACAACTTCCTTGAAAAGCAAGGCAGTCAGAGCTTCGCTCGCAAGACCCACCGAGAATTGTGTGTCAACACCAAGATGCCCATCAGGTTGTGGTTTTCAGCACTGTGGAGAAATATGGAAAATGATCTGAAGGCACAGCAAAGGGTGCTGTGCGGTTACAGGAATTCAGTCGTGCCCTTGCGATGAACTCTTAGACACATATGTGTCATTAAAAAGCATATTGTAGAAGTATGTTTAACAGCCTGGAAGAGTAATTAAAAATATACTCTGATGTAAAAAAATAGGTTACAAGTTTAAACAACAGGTTTCCACTTTGGAGAGAGGAGAGAGAGGAGTGTATATGCAAGCATAGGAAACAAAATGAAAACGGAAATTATTTGGGGAAATGGGTTTTGTAGCGATTTCTAGCGTTTATCTTTTGCTTATCTATATTGTATATGCTAGTAAAGTATAAGAAAATGCATCATTTCTGGAAGAACTAGGTAAATAGGTGAATGTCTTTAAGGACAGAAGGTTGTTCTCACACAAAGACTCCACGACGGCCCCAAGCAGCTGAGCACCTCACCGCCTTCTGCAGCTGGTGGGCAGAGTCCACGGTCCCCCCTGAAGAAACAGCTTGACAAGGAGTGGTTACAGTTGTCAGTTACGCTGTAGCCACTCAGGAAATCCTGCTTTTTCCAGTTTTTCTTATGTTCTCTGAGACAGGCATCATCAAGGTTCTGACCTCAGAAGCACGGTCACAGCTGGCCTGTAGCCTCCGCAGAAGGTCGGCGTCTCCCGAGCTCCCCTGCCGGTCGCCCGCCTTCCTGGACAGAAACGCCGAGATTGTTCTTCCATTTCCAACGGCTCATTGCCCAAGCGCCAACAGTTTTAGCTAATCACAGAATCATAGCCCCAGAATTTAGAAGACATTTCCCTGAAGACAGAAGGGGGGAAATAAGTACTTTACGGAGAAATCCTAGGAATATTAACAAGTGGTGGAAATACCACCCGGAATTTGACTAAGACAACTTACAGCCGCCCTGTAACTTCTGTGAAGGGTTTGGGGCGGGGGGGGGGGGGGGGGGGGGAGGGGGGGGGGAGGCGGGGAGAGGACAAGAAGGGAGGCCCTGATGCCCCACATCCCACCCTCACCCTCGCTCTGTCCATCGGCCCCTCTGGCTTGCCACCCTGACACTGCGGCAGCCCTACCCTCCTCCCGCTGAGCTGATCCAGCTCGCTCTGCTGTAAAAGTTTCCCTCCGTTTGGCTGTCACCAGCTGAGTTCAGACCATCTCAAGTCACGTCGGGGTCACAGGCACCCGCCCACCTGTGCCGCTGGCACTGAGCCCCCTCCTTCACCCACCCCACCCTGCGAGTCCAGGCCGGACTTACCTTCTGTAAGTTCGACATCGATGTATCACCTTGGCTGTCTTCTCAAAACCCTTCAGAGCTCCCCATGCCTGCCGTCACTGATGCATTTCATTCATTACCCTTCGCGTAAGCAGTATAGGACCACCCTCCACTTCTTCTGCAAGCGTCCAGGTCCTCCCCCTCTGAAGCGCCAGCCGCCCCCCCCCGCGTGTGGCTTGCCCCCCTGCTTCATGGCTGCCCCCCTCGACTCCCTCGTAGTCCTCCCTGCCCCAAGGCTGCAGCACTTGGATTCAGGAGTCATTGAATTTCGCTCCTCTTACACGTCATCTTTCCTCATTTAATGATTGCTTTCACTCCCTATTTAGATTGTGAATTCCTTGAAGAGAAAGACATACACCTAGGAAATCTCAAAAAATACGTGTTAAGTGATTGGGCCGGGCATGAAAGGCGGGGGAGTTGCCTCAAAAGCAGCAAGGCCGGTTTACCGGCCACAGAAAGAAGTAAAAATGTAAATCATGTACAAAGCCAATTTCGTGCATAACTGCTGAGAGAATACAGTACGATACGCTGAAATAAAGGTGAGTTTCTATGAGGATCGAGAGAAAGGACGAAGACGCTCGGGGAGGGACGTGGGGCATGCAGGGACCCTGGGACCACTCTCGGGTCAAGGACCCGCTTTGATCCCATTGTTCACAGGCTGCCCTCTGCCTTTGTTCCCGGGTCAATAAACAAGAGTGTGAACCGCAAAAATCCTGTCCTCCGGCCCCAGCGCTCCGGTGGGAGGGGAGCGGAAGGGCGCGGACGCCGAGAAGCTCCAGCCCGAGGCCCGGGGGCGTGGCCTCGGAAGCCGGGAGGGAGGAGCCGGGGACCGCGGCGGGCGGGGGAGGGTCCTGGGGAGCCCCGGGCGCCGGCTGACTGGCGGCGGGCGGCCCGGGACCCGTCCCCAGCCCTGGGGCGGGAGGCGCCCACCGCGCGCAGGCCGAGGAGCGCTGAGCGGCCGCGCGCAAGGGGAGGGCCCTGGGCCCCACGCGGCGCGGCCTCGGGGTGCAGAGACCGCACTCTTGCCCGGGCCGCGGGGAGGCCTGCAGGGCCGACCGGAGGAGCCGCGACTGGGCACCCGCACGCGGAAGGCTCTTAATAACGGGCGACGGCGCCGCGAATGCGGCCGGGGCCTGAAAAGATCTCAGGGCGGTTGAAGCTTTCAAAACCCGCAAAAAACGTCCAGCTCAGCTCCCACGTGCCAGGGGAAGGCCCTCGGGGCCCCAGGTCACCCAGAAAGGGCCGCGCCCCGAAGTGCCAGGACGCCCCACCGCGGCCTTCCGCCTCACGCCGCGGGCCGCCGCAGGGCCCTGGTGAGAGGAAAAGAGCAGCTTCGGGCAGCTGAGCCCTGCTGGCGCCGGACCCTGGACCAAACTCGCCAGGCCGCGGGCCGCCGAACCCCCGCTCTCCACGTTCTTCACTGGCCTCCTGTGAGGACTAGAGAGACCACCGCCCAGCGAGTGGAGGACCCGGGATCCAGATTCGCAAGACGCGACTCCAGAGACAAGCCCCGTGGTACCTGCTCGGGATTTTCTAACACAGATCCGCCCCTTTTTGCCCTTGAGGGTCTCGTGCCCCCAGCTTGTGAGCGCCCATGCTCGTCCCCGTGCGCGTTAAGGGTTTGCCTCCGACCAGCATGACCGGGGGACGGGGACGGGAACACGGCCACGGACTACCCTGCCGTCGGTCAGTGGCTCCGGAAATGGCTTGGATGAGGGAGGGTCACCGATGTCAGGTGCGCACAGTTCTTCAAAAAGGTAAATGGGAACAATTCCAAATACTGGCAGCGATGCGGAGCAACAGAAACTCTCACACATCTTGGTGGAACCGAATGTGATACAAGTACATTGAAGAAAAGCTCGGCAGTTTCTTACAAAATACACACCTGCCCTACGACCCACAATTCCAATCCGAGCTGTTTACCCAAGAGAAAGAAAAATATGTGGCCATAAAAAGACTTGTAGAAGGACGTTATAACAGCTTTATCCACAGTAGCCGCAAACTGGAAAGAGCCCCTGTGGCCATCTCTCTGAGAAGGTAAGCTGTGGTACGTCCGTGCAACAGACACTGCCTGGCAGTGAACACGGCCGGCAGCAACGTGGAGCTCTCACACCTGAGACCACTCACGCTACGTTTCCACATTACTGCAAGAGAAGATGAATCTATGACGGAAAAAAGTCGAGGGGGGTTGAACAGAGATGGTCTGCGAGGGGACATGGGGGAACTTCTGGTCAGACCTGCCCTGCTGTCATCCACGGAGCTCAGTGACTGGAGGGGAAGCCCCAAGGGGAGAGCGACTCTTGAAAAGAAAGCAGCCTGTGGTATCCCGTGGCCTCTTGAGTTTTCAAGGTCAGTCACGGTCCCCGGCTTGCTAAGGTGTTTCCTGCTGCGTGGGGCTGCATCTCTTTAAAACTCATGCTCTGAAACTGCTCACGGACTGCACCCCTGTTAACTGGGTTCACTGTGCAGTTATTATAAATCGAGGGAGGGAACGTCTCTGAGAAAGACCTTGTGTGCATAGGAAGTCTCAGTATTCTCAAGACATCAGTTCTTCTCAGCGTGATCTCTAAATTCAGTGCAATCCAAACCAAGATCCCAGCAATTTATTTTGTGGATATTGACCAACCGATTCTAAAGTTTCTGTGAAGAGGCAGAAGACCCAGACTAACCAACACTTCAGTAGTGAAGGAGAACACAGCCGGAGGATTACACTGCCCAACTCAAAACTCACCGTAGGGCTTCCCTGGTGGCGCAGTGGTTGAGAGTCCGCCTGCCGATGTAGGGGACACGGGTTCATGCCCTGGTCCGGGAAGATACCACATGCCGTGGAGTGGCTGGGCCCGTGAGCCATGGCCGCTAAGCCTGTGCGTCCGGAGCCTGTGCTCTGCAACGGGAGAGGCCACAGCAGTGAGAGGCCCGCGTACCAAAAAAAAAAAAAAAACTCACCGTAAATCCACAGTAATCACGACGGTGTGGTGCCGGCAAAAGAACAGACAGATACGTCACTGAACAGAATAGAGGCTTTGTGTTCATTCATCTTTTTCTGTTGCTTTTGTTGCTCTGGTCTCTGTTTCTTTGGTTTCTCTTTCACCTTTACTAACTGCTTGCCTTCTTGTCCTTTGGATTTGCTCTGTTGATTTTTTTCAAAATTGATTGCTTATATTTTCCCACCATTCCTGTTTCCAGATAAAGGTATTTACAGCAGTGCATTTCTAGGTATAACTGAAGCTGTATTCCACAATGTGTGTGTGTGTGTGTGTGTGTATACATATAAAATTCCCTCTCTCTCACACACACATTTCTAAGTCTTTCTCTTTGTGCTGCCTTGTCAGAGTTCCTCGATTTGATCTTCCATCTACTAACTTTCTAAGCAAGTGTTCGAGTATTTTGCCGTTCATCCCATTTCCTGTCTTTGTCACGTTTACTACCATTATTTCACCCCTAATGATTCTACTTGATTCATTTTTATGACTTCATTCCACTTATAGCTTCCCTTCCCTCTTTGAGGGTGTTTACTCTTTATTTTACTGCTTACCTCCTGGAGGGTCCTATGCTTTTTTTAAAAATAATTTATTTTATTTTATTTTATTTATTTTATTTTTGGCTGCGTTGGGTCTTGGTTGCTGCGCACGGGCTTTCTCTGGTTGCGGCGAGCGGGGGCTACTCTTCGCTGAGGTGTGCGGGCTCCTCACTGCGGTGGCTTCTCTTGTTGTGAAGCGTGTGGGCTTGTCTAGGCGTGTGGGCTTCAGTAGTTGTGGCACGCAGGCTCAGTAGTTGTGGCTCGCGGGCTCTAGAGTGCAGGCTCAGGAGTTGTGGCGCACGGGCTTAGCTGCTCCGCGGCATGTGGGATCTTCCCGGACCAGGGCTCGAAACCGTGTCCCCTGCGTTGGCAGGTGGATTCTTACCCACTGCGCCACCAGGGAAGCCCTCCTATGCTTTTTAACTGTGAGCCTGTCTGTTCTGGCAATGTCCCACATGTATGTCTTGTTCATCTTGGCATCCTCTCCTAGTAGTTGTGCTGTGGGGAGTCCAGCTCTCTTGGCCTGTGACCTCATATTCCCTCAAGGGCATTGGCTACCCTTCAGGTGAAGCCGCTGGAGAGGAGCCAGGACCAGCCATAGACCACGCCCCCAACAAGGAGGTAAAGAAAGGAGAGGGGCTGGGTCCAGCTTAGCCACCACCTGGGCTGCCTGTCCCCCAAGGAGCTTCCTGGGTGGAGACGTGGCTTCTGAGCTCAGAAGCATCACGGCCAGGAGGTGCTCCTCCAGGACCACGTGTACCGCTCAGGAGGGCAGGTGGGGAGGGGAGAGGTGACTGACAGCCCCACAGCACCAGGCGTAAGCTGCCCGATTCCAAGGCAATGGAAACAGGCAGTGGTGTTCACTGGCCATTTGGGGAGGCGCCAAGGAGAACGGCCCTGCCCCCAGCCCCTCCCCAGCCACCCCAATACACGCAGCAGTGCTGTTTCCCACTGGTTTCTCACCGTCTTTTGTCCCTCACATCCATACTTCCCTTCTTATGCTTTTCAGTAGTTAAAAGTCACACTGAGTGCCATTTTCTCTGCAACAGTACCAGAACCGTGCCCAGTGCAGTAAGGTCACCACATGCTGAGAGCAAAGAAAAATGAAGACGAACTAAAATATACCTCTTCACACACCCCCACCTGTGCGGCGGCGTGGGGGGCAACCACCCGCTCCGTCTACCTGACTGTTCCTGAATCCCCAACCCCTGGCGCACAGACTTGAATTGACATGAAGTACGTGTAGGTGTGAAGGAGCTCCTCTGTATACACTCAGGGCAGGGTCTGCAAATAGTGTTCTATCTGCAGGTGATAGTGACAAACAGGTCCTGCCCAAGAAAGGACCAGGACGTTTAGAGTCAGCAAAAAGCCATTGTGCTGGAGACTTGTTAACGTGTTACAGATTACATGGCGCATTAATTAGGGGCTTTGGGTTGTGGGTTGCAGAAAAACAACTTAAGCCAGCCTGAGAAAGCGAAAGTAAAGGGATCTGAAGAAGAGTTAACCCCCAACCAAGGTGGGTGCGCACACAACGGTACCTGAGATGCTAATTCACCCCACGATAGGCTGTGTGCCCCGGGCAGAAGGAACCAGCGGGAGCCTGCAGCTCCATCACACATAACCGCAAACACCAGCAGGCAGTCCTCCCTCAGGCCCCGGCTCTGCGCCTTGACCACACCCAGGGCCTCGCTCCTCCTGTCCTGGTCCCCGCCCCGGCCGCCGCACCTGAGAACAGCGCAGGTGGCCGCAGTGTGAGGGGGTCCTCGGGCCTGAGCCAATGCCCGAGCTGGACCACTCCATTCTGTTTCCCTGCCCTAGTGTCCTCATTGGACACGCTGCTGCTCCTTACTTAGCGAGCTCCCAGGCATCGCTGGGCTGGAGCCAACCCCACCAGGTACGCAGCCAGGATGGCCCAGCCCAGTGGACGGGCGACTGGGCGCGCGGACTGGCCACCCACGTGCCGTCGGTCTTCCAGCTGACCACTCAGCGCCACGCTGCCCGCTCCTGCGAGGCGGAGGTGACGCCCCCCGGGCCTGTCCCGGCACTGCCATTTCCACGCTTGTCTTAGCAGGGAAGACGCCCACCTCCAGGACGGCAGGAGCCCAGTGGGTTTTACTGTAGAACCGCGTCCTGAGTGTTTCCTCTTGCGGGGCCCCCAAGGTCATGGTTTGGTCGGAGGGGAGGGTCCAAGTGAGAGGGCTCTGGACACGGAGTTGGGACGGCGTGTCCACCTTGGCTGCCGGGCAGCAGCCCTGCTCGGAGGGGCCTCACTGGGCGGGAGTCCGGTGGCCACCACATGCCGAAAGCGGGGACGGGGTCCCTGCTGCTGTTGCTTGCTGACCCAGCTCCCGCCGGAGCCGATGGATCGGGACACACACACAGCTGCAGGGATGACGGCAGCACCCGCGACACCCGGGAAGAAGCGGCGCGCCGGCGGTACTGCAGGAGCAGACCCGGAAGCGGACGCCCTGGCACAATCCCCGCCCCACACCTGCCCCCTGCTCACCGTTTCTTTGCTCTAGAAAAGTGGAATTTAAGGTCGTTTTTATTCAAATGGCTCTAGTTGACCACTGATCACTGCCTCAGCCTGAAGTGCTGGGACCAGTCACACGTCTAACATCTCTACAGCCCGTTTTGTCTACTTTTTTGGAAGCAGGGCCTCCCTTCACTAGTGCGGCAGCCCTGAGATAGCACACACCTGTCATCCTACCAGTTAGGAAGTTGAGGGCACAAATGATTTGCCCCAGGTCACGAGCAGCCGAGGGGAAAACTCAGGTAATGACAATTCAAATAAAAGCACAGGGAGCCCTGCCCACCCAAGCATCTGTCCAAGGATTGAGAGGCTCCTTCAAAACAGCGCCAGACCCACCTACAGATCAAACCTCTAGAAAACTAGAGGACGGCCGGGCTGACTTCACCCTCTGTCTGGCTGCCAGCCGGGTGCAGAGAACACATCCTGTCCTCGGCTGTCGAAGGAGATGGCACACGGAGACAATGAAACGCTCTGTATCCGTATTCGGAGACGCCTCCTATTGGACCCGCAGGAAAACCCGTAAGCACTCCTGTGACAGCGCAGCGACTTCCAACCGGAGGGGCAAGTGGTCTGCCGAGTGCGGGGAGAGTCAGCGGAAGGGCTGGTGGGGCCGGGGCCTACAGGGAGCACACAGATGTGGAACCCAGCACAAATCCACACAGCCCCTGCAGCCGAGCTGCTGCCGATTAGAGGGCATGCAGATTGGACTTACCTGTTCTCTGCCCCGCTGCCCCGAAAGGGGCAGCTGTAATGACACACATCCCTCTCATCACCCAGGGCAAGAATTCCAGGCCAGCTTCCGAAGGATCCAGATTCCCCGGCAGCAGCAGCAGGGGAGAAAGGTGTATTGTGTGGGCAGAGAGGCCTGAGATAGGACCTGCTGTGTTTGCGCTCAAGTGACTTAAGAGTCTGCAGGCAAACTAGAGGAAAAACTGGCTTTGTAACGTCAATTAACACACTTGGTTTAAAGGCACGGTTGAGACCAGCTAAGAGCAGGGGCAAATTCCCGTCCTCCTGGTCAGCAGGAGACAGTCGCCCACCCGGGACTACCAGGCTCCAGCACAGGTTGGCTGAGGAGCTGCCATCAACAGCCCTGCAAGCAGGTGGCTGGGGAGGGGACAGTGATGAGGGGCTCCCTGCTGGGTAGCTGCCCCCGATGTGTATGGGGCCCAGCCAGAGGTGCCCGACGGCAGAGACAGGTGTGGTCACTGAAATAGTACCAGCAAAGCCCATCTCTTAGAGGCCGACTTCACTGCAGAAAGTACAGTTTTGCAACAATGTTCCCATGGGTTTCACCTCTATCAGACTTGAGGGTCCTCTTCCCAGGCCAGGGCCTCTTCCCTGAACACAAGCCTGTGAGGACAACCCAGACGGCTCTGCTCTGAGCCCTGGAGATTCCTATTTCCTGGAAATCTCAAAACAGCCAAGAGCGTTTTGTCATGTCCTTCGAAAAAGTTGATATTTGCTTTTTTTCCCCAATACGGAATAATGCCTAATGTTAAACGTGCTTTTGCAAACCAAGAACCCCACTCCCACCCCAGGAACAGCAACCTCTCCTGTCCTCCGGAGGGTCCCGACCGGGGCACCAGGCAGGCGGGCGGTGGTGCCAGACTTGAGGCCCGAGGCCCTTGAAGGCCTGAGACCAGCATGACGCAGAGAGGCCGGGAAGCACCCCAGGCACGTGAGTACCCACCAGCTTAAAGCCTCTTCCGTCACTGCACCTCATTCTCGTTTGGGGGCAAAAACAGCTTCCAGCTTCAGCCACTCACCAGAGCCACAGCCTCTGAGACCTGCATCCTGGGTGAGGCGGAGCCTCTCAAGCACCTGGTGAAACAAACATCATGTATGTAGACGCAGAAGTAGTGGAGGCCTAGATACAACTGTGTGCTCAGGTAGGCCATCGGCCTGAGCAGCTCACCCAGGGACCAGAATCCCCGCCACGTGGACGTGTGACAGGCAGTGTCACCCACAGAGAAGCTGGCACCATGCAGACCATGAGACGGGTGGGCACCACTGGAAACGCTCAGACACCGTGATGCTGTGACAGACGCAAGCCCCCAATCGCCGAACCCCGGCTTGGTGGGCCTTGGAATCTGCTGGTCACCAACCCCAGGGCTCGCACCCAGGTCGAGGGAGCCCTCACAGCCGCAGCCTACACCTCCATTGCACCGGCCCCCCTGCTCTTGGCCTCCTGCAGCCCCAGCTTCTGTCCCCGAGCCTCCCAAATTCTCAAAACTCACAGTCAGCAAAGCTCCCCCGTCCCGTCGCCTCCTCTCACACAACCTCCATCTGCCCTCTGGGCACCTGCCCTCTGGACTCCACCTTAAGCCAACGGTCAAGGCAAACTCCCCAGCCGCGGGGCCACGTGTGCCCGGAGCCTCCTTCCCAGGGCAGCCTCTCACCCCTCCCCACGGCCCTTCCAGCCCCCCGGATGTCCAGACGCCAATCTATGGCTCACCTGTGCCGGCCCCTCCCTCCTAACCCCGCATCCCCACGTGCACCGCATCCCACCCATCATCCAGGGGACCCCGCACGTGGCCATCTTCCTCACCTCATCCCCAAAGCCCCCAAACTCCCCCTGAGCCCTCTGCCCCCCACCTTCTCACACAGCACTGCCCTCAGAGCCCTAGGCCTGCTCACGCCCAGCTCTGCTGATTCCTGGCCCACACCCACCTCCCTCCATCACCCATCACTGTCTTCCAGTGTCATGACGTCAGGAAAGCCTTCCTGGGTCCTGGCTCCGCCCTGGGCACCATTTCCCCTCTGAGTTCCCTCTTAGGACTCCCGCATTTTGTACCTTGTAATTTGTTATTTACATACAAGTTATAACCCCGTGCAGGCAGAAGCTGGGACTTACTCATCTTTCTAAGAGCAAAACAAACATCTGTCTAATCAAATTTAGCACCAAACCCAAAGCATTATTTTAAATTTCCTTTTAAGATGCACGCAAGCCAGTGGTTTGGGCCAGACAGGAGGTCAGAGCGGGCAGGACCCAGGCAGGAGTTGGGGCCAGGATTCTAGCCCAGCTTCCCGGGCCTGGTTCCACATCTGTCAGGTGTGAAGACCGGACTAAGTGGGCACTTCCCAAGCTTGAGGTGTGAGTCACCTGGGATTTGGCTACAATGCAGATTCTGTTGAAGAAACTCTGGGGTGGGGCCTGAGACTCTGCATTTCTAATGAGCGCCCAGGTGATGGGGGTACTCCTAGTACTGGGACCACACCTTGAATAGTGAGGAACCTTCTAGAACCTTCCAGAGCTAACGTCCCATGAGAGGCAAAAGAAAGTTGTGGCCAAGGCCTCGACTCCAGAGTTTGCATCCCAGCTCTTACGACCCGGTGACCTTGGGCAGGCCCCTTCGCACCTCTAAACCACAACGTCCTTACTGGAAACAGGGACTAACGCCCTTGGCTGCTGTAATAAATACAGAAATAACTCACACAGAGGCTGGCCCTGTACTTGGCTGGGAAAGGCCTCTACAGACCAGCTCTCACCTTGATTTGGGGAAATCCTCATCTCAGCAGCCTCCTTAGGGTCCCAGGGTGCAGACAAGGACGCCCTCCACCCCAGGGCCAGGTCTCAGGGGCCACCTGCCAGCTCACTGCCCCCTCTGACCAACAGGGTGTCCGGAGTGTCCGTCCTTTCTCTAGCCCAGCTCCGAGCGCCTCCCTGCCCTCAGCATCTCTGTCCTGGGCAAGAGGCCATGAGCTGCAGGAACAAGACGTAGAGGAGAAAGTCTTCTGTTGTGTAAACACAGCCCTGGGTTTGAGGTGGATGAATTCAGCCAAAGAGCCAATGCCATGGTCGGTGCCTTTTAGAGCAGGGCAGAGTTTCTGCAAACCAGGCCTCTTTCCAGAGATGGCGTCTGACACCCACAGGAAAGAGAACGAAGGCTGTCCTTCTGATGCAGCAACCACACACAACGAGACTCAGACTACAATGTTGGGAACTCAGCTAAAGTGCTCACAAGGTCCCTCCTGCATATCCAGGCCTCTCCAGGTGCCTTTGCTGGAACAATGAGCAGGGTTTAAGCACCTAGGATTTCCCACCTGCTGTGTGCACATGCCCTGCACATCGTGCAGGTTGGGGAGCACAGACACCGTGTAGCAGTGGCCCGGCTGGAACAGGCACTCAATAAGCAAGAGTCATTAAGGACTTAGTCTGCTTGGTGCTCCCGTAACACCAGTGAGTGCCTTCTGCTTACACTGGTGCTGGCGCGGTCCACACTGCTGGTCAGCTCCACTTGTGGAGACACGCAGAAGTGAGGGTGTGTTTCCGTGCAGCTGTGCGAGAGCACAGAGCACACCATTCCTGGTGAGCTAGAAGCCCACAGCTTTCTGTCTGTGCCACCGGGACGTTGGTGATGTGGGATGCTGGAGGCCACCCCCCGCCCTGCAGGCAGTGGCTGTACTCAGGGCCACCAGGGCCAGCACAGCCTGTGCTGGGGCAGAGTCCCAGGTACAGCAGAAAAGCTGAGGCTAGGAGGAAGGGGAGGCTGGGGCTCTCCCCAGACTGAATGACCCAGATGCTGACAGGGAGGCTGCTCCCGGGAGCACTGCAGGCTGGAAAGGCCTCCATTCCTGAGAGAAGAGGTGCCTCCGAGGCGCCACGCCGGGAGAAGCCCTGCTCTTGGCTGTGGCCTCTGTTTTCCACTGACCGTACGTTTCCCAAGCATTTTCTACCCACACGCCCTCCGAGGATATTTCTGTCAAATGAACCTAATACTTCCTCCAGTTAACAATCCAGAATGAGGTGCCCCCGCCCTTCTGAGAGCCCATGCTCCCCAGCTACAGCCCGGGGCTTTCCAGGGTGCAGGACCCCGATGGCAGGCAGGGCTGGGCTGCTTCCCATCAACGAGTGGGGTCCGGGAAGCCTGGAGCCGTGGGAACCGGCTGCCGGGAGGTGGCCCAGCCCCACTCAACAGAGCCCACAGGCCCTGCTGGGCATATCTCACTGCAGCCCTCGGCCCTGCCCTGTGCCCCCTCCTCGTAACCCCCATGGGGCCCCCCAGCTGGGGCTTTCGGTCTGACAGCACCGTGCAGGTGTGTGGTTGACGCTTTCGATAAAAGACGACGGAACTGACCTTCCGACGGTGGGCACGACTAGGCAGTTTAACGCACATGTAGATTTGAGTAACCACCGTAATCAGGATCCCGACTCCCAGTGGAATCCCCCTGCAGCCACGCTCCACCTCCCCCCAAAGCCCTGCCCACTGGCCTTCCCCTCTAGTCTGGTCTTGTGTCTACTTTCGTCACAAATGGAAGGATGTGGTAGGTAACCTCCAAGTATGGATTCTTTCACACAGCAGAACGCCTCTGCGTGGCATCCACATTGCTGCACGTGTCGGCACCGTCGGCTGAAAAAAAAAACACAGCGTGAGAGTTGTGAGTTAAGTTTCATTTGGGGCAAAATGAGGACTATAGCCTGGGAGACAGCATCTCAAGTAGCTCTGAGCAACTGCTCCAAAGAGGTGGGGGAGCGGTCAGTGTATATGCGATTTTGGTGAAGAGGGGGTCCATGCAATCAAACACACATTTCTGCAGAAGGTCACTGCTAGTCACAAGGCGTAGACGTCACCGATAACAATTTTAGTGCTTTTCTACACGAGGAGATGCAAGAATTGAGCTCATAAAATCTCCTGAAAATATCCAACTATCTGAAGGGCTGTTCAGCCAGTTTTTCCCAGAGCGCAGGTGCCTCACTCCTGATCTCCGCCCTGAGCTCCTTTCAGGGGGTGTTGAAAGTCAGCGGTGGAAGCAGCTTGCGACCTAATCCTTGTAGAAGCAGAGGGCAAGTGACAATTTTTTGTTGGCAGCGTCCACTGTTCCTCACTGCTGCGTGGTGGTCATGGTGTGGATGGATCACAGTTTGTTTATCTCTTTACCCAATGAAGAACATTTGAGTCGTTTCCAGTTTTTGTCAATTATGAATACAACTGCTGTAAACATTCACGTACAGGGGTGACCATAAGTTTTCATTTCTCCACAGTAAATACCGATTGCTGAATCATGCGGAATGGCCACGTTAAACTCTAAGAAACCACCATTCTGCGTTCCAAAGCGGCTGATCCGTTCTGCATTCCCACCAGAGACACATGAATGATCCACACCCACGTCCTCATCTCCACTTAGTGTTGCCAGTATTTTTTACTTCAGCCATTTAGATGTGTGATGGGATCTTTGCTGAATTCGTAACTTGCAAATATTTTCTGCCACTCTGTAGCTTGTCTTTTCATTCTCTTCACAGAACAAAGGTTTTTCATTTCAATGAAGTCCAATCCAATTTTTTTAAAGGATTGTGCTTTTGGTGTCATGTTTGTTCAAAAGACTATTCTCCATTGAATTGCCTTTGAACCTCTGCCAAAGTCTCTTGGCCTTGCCTGTGTGGGTCTATTTCTGGACTATCTATTCTGTTCTGTTGATCTATATATCTATCTTTGCCAATCTCATACTAAGTTACAATAGCTTTTAAAATTGGATAGTATGATTCCTTCAACTTTATTATACTTTTTCAAAATCATTTGTCTATTCTAGTTTTGCTGTTCCATGTAAATGTTAAAATTGGCTTCTCTATATCTACATGCAAAATATGTCTGGGATTTATAGTGGAATTGCATTAACCATGTAGTTAATTTGTGGAGAATTGACATGCTTACTACATTGAGTTTTCCAATTGATAAATATAGTATGTGTCTTCATTGATTTAGTCCTTTGATTTCAATAACATTTTGTAGTTTTCAATATGCAGATCCTATACATATTTTGTTAGGTCTGTGACTAAATATTTCATGTTTTGGTGATCTTATAAGTGGTATTCTTATTTTAATTTCAGTTGTCATTATTGATTTCTACTCTAGATTAGGATTTATATATATATATATATATATATATATACACACACACATATATATACATTGACCTTGTGTCTCATAAGTTTGCTAAACTCACATATTAGTTCTAAGAGATTTTTTTCTGTGTATTTCTTGGGGTTTTACACATAGACAGTCACATTGTCTATGAATAGGAATAGTTTTATTTCTTCTTTTCCAATCTGCATGCCTGTTCCTGCCCTGGCTAGTGCTTCCAATACAGTGTTGAATAGGAGAAAGGAGAGTGGACGTCCTCATCTTCATCCCAATCTTGGGGTAAAAGCATTAATTAGTCTTTCACCATTAAGTATAAAGTTTTTGTTTTTGTTCTTTTGTATCTGCCCTTTATCAGGATGAGGAAATGCCCTACTGATCCTGGCTCACTGAAAGTTTATCATGAATGGACGCTAAATGTTGTTAAAAGCTTTTAATGTATCAGTTGATATGATTATTTAGTTTTTCTTCTTTAGACTGTTAATATAACGGATTATGTTGATTGATTTCTGACAATTGAACCATCCTTGCATTCCAACAATAAGCTTCACTTGGTTGCAATACATCTATATCTAAATATGGATTCATTCACTAATTTTTTTTGAGGATTTTTGAACCCATATTCATAAAGGATATCGACCTGTAGTTTTCTTATACTGTCTTTGTCTGGTTTTGGTATCAGCATAATGTTGGCCTCGTAAAAGGGGTTGAGCGATTTTTCTTCCTCTTCTGTTTTCTGAAAGTTATTTTTGTAGAATTGATGGGTTTTTTTCTTTAAGTTTTTGGTAGGATTTGACAATGAAATCATCTGGGTCTGGAGTTCATAGCATTCTGCTTATCCATTTAAGGTTTGCAGGTTCCGTACTGACACCTCCTCTTTCGTTCCTGATATCACTAGTGTGTCTTCTCTCTTTTTTTCTTTGTCTTTGCCTTTGTTCTTGTCAGTATTGCAAGAATTTTGATCAGTTAATCATCTCAAAGGACCAGTTTATGGGATCATTGGTTCTTCTAAATTGTCTTTGTTTTCAATTTTATTTCTGCTCTTATATTAATTCCTTACATTTATTTTGCTCTTTTTTTCAAATTTGTTAGATTTGAAGCTTAACAATAATCTTTTGTTTTGAGTTCTTTTTTCTAATACAAACATTGAATGCTCTACTTTCCCCTCTAAGAATTGACTGCAACCACAAATTTTGATATACTGTATTTTCATTTTCATACAGTTTTCTAATATTTCCTAATTTCTCAATATTTTATAATTTCTCTTGAGACTTCCTCTTCGACCCAAGGACTACTTAGGAGTGTTTTGTTTGATTTTAAAGTATTTTGAGATTTTCATGTTCTCTCTTTTTTATTGACTTCTAGTTTAATTCCATTAAGGTCGGAGAACATACTTCGTATAATTTCAATTCTGTTCAATGCCTTAAGGTTCGTTTTTTGACCCAGAATATAGTCTGTCTTGGTTGGTGATTCACGTGCACTTGAATATAATGTGCTTTCTATTGTTCAGTTATGCTCCGTAAATGTCAATTTGATACTGTTGGTTGATGTTGCCGTTCAGGTCTTCTGTATCTTTGCAAAGTTTTTGTCCACTAGTTCTATCAGTTATTGAAAGGAGAGTGCTGAGGTCTTCAATTATAATTGTATATTTGTGTATTTCCCTTTCAGCTCTGTCATTTTTACTTCATGTATTTTGAAACTCTGAAGTTAGGTGCATACACTTTTAGGATTGTTATGTCTTCTTGGTGAATTGGCCCGTTTATTATTATGTAATGTTCCTCTTTATCTCTGGAAATTTTCTTTGCTCTGAAGTCTACTTTGTCTAATATTGGTATAGCCACTCCTTCTTTTAATTAATGTTTGCACTGTATATGTTTCTATCCTTTTACTTTTAACCTCCCTATATCATTATATTTGAAGGGAGCTTCTTGTAGATGACATAAAGTTGGGTCATGTTTTTCAACCTTTCTAACAATCTGCCTTTTAACTGCTGTGTTTAGATTATTAACATTTAATGTAACTATTAGGTTTGGACTTAGAGCTACCAGTTTCTAATTTGTCTTCTGTTTGTTCCCTATGTTTTACACCCTTTCACTTCCCCTTTCCTGCGTTCTTGTGGGTTATTTGAACTTTTTATAACTCCACTTTATCTACTGTGTGTTAACTATATCTCTTTGACTAGTGTTATTAGTAGTTACTCTAAGGATTACAATGTACATACTTAACTTTTCACAGTCTAATTAGAATCAGTATTTTGCCATTTGGGGTGGAAAGTAGAAATCCTGCCTCATATAGGGTCCTTTTACTCTCCCTTTTCTTTTTTTTTTTAAATCATTTTTATTTTTTAGCCACTCTGCACAGCATGTGGGATCTTAGTTCCCCAATCAGGACTCAAACTCACACCCACTGGATTAGAAGCATGGAATCTTAACCACTGGACTACTAGGTAAGTCCTTACTCTCCCTTCTTTACGTTGTATTTCACTTGGGTGCACCAAAAACCCCGTGAGATGGTGTTATGAGTTTTGTTTTCATAAACATACTTTAAAGAGCTCCAGAGGAGAAGAAGAATCTAGTATATTTGCTCAGGTACTTACCATCTCTGCTGCTCTTCTTTATGAACTGGAGTTCCATTTCCCTCCTGGTGCCATTTCCCTTATGTCCAAAGCACTTACTTTAGCAATTCTTTTGAAGTAGGTCTGATGGCAAAGTTCTCTTAGTTTTCCTTTATTGGAATATGCCTGTATTTTTACCTTCATTCCTGAGGGACACAGAATTCTGTGTTGATAGTTTTTTTTTTTCTCTCAGCGCTTGAAAAATATTATGCTGCTTCCTTCTGGACCTCAAAGTTCCTGATAAAAAAGCCACTGTTACTCTTATTGCTTTTCCCTGTAGGTAAGGTGTAGCTTTTATCTGGCTGTCTTCAAGGTTTTTTCTTTATCTTTAGTTTTCAGAAGTTTGATTATAATGTGTCTTGGCATGGATTTCTTTGAGTTTATCCTGTTTGGAGTTACTCTTCCTGTTGAATGTGTAGATCTGGGGGAGTTTTCTTGCCAAATTTGGGGAATTTTCAGTCATTATTTGTATGGTTGGCAGAATTCTAACTTGGCCCCCTGATTCCTGCTCCCTGTTCTATACTCACCTTCTCACAGTTATGCAATCAAACATTAATCTAGGTGCTGGTGTGTAGGGATTTTGAGCTATAGTTAAAGTTGAAATCAACTGGCTTTAAGAAAGGAAGATTGGGACTTCCCTGGGGGCGCAGTGGTTAAGAATGCGCCTGCCAATGCAGGGGACATGGGTTCGAGCCCTTGTCCGGGAAGATCCCACAGGCCGTGGATCAACTAAGCCCATGTGCCACAACTACTGAGCCTGCGCTCTAGAGCCCTCGAGCCACAACTGCTGAGCCCGTGAGCCACAACTACTGAAGCCCGCAGGCCTAGAGCCCCTGCTCTGCATCAAGAGAGAAGCCACCACAATGAGAAGCCCGCACACCACAACGAAGAGCAGCCCCCACTCGTTGCAACTAGAGAAAGCCCGCACGCAGCAACAAAAAGACCAAACGCAGCCAAAAAAAAAAGAAAAAAGAAAAAGAAAAAGAAAGGAAGATTATCCTGAATGAGCCTGACCTAATCAAGAAAGCCATTAAAAAGAAACTGGGCTTTTCCTGGAAACACTGGAATCATAATCGGGCTTTGATACAAGGGTGATCTTCTGTTGCTAACTCTGAGATGGGGAGGGGCAGGAACACAGGCAGCCTCCGTAACTGAGAGCAGACCCCAGCAGACACCCCACCAGGAAGGTGGGACCTCGATTTCAGCCAGGTGAGACCCTGAGTAGAGGACCCAGTCAGGTGAGCCCAACTTCTCACCCACAGAGAACAGGACAATAAATGGTGTTGCTTTAAGCCAGTAGGTTTGTGGTAATCCATCACCTGGCAATAGAAAATACTTCTCCAAACATTTCCTTCCCTGGGCTCCTTCCTCTCCTGCTGGGACCCATGACACAAATGTTAGACCTTTGGTCATGTCCCACAGGTCTCTGGGGCTCACTCCTTTTTTAAAAATCTTTTTTCTCTCGGTTGCTCAGCTTGGATAACTGTATCTCTCTCCAAGTCCACCAGCTCTCTCCTCTGGCAGCTCTGTTATTGACCACATCCTGAGAGGTTTGTGCCTGTTCATTTCAGTTCACGTGTTTTCAGTTCTGAAGTGTCCACGTGGTTCTCCTTTATACCTTCCGTCTGTTTGCTGAGACTCCCCGCCTTCCCATCCGTGAGTGTTCACTTGTCAGGATGTTCGCATAGCAGCTGCTTTAGAGTCTTTCTCAGACAATTCCGACATCTCCGTCCTCTTAGCACTGAGATCTGTTGATTTGTTCTTTCCCATGATAGCTGTGATTATCCTGATTCTCCACGTGCCAAGTAACACTTTACTATATCCTAAACCTCTTGAGTATTGTGTCATGAGACTTTGAATCTTCTTTAAATACTCTGGAGAATGTTATTTTTGAGTTAGCCGGAGGTTGAATTGGCTGGATGGATTCAAGCTACAAGCTCCAACCTGCCTTCTGTGGGCTGTGGTTCTAATGTCAGTTCAATTTTCAAGCCTCTGCAGGTCTGTTGCATGTGTACCCCACACACAGGCCAGTTTGGGGCCTAGGCAGCACCTGCACCTGGGGCCAAGTGCCCAAAGGACAGACAGGACAGAGCAGTGGCATTTGCGTGCCCTCCTGTCACCTCAGCCCTCAAGACAGAAAGGAAGTTCCCATTCTCTAGAGCACCAGGTGTGGAAGCTCCTTTTGCTGTTGCTGCCGCAGCAGCTACCAAGGGACAGTTTGGGGCCGAGGAACAGAAAATATGAGGACAAGGGAAAAACAGGGTTTCGCCACGCTGAGTGGACATTAGGAGTCGCGTCTCCTGCTCCACGAGCCAGGACTAGAGGCTTCTGGGTTCTTTCCGTCTGTCCCGTGTCCACTATTCAGCTTGAGGCTACAGTCAGTAAAGACGGGGACAACAGAAAGGAACAAAGGTAAGCTCACTGCCAGTTACGTGACTTACTTTTCAGAGTCCCTCACTGCTGCTCCAAGCCCCTGTCAAGGTCAAGGTAGCCGCAATGAGCAGCAGTGGCACGGCGGGTGCAATTACTCCATTTTACCCAGAACCAGACCACCAGAGACAGTTTTGAAAATTGGATTTTGGTGCAATTATTTTCTCATTGACTTGCATGGAGACTGCCTTTATTTTCAGTTCTGGTTGGCTTATAAGTGGGGAGACTCCAAAGGTTTTAGATTTGGTTTCTCTGTCTCTTGGGCTCTCCGTAAAGCAGTAAACAGACATCCACATGTGCTGGAAGAACAATTCTTTCTTTAATAAAACCCTCATAAATCCTTTTGCAAACAGAAGTCCACTTAATGTGAATAATTACAGCCTAATCCATTTTGCGTATTAGGTACCTAAATAAAATAAGACTTAGATGAATAGTCGTCCTCTAGACTAAGTAAGTCTTTCTGGCTGAGACAAAGGCAATTTCATACACATTTTTTAGTTTGTGCACGGATATCCTGCAGAGTAAAGGATCAACCCAATAGTCTAATGCACCGGTCAGCAAACTATGGCGTGTGAGCCAAATGTGGCCAGCAGCCTGTTTTTGTAAGTAAAATATTATTGGAACACGCACAATTGTCTACTTCACCTACAACAGAGACTATATGGCTTGCAAACCTAAAATATTTCCTTTCTGGCCCTTTACAGATAAAAATTTACCAACTCCTGGTCTATAGACTGTAAAACCTGTAAACAGAATTCTATACAGGACATAAATAACCTGACCTGCTAGCACCTGCCTCCTATTTCTGCACCCAAGGCAGACATTACTAATCAGTCCCTGCTCCCCTGCTGCTGAGCGATAGCCTCCCTCAGAATCCTTCTACACTCCAGGTAGCTCCAACCAAGTTATTTAAAATTAGCATATCAGACGAAAACCATCTGCCATGTCTATTGTAGGCTATGGTTGGAAGAAGACAGCTAAGTAACAAAAAGAAAATCTAAACGTGACTTGCACACCTAAAGGCAGAGGCAGATCCAGATTTTGGAGTGCCTGAAACATATAACTTGGGAGCCCCCTCATTAAGAACATTCAAAATCATGAATATGAAATTACTACAGGGTCTTAGAAGGGCCTGTGCACGTAAGGGACTGGGAAGTTTAAACTTCGCTGGCTTTGTGGTAAATCTGTCTTGTCAGGCTCTGAATGTCCCAAACACTTGGCACCACCCCAAAACTCCTACACCGACTTTGAGGTATGTGGTCCCCAGCCTAACGTGTTGCTCTTAGCATTTCCTGGTTGGTTCTGATGCACGTGTAGGAAGAAGAAACTCCGATGCGAAGCAAGCAGGAGTAACACACGACCCGGTCTGTCGAATACGGCACCTGGTAATATGGTCATCTTAATGCAGGCTTCCAGCTAAAATGAGTGTAGCTGTGTATGTGTGCAGGACCCAGGCTGCACTCAGGCATGCACCCTCTGGCTGCCCAGAGACCACAGTGACGCTGAGACTGGCAGAGAAGACTGTCTCTTGAGTCAAAACCTTAGCCACCTTGAAGGCGGAACTGAGTTCTCAGCTGACAAGGCTTCTGGAGGCCAGGAGCTCCCAGGACCCAGCCAGAGGGCCTGGGAGCCCACCCTTCTGGGAAACTGGCAGTACAGGTGCCCGAACTTACCCTCTGTGCCCAGTCAGAAGAAGAGCAGACCCTACAACCAGCCAGAAGGAGAGCCTAGGGTTGACTCAGCACCTAAACACACAATTGTCAACTGATGGATTAACTATGGTCTCAGCTTTGCCTCCGACTCATTTTGTGAATGAGTAAATCAGTTTATCACCCTGAACCTCAGTTTCCCCAAATGTAAATTGAGAATAATAAAAATATCTTGCCTCTGGGTTTGTTCCAAGGATAAAATAAAATTGTGGCCATGAGGATCCATAATGACTATTCAGATGTAAACAAGGGAAGATTACAAAAATGCCTCTGTGATGCTTCTTCTCAACTGTTGCCTGAAATTTTTATAATCTTGAGGTGAAAAAAGCCTTTCTTAGCATACCAACTGAGAATTCACAAATAAAAAGATGACAGATCTGTAGACAGTGACCTTTGTTGAAAGAGAAAACAAAAAAGGGAAGATATTCACTATTTGCAGCTTAGATGATGTGGTAGCCGCCTCAGGGCTGGCCCCAGCTACCCGCCCCTGGGGTTCGCCCCCTGTAGCCCCTCCCACACTGGGTAGGGCTGGCCTAGGTAATGGGCAGGACACTTGGGAAATGGTGGAATAGACTTCCCAGGCTAGGTCACAAAGCTCCGTTGAAAGCGCCCACCGTGGAGGCCGCCGCCGAGTAGACAGAACCCTCAAGAGGACGGGAATGAAGGCCCCCAGCCCACGGCATGTGAGCATGCCAGCCTGGCCACAGACTCTGCAGGCCCAGTCACAGAAACAAGACTGAGGGATATGAAAAGGAAGTAACAGATATAAGACCTACAAATTAATAAAAAAGAAGCAGAGTGACAGAAAAATGAACAAAAGACATAAACTGTCACTGAAAATGGATAAACAAACAGCTATAACCATAGAAAATATGCTATAAACTCACAAACAGTAAATTAAGCGCAATGTGATATGCCATCAGAGCGGGCTGGCAGACGGCTGAAGGGACGTCACTGTCCTGAGGAACCAGGCCCCGCCTCCAGGCCTTGGCCATCTGACTTGCCTTGGCCAACAGGGTGCCAGCGAGCCAAGGTGTGCTGAGCATGAGTGTTGCCTTCTGGAGGGTGAGAAGCTTTGTGGAGCACGGCCAAACCCCTCAGGTGAGACTCCTGGGACGCCCCCCACCCCGCCCAGCCAGTGGCACTGTGTGAGGTCCCCAGGTGAGGCCACCAGAACCGCCCAGCTGAGCCCAGCCCAAATGGCTCAGAAATAAAATGGTTGTCATTTTAGGCCACTAAGCTTTCGGTTGGACTGTTACGCAGCAAGAGACTGATAGAGCGAGACACCTTTTCACCATTATATTAACATTCATTCATTAAGTTAACTAATTCATTAATTTCATTCATTAAGATTATTAAAAATCGATATTTTGTGGTGTTGAAGTGCTTAAACTGGAACTGTCACCAGTGGGAGTTTAAGTTGGTGCAAATCTGTTCTGACGATCCATTTAACAGCAGCTGTACAAATGTTAAAGGTCACTGCTCTTGACCTGGCAGTTCAACTTCTAGAGAGTCAGACACACGGGAGCCCGGGGCGCTTCAATTTACAGCAGAGACCCTGAGGCCCAGAGCGGTGATGAGGGCTGCCTGAGGTCACACAGATGCTGCCCAGGCCTATGTCATTCTGGACGCTTGCGGGAAGACCTTCTTCTGCTCATTATATTTGGGACAAGAGGGAGAAAAACCAGTTTGTTCAGGAAGGTAAAACACAGTTCTCTGCAGGTGACCACCCCTCCTGGAGCCCACACCGGGCCCAGGCACTGCCCCCCGAGGAGCTGCTCCTCTTCCCCAACGCCCCGTTCTTAGGGAGAACGGGTTACTGCATTAGGGGTTCGCTTCACATTTGGGGGCAGCACGTCGCACCTCCTCGGTGCTCTCAACGCTGTTCTGAGCAGGACCTTGCAGGAAGGCCCGGGTACCCCGAGCACGCCCGAGCCCACTGGGCTTCTACGCACCTCGTCGCCCCCACCCCTGTCCTCCTGGTCCTGCCTCATCCCCTATGGTCCCCCCGCCCGTGCCCCTCATCCCCCTTTGCCCCTCCTCGTCCACCTTGGCCCCTCTTGTCCTTCCTGGAAGCTGGAGGAAGAACAGGCGTCCTCACTGGCGGGGGATGGAATGGACACTCGGGTCCAGCCACGTGCGGGGCGGCCCTCGACTCCCGAGGTCTCGGCTTTCGCTGCCCCGATCTCAAAGGTGGCTGATGGTGGGGAACGGGGTTCGGGAGAGCACAGAACCCTCCCTCCTCTCTGTGGGGTGTGCTCTCCGGCCCGCCCACCACCGCGGTCGGCGGCGTCCAGCAGACGCTGCAGAGAGCGCACGCTATGGGGCGGGGCCGCGCACGCACACGCGCACAGTGGCACGCGCCCAAACCGACGCTCACCCTCAGGCTGTCCGCACTATCCCGCTGGACCTGCACAGGCTCAATGCTCTGCGCTCCTTGGGCTCCCTTAGCCGCGGGGGCGCCAAACAAGCTCTCCGTGGACGCCGTCCTGCGCAGCGTGCCCTGGCTGAGCACTGACGTGCCCCCCACGACGACGACGACGTCCCCCCAAGACGACGTACCCTCACGATGATGTCCCCCCCCACGACGATGTCCACCCCCCACGACTACGTCTCCCCCCACGACGACATCCCCTCACGACGACGTCCCTTCATGACGACGTCCCCCCCCACGACGACGACCGCCCCCACAAAAACGACACGTTCCCCCCCCCACTCCCCCACCCATGCGCACTGGACAGCAACAACCCTAAGGACACGCTCTGTCCTTCCTGCGCCCAGGGCCCCTGGGAGGCGCCTGGGGGACTTGGAATAATCCGTGCAGCCGTAACCAAACCAAAGCCTGAGCTCCGAGTCCCACCAGCAAAGCCCCGAAGGTCCTCCTGGTAGCGACGCCTGGCGCAGCGCCAGCGGCTGGGGTGCGCCCGCCCGGCAGGCGGGTCACCTCCTGCAGGCTGGGGGCCAGGTTGGAATCGGGCTGCAGCGAGCAGGTCCTGCCCTGGAGGGACTTGGTGCTCCGTCACACTTAAGATTCCTCTTCCTGAGGCGACACTGAGACCTCAGGCCCCGGCGGCCTCTTCCCTCGCGCTGTAAGAGGAAGTGAGGACAGACCCCTTGGAGCTCGGCAGCCCCTTTACCTGTCCGGGCGGGGTCTGAGGCGCTCCACCCCCGCCTTCCTGCTTCCAGCTTCGCACAGGGCCCAGAGCCAGTGCGCCCCAAACACGAGCCGACGAGGCTGGACGAGTCTCCTCCGCCCCAGAGCGTCAAGACAGCAGCGGGCCCAGGAGGAGCCCGGACAGGCAGGTTGGACGCAGGGACGTGTGCGTGGAGGCTGCATGACTGTGGACGCTCTGGCTTCATACCCAGTCCAGGAACCCAGAGGCCCCAGAGCTCATGATGAGGGCGAGCCTCAGCAGGAAAGACGGCAACACTTGCAAGCCCCTGAGGGAGGTGTTTCCCTCCACCAGAGACCTCCGAACATGAGGGGGCGGCCACCTGCCCTCAGAGAGCTGGAAGGGGGAAGAGGGCTGCTGGGCTTCCCTCTGCCCTCGGGACACAAGGAGGCCTGAGGTCCCCACCGTGGCTCCATGCGGCTCCCCTCCCGTCTGTGCTGGGCAGGGAGGGAGCCTGCATTCTCCATCTCCCGAGCATCTTCTAAATCCTTCTTCTCTTTCAAGCCCCAGAGGACGATTCCCCCCAGCCCCGCCAATAAAACCTTGGCCGGCAGGAGCCCACCCGACCCTCAGCCCTGTCTCCCTCTGCCTTGGGTGGCCCGTCCCCACCGGCTTAGTCAGGACGGAGTATCTGCCCGCACAGCCCCCTCTCCAGGCTGCAGACTCCGAAAGGGCGGAGACTTCATCTGTCTCAGCTGGTTTTGTCTCCAGCTCTGTACTAGACACTCTTGTAAGTTAACTGACCCATCCACTTACTTGCCTCCTTTCGGCAGTCCGGCTGCACTGTCCACGTGGAAGGGATGTTATCCACCCTCTGAGCTGCCATCAAGGTGCTCCACCACCTGGGTACCCAGTGCAGTCCCCAGCTAACAGCATCGACTCACCTGGGAGTCTGTTAGAAGCGCAGAACCAGGGCCTCCCTAACCTGCTGTCAGTATCTAAGTAACAAGATCCCCGGGTGATGTATGTGCCCCTTAACTGCTGAGAAGCGAGGTCTGCAGGGTGCTTACCCAGCACACGTTAGGGGAGGACATCGATTTACTCTGTCCACGGGCATCGGCGCTTGCACAAGGCGCGGTGTTCAGTGACTCTCAGTGGAAGGGCTGGGGAACCACGCTCCAGGCATGACATCGATAGTTCCCTGCACGGTGCCAAGTCCAAGTGCTACTGGATTCTGAGCAGGGAAGACTAAGCTCATTGCTGAAACTGGAATTCCACGTTGCGTAGAACCAGGGGAAAGGACACAATCTCTCCCTGTTGTTAGAGCATCTGCTCCAGCCTGTATCACTTGGCACCTGTGATGGGTGTGCCCTTCACAGCTCATGACTGTGTATCTCAAGGAGGGAGGCGGGTGTCCTTGGCCATCGCTCTTAGGATCACTCCTGCTCCACAGTCCCTGCTGTGCCTGCAATTCCTCCCAGCCCTAAATCTTCTCATCCCGGATGATGTTGGGTTTAACCACAAGTCCTCAAGTGTCCAACAAGCATGCTGAACTGGTGCTCTCACTTGAGTCTCATTTTAGAACAAGCTCCTTGTTTTGAATTCTCCTGAAATTTATTGGACTGTTTTCTAGTTTTGTTAAATAATATTGCTAATGGCCAGGCCCGTGGGTGAGAAATCATAACATAGGATAATAAATCCTCCACGGAGAGAGGGAGTCTCAGGAAGACAGAGGACACCCACCAGGGCGCTCTCACCCCTGCGACACTTGATTCTAGGCGATGCTTCTTACTCCCTCTGACCTGACTGAAGACCTGTCTTTGAGGACAGTAGGATGCTAGCAGGCCGTAAAAAACGCGCAAGTTCAGCCCCAAGCCCTTCCTGCATCCTAAAAATACAGCCGATTCCTGCAGCAGCTATTTTGGAAAAGGGACAACAAACTGCTTCCTCAAGATGAAAAGGCCCCATGGCCATAAACAGGATCTCAGACCCAGACTCTTGTCAGACGGAGGGTCAAGGCCCAACTCCACACAGAGAGCCTGGGAGCTGCCATCTTTCCGGGGCCAAGGGTGGGGGGAGGAGTGGTGCCTCTGTTTTTCTTAGTTTTATTTTGTTTTTAAATATAAACTAACTCAGAAAAGGTGGGGCATGAAGAAATATGTGGAGACGGGGAGAGGAGGAATTGGCGAGACTTTACGAGCTGAGTCCTGGCTCGGGGGCCTGTCTGGACGAGTTGCAAAAGCTCCTTTCACCCCATCCACGAACACTGTCAGCCTTGCCCTCAGAGCCTGGCGCCTGGTCTCTTCTGATCTAGAAAGCCCACTCACTTTGAAACTGGGGCTCAGGGACCCCGAGCAAGTCGGCATCAGATGTGTGCTCTTCACACGAGATCTCTCCTGAGATCTCCCTGTGTTTCCACCAGACGTGACCCCCTGAAGAGGGAGCTTGACTGAGCCAAAGGTCAGGCCTGTTTCTTTTCACAGAGAAAGCGCTCTTCTGACATTGCTCCAGGGCCTCTGGGATACTGGCGTGCCTTCACGTGGCTTCTGAGAGAGGTGAAGACAGAGCAGATGCGGCTGCCCCGTCTCGGCCTCAGCTTCACAAACCATAGAATGAGTGTACACGACGTGGGGAGCGGGCTGAGGCCTTAGGGTCACACCCGTACTTCCTAGCATTCCCTTGGGTCCTGCCCAATGAAAGAGTTGTTTCACTTTTCCGTGTTTCTGTCTTGCCATCAGTAGAGAAAAAACGGTGACCACGGCTCCCAAATTTCCTCATGCACACAGAGAGCTACTGTCACCTCCCAGCCAAGCAGCAGGTCAGCGTCTGCTCTCTTGTGCAGATTCTCCATCTCCAAAACAAGTCCCGGGCCCCTCCTCAGAGGACCCGCCCTCTCTTCCTCCAGGAAGTCTGGGAAGACCTAGTCTATTTCAAGAACTCCTCTGGGGTCCACCTGCTCCTGACCAGCGGTGACCAGCTCCCTCTCCACCCCTGGGGGTTGAGAAGTTCCGTCTGGTTCCATGGGTGTAGCGCTCCAGCAGTCTGCGATGCATGCAGCAATTTTTACTTTGGTGTGCTTAGCCTAAGGCAATAATCCCCCTAAAGAAAACGGTTACGTAGGAAGATGTTCAATCCAGCACTATAATAGACAGTGACCCTTTAAAAAGAAAAGAAAAAAATCCTAAATGTTACACAGCAGTTTGGCAAGGCCAATTATCATTGTGAAAATACTGGGAATCAAAATTGAATTTTCTGGAGATGAAAACAAACAGGTCAATCTAAAGAAACTGCAATGAGGATAGTATTGGCCCTAAACGCTAGCTTGGCCAGGTGATCACAATGAACATCATTGGTGGAAGCTGTTAATAGGGTGTGGTGAGAAGGCGCTTCTCTGTGGCATTCTTCCCCAGAACTCATGACCCCAGTTCAACCATGAGAAAAACATCAAACACACATTTAGGAACGTTCTACAAAACCCCGACCAGTGCTCTTCAAAACTGTCCAAGTCATAAAAAAAAAAAAAAAAAAAAAAAAAGACTGTGGAACTGCCACAGCTCAAAGGAGCTGAAGGAGCCACGACAGTGCACCGTGGTTCCTGGATGGGATCCGGGGAAGGAAAAAGGACCTGAAGGGAAAAAAAAGTGAAATCCAAATAGTCTGGAGTGGAGTTAATGTGCCAGGCTATCTCCGTAATGTTGACAAACGTACTGTAGTCACCATGTAAGATGTCAAGAACAGGGGAAGCTGAGTGACGGGTGCAGGAAACCTTATACTATCTTTGCAACTTTTCTGTAAATTCAAAATTACTCCAAAATACTGTTTATTTCTTTAATGGTGTTGGCTTTATCAACAGCAATACTAGGTACCTAAACAAGCAAACTACCTATGAAGTATGAGCTAAAATGAAGACACTGGCAGGCATGCAAGGACTGAAATAACGATCTTCCCAAGCACTCTTTCTTGGTGCTACCAGGAGAGCAAAATGAAGGACTAAATCAAGAAAGAGCCAGGCGTGGAATCCAGGAAGTGGCACGCAGCCAGGCTGAGGAAAGTGCTGAGTCAGAGCTCTGCACCAGGCCTGGGGGTTCTAGGCAGAGCAGGGAGGGGGCAGGGCCAATAGGTGTGTGTTTGCTTTGTGGAAGACTTACTGCCCGGCCTTTGAAAGATTTACAGGAACATTTGGAAAAACAGAATGTTCAGTACATAGAAATCTAAAAAAATAAAATTGTAGCTCAATTATTAAACCCAGGAAAAACCAAAGGTTTACAAGAAATGTGATAATAATATACTACCTGGCTCAGCGGTAAAATACATAAGCTGGTTATTGAAAATTGTGATGTAATTATAGTGAGAATCCAGGGAAAGGATCATGTTAGTGTGAGAGAGGTCAATCTTCCACCAGCCTAAGTGGAAATGAACATTAACTGGGTAAAATTTGTAAGCAACATATTATTTAAAAATGGTTGTTTCTGGGGAGCAGAACTAGGGCGTGTAGAGAAGAGCAAAGGACTGTGTTTTTACAGAAGTCTTTTAATACTTTTTAGAGAAATTGTATGTATGTATTTAATAATATTTTAAATTTAAAAAATGAAAATGTTTGGGTTATAATGTTGAAAGAGAAAAGCAAAAAACTTTGCATATGTAGATTATCAGAATTCGACAGGGCTGGTGTCCAGTGGCGGCAACTGTTAACAGCCTCTCCATTCGGCTTGCTGGCACCCCGTTCTGATGGCTGGGGACTGTTCTGATGGCTGGTACCTATTCTGATGACCTGTGCCCCTTTAAATGGGATTTTTAATAACCTGTTCACCAGACCAAAACTATGGAAAACATAGCCTTTTAAAATTTAATTCTAAAAATAAAATGTTTGAGGGCTCCCCTGGTGGTGCAGTGGTTAAGAATCTGCCTGCCAATGCAGGGGACACAGGTTCGAGCCCTGGTCCAGGAAGACCCCACACGCGGCGGAGCAACTAAGCCCATGCACCACAACTACTGAGCCTGCGCTCTAGAGCCCGCGAGCCACAACTACTGAGCCCACGTGCCTAGAGCCTGTGCTCCGCAACAAGAGAAGCCACCGCAATGAGAAGCCCGTGCACCACAATGAAGAGCAGCCCCCGCTTGCCGCAACTAGAGAAAGTCCACGTACAGCAACGAAGATCCAACGCAGCCAAACATAAATAAGTTAAATTTTTTTTAAAAAAAATAAATAAAAGTAAAATGTTTGAGGAATATAGTAGCTTTTCACCTGTATGCATATGTGCAGATGCATATGGCATTGAGGAGATACAACAATCAGAAATGACTTTTGGGGACTTCCCTGGTGGTCCAGTGGTTAGGGCTCCACGCTCCCAATGCAGAGCACCCGCGTTCAATCCCTGATCCGGGAACCAGATCCCACGTGCGTGTCGCAGCTCAGAGCTGGGGCAGACTAAATTAATTAATTAAATATTTTAAAAACCTAAAGTCTAAAAAAAAATTTTTTTATAGGTAACGATTACACGTCGTTAATTGTTTTATGCCAATATATATCCTACCAAACAGAACGGCTTCATAAGTAATTGATTTTACAGTAGTTGCCATTGTTATTCATTTATTTTTATTGAAAATGTATTTTCTGTAGTGGAGGAAATTCCCCGAACCCCTGACTATAAGCCCAGCGGCCTCAGTAGCCGCCCCCCCCCCGCCCCGTCTCCTGCCAACACCTCCTCCCCTTGCCCCCTCGCGGGGACGGTGAGCCCCTCGCCCCGGGGGACGCGCCATCCTCACAGCGCAGCCCGCGGAAGTGGGCGCCCCTGCCGGCCTGGTCCCGGTGGACGTCCCCAGTCAGTGCCCGGCACCGCTCTGGCCCACACGCCCGTTCCTGGGCAAGCTCAGCTGGGAACACGCCAGGCTTTCCTCTCCCGTCCTTAGATGGCCAACCAAGGCCAGCCCTCTCGTGGCCCTGCCTTTCCGGTCTCGTCCTTACCGCACAGCCCCTGCGAGAAGCGGTCCCCGGCTTCCTCTCCTTCCCGCCGTCCTACTTGTTCTCAATCGGCTGTCTTCCGGCTTCGGCCCCGTGGCTCCATCCACATGGCTCCCCGAGCCTGGTCCACGGCACCTGCGGTCGGGCCTCGGTCCTGGGCCCCTGCTCTGGACCGCAGCCGCAGCCCCTGGACCCTGCCTTCCCACTCCCTGCTCCAGACGCGCCCGTTCCCCTCGCCCACAGCAGCCCCTCCACTGAGGACCCACCCTGCGTGCACCTGCCCCACCCAGACTGGACCTCCTCCGGGGCCCCGTGTGCTCACACCAAGCCCGCCAGCCGCTCCGCCCAGCCTCCCGACAGCAGCTCCTTCTGCCCTTGCCAGCCGCCCACACACCCAACACGCCAGAGAGCCCCGTGGCCTGGCCACGTCTGGCTGGTACTGGCCCGTCTACTTCGTGTCTTCCTCTCTGGAAGGCCAGCCGCAGGTGGATTGAGACTGCTGTTCACTGATGCGTCCGCAGTGCTGAGGACTAGCGCCCGGGATAGAGCACCCAGCGAGGGTCCCGTGAGCGCTTGTGGGGGGCGGCGGGGGTGGAAATCAGAGCCCTCTTTTTGCCCAGCTCTTTTTAAACTTCTGGTCCCTCAGGAAGCGTCCGAGGCCCCCAGGCTCCGCCCATGGTTACCGTAGGTCCTTTTTGTCTGTTTCCATTTTTCTTAGAAGCCACCTTCCCTGTCGCCTTGAGAAAAGCACAATTAGTCACATTTGCACCACTCGTTCTGCAGTCGCTGAGCCCTGATAACACTTTTGAAAACAGGCGCGTCTCCTCGGGAAGGGGGAGGGGCACCGTGTCAGAGCAGGTGGTCCCATTCTCTTCTTAGAGCCCCATCTTGTCTCCTCCTCCGTCTTGGAGGTCTGGGCAGCCTGCCGCATGCTGACCCACAGGAGGAAAAGCCCTCACGGAGACAGGGAAACCCGGCTCCCTTCCCTTCTTAGAAGTCAAAGCCACCTGCGGGTGCAGTGTGGCAGGCTCATTCCACGGTGGGGCGACTTCCCTGCCCACCCACCCGAAACCTCCGGGGTGGAGATTCCGCTTCTACCCCAAAACCCGCCGCAGCGAACCTAACACTCTTGACAGCATCGGGGCCTCCTGGAAAAGTACCCCCAGCCAGCCGGTGAGCCTGAAACTGTGAGGTGACGCTTGCAGTTCTTTAAAAGTGCGAAACAGCCCAAAACTGGGGCTCGTGAGACGTTCCCAGAGGCCGGTTGCTTCGTTTAGGAAACAAACTGTGGAAGGTGCAGCTCTGAGGACCACGACCTCTCCCCTCTCTGCTGAGGCTGGAGGGTCCCTGTGGCCTGCGTCCAGGCCCAGCCCAGCAGCAGGGCGGGGGTCTGTCCAGGCAACACCGGGTGGCTGAGGCCTCTGCAGGGTTAGGGCAAAGGTTGGCTCCAGAATCCCAAGTTCCCAACAGGACGACGGCGTCGTGGGAAATGCAGTCTGGATGGGCTCACGTGTACGCACGTGGGCACCTGGGATGTTAGCTTACAGGGAGTTTGCAGTTTAGGTCACTCTCCCTAGGGGAAGGAAAGGGCGCCGCTGGTCAAGGGTGAGGTGGGGCCGGGCTGCAGGCCCCCGTGGACGCTGACGCCTTTGAGGAGCGGCGGCTGGGACCCAGCGTGGAGCCCAGATCCACGACTCCGGCCCCTCCCAGGCTGAACGGTCTTCCGCAAATTCAAAACCAATTTTGAGGCCAGCGTTTTTCAAATTCCTACCCAGATATTCCCAAGTATCTAAATACGTGCCATGTAGTCAAAATATCTGGGTGTTTTTTTAAAACATTAACATCTTCCTCCGAATATCAGGATGCAGTAGGAGTGTGTCCATCTACTCGGCAGCGAGAGGCCTTCCCTGGGTTTGTGTGAGAGGGGTGAGCCAGGGCAGCAGCTGTCGGACAAGAAGGAAACTCTGCAATAAACACATCGCAGACTCCAGAATGTTCCGTGACATCATCTGCGTAATCCCTGGTGTGCAGTGAAGCCAGCCCAGCTCAGCTGTGACCGAGGCCAGCGGGTGGGGCAGTGACAACACGGGTCCACTGCTGGGAGGAGGGACTCAGCCAGCCTCCACTGCCGCCGCCCCGGGGTTCGCCGTTGGGCCACGTGAAGATGGAGCAGCGGTGACTGGGGTGGAGATGAGGGACCACCGGACACGGGTGCCCCTCACAGAGGCAGACGCCCTTTGCTGGCGCGCTGATCGCCGGGCTCTGTTGCCACGTTGGCTGTGAGCAGGTAAAAGGGGGTAAGACGGACAGACAGCAGGCCCCAGGCGGCACCAGTGCCACCTCGGCAGGCACAACCCCAGAGCCAGAAACAGATAGCTTATCAAAATGTCCTTCACATCTGCCATTTGCCAATTTGTCCATGTCTGATAGGGTCGGAATTGTGGAATTAGAAAAGCCTGGATTTTCTTTATTAATGTAGATTTGATTTACAATATTATATGTTTCAGGTATACAACATAGTGATTCACAATTTTAAAGGTCATACTCCATTTGTAGCTATTATAGAATATTGGCTATAGTTCCTGCGCTGTACAGTATATCCTGGTAGCTTATTTATTTTATACATAACAATTTGTACCTCTTAATCCTCTACCCCTATCTTGCCCCTTCTACCCACTGGTAACTACTAATTTGTTCTCTATATCCATGAGTCTACTTTTGTTTTTGTTTTATTCACTAGTTTGTTGTGGGTTTTTTATTCCACATACAGGTGATATCATATGGTATTTGTCTTTCTCTATCTGACTTATTTCACTTAGCATAATACCCTCCATGTTCTTCCATGTTGCTGCAAATGGCAAAATTTCATTCTTTTTTGTGGCTGAGTCGTACTCCATTGTGTGTGTGTGTGTGTGTGTGTGTGTGTATCACATCTTCTTTATCCATTCCTCTGTTGATGGACATGTAGGTTGCTTCCATACCTTGGCAATTATAAATAATGCTGCTATGAACATTAAGGTGAATGTATCTTTTCAAAATAGAGTTTTCATTTTTTTCAGATATAGACCCAGGAGTGGAATTGCTGGGTCATGTGGTAGTTCTATTTTTAGTTTGCTGAGAAACTTCCATACTGTTTTGCATAATGGCTGCACCAATTTTCCTTCCCACCAACAGTTTATGCGGGTCCCCTTTTCTCTACATGGTCTCCAACATTTGTTTTCTGTGGTGCTTTTGATGATACCCATCCTGACAGGTGCGAGGTGATACATCATTGTGGTTTTGATTTGCACTTCCCTGATGATTAGTGCCTGCTGGCCACCTGTGTGTCTTCTTTGGGAAAGTGTCTATTCAGCCCTTCTGCCTGTTTTTAATTGGGCTGTTGGGTTTTGATGTTGAGTTGTATAAGCTGTTTATATAAGCTGCATGTTAACTCCTATTTGGTTGTATCATTTGAAAATATTTTCTCCCATTCAGGAGGTTGTCTTTTCATTTTGTGGGTGGTTTTCTTTGCTATGCAAAAGCTTTCAGGTCTAATCAGGTCCCATCTGTTTATTTTTGCTTTTGTTTCCTTTGCCTTAGTGGATTTTTTTTAAAGAAAAGAAACATTTGTATATTTTTCTAAAAAAATTATGAGTAGTAAATTCCCCCGAGGAAATGCCGCTTCCCTGCTAGTGCAAGAGCAGGGCTCTGGGTAGCGGGAAATAGATGTTGTATAACCCAGCCTTGCCCTGGGGAATGGATTGCCTAATTGCCTCCTGAAAGGTTTAAGTGTGGAGGATTCATGGGGAGCCCGGAGAAAATGACACCGGCTGTTTGGTGGTTGAGTTTTGGAAGCTGGGAGGCTGTGTGCATCCCTGAGGGTTGGGCCCAGAGACAGAGGCACCAAGCCCGGCGGCACAGAAAGCAAGTGGGTACTTAGAAATCCTGTGGAAGGAGCACAGAGAGGCATTTGGAAGAGGAGTACTTTGGGGTTTTGTCTGTTTTTGTTTCTGTGGCTTTTTGTTGCTGGGCCAGAAGGACAAGGAGTTCTGCCTCCCCTCCCGACCCTGAGATCCTGGGGCAGCCTTGGGCAGCCTCGGGCCCTGGCCGGAAGGGCCAGCGAAGCCCAGCACGAGTGTCCCAGCCTTGCCCTGCCAGCCTCGCCCTTCAGCTGAGCTGAAACAGAAGTTGGCTTCGCCCTGCTCGTCTGGTAGGTTTGGGTGGTCTTCATTTTCGAGGTGAGAAATGGGGACTTTCTTCACTTATGTGAATTATTTAGATGAGAACTTACTTTATACGGCTAGGCCGGCCTCAGTTGGTCCCATGCACTGGGGAGGCCGGGTGCAGAAGAAGCCCCCCCAGCTTCAGAAAATGCTCAGCTTCAGAAAATGGGGATCAGTCCCTGTCACCCCCGGTCCTTGGAGCCAGTGTTGTCCACTCCGTGTCTGCTGTTTGCTACGATGGGCCTTAGGTTCTGTCCTTGGCCTGTTCCTCTGGGCCAAGCCTCAGGCAGCTCCGCCGAGAGAGGCCCGGCAGGGATATTAGTGAGGAAAGGGTGCTAGGCCTGCCGCCCTCGTGAAGCAGAGGCAGCCACGTGTTCCCTGGAAGCACCAGTCTATGTCTTTGGGCCAAGGGTGTCCCCTCTTTACAAAGCACCTTCCTCCCTCCCAGGCCGGCAGGCCATCTGGACGTGAGAAGAGCCGATCCACCCTGCCGGTGCCCCCGGCTGTTCCTCCTTCCTGGGTGCCGCCCAGCCCATTCCCCTGTCCCTCAGGACGATGCAGTCGATCCCCCCAGTGGCGCCCAGGGAGCCTCAGCCAGGTCCCCGGTTCAGGGGTCAGAAGCTGGCGTGGGGCTCAAGGTGGATGCTGGCAAGGGTGGAGCCAGTTTCCATGGCGTTTCCTGAGCCACACCTGCATGCACACCAAGCCCCGCCCTCAGGGAGGCCACTTCTGCAGGACCAAACTCTCGGGCTGGCTGTTCCGCCGAGCTGCCCCCAGCCTGCCCCTGGCCCCTCTCACTGTGCCTGGGTGAGCACCCAGCTCGCCGTCCCCACCCTCCTGGCCCCGCTCTGCCCGGCCTCAGAGGGCTGCGCTCTGGCTGGCCTGGCGGGAGCTGGGCACTGACTCCACTTGTGACTCCATCCTGGTGTGTTCTCTCTGTGGACTGCTTCACCATTAAGAAAGGGAAGAGCTTCAGCCCTGTGGCACAAATTCCTGACACACTCGACGTCCTAATTATCCAGGATGAATCAGCAGCTCTGCCCGGCAGGGCGCTGGGAAGGCTGGGCTGCCAGCCCACCGCTGGAGGACTTCAAGGAGAGCTACCTCTGTATCTGGGGAGGCCCCAAGTTGACCCCATCCTAGAGATTCCTTCCGTCCATCTTATTTGTGTCACTGGGGGCTCGGGGGGAGAGCGAAGCTGGCCGTGAGATTTTCATAAGAGGCTCGGGTTCCAGAAATGACTACCGTTCCCTGAAAGTGAGGCCTTTCATGTGGTTTCCACTGTAACCTTGAATCCCCTGGGACTGCCCTCGTGCAGGAGTGCATCTCTGAGAAACTAGCCTGCCCACAGCCCCTGTGACCGCCTTGGTCTTTGCTGCTCCCCCCTTTCCTGCCCCCGTGTCCTCCAGTGGTGGGGGTCCCCAGATTACTTGCGAATCCACAACCAAAGCCCAGAAAGAAGAAGGTTGGGGACCCCTGCCGAGGAGTGACGCACAGGTGTGCCAGGTGCACTGCTCGAGAGAGTGGCACCGCCTCCTAAGTCAAGAGCAGCAGGTGGAGAGGCCGGTCCACGTTCAGAGGCTCCGTGGGTGCCCACTGCTTGCCTCCCTCTGCACCCTGCTTGCCTGTATCAAAGGGGGTGCTGTGATCAACTCCCACCCCGTCCCTTTGAAGCCCGTGTGCTGGCGTTGGTACCCCTGTGGGGTGTTGGCCACCAGGGACACGAGGGGCCCTAGCTGGTCTTGCCTTGCTCCCATCCCCCTTGTCTGTCCTGTGCAGTCGGACTTTCTCCATCCCCTCCATCCCCCTTGTGTTGTCCCCAGGGCCCCTCCTCTGACCTCCTGTGTCCTCACAGCCCCAGGCTCCTACAATTTTCTGCCGTGTGCCCACAGGTTAGAGATGCCCACACTTCCTGGGCAGGGCATGGCGTGCAAGCCAGACCTCTAAGGAGGGAGGTGATCCTGCCCAGGCTTCCTAAGGGCTGGTGCCTGGCGCCCTGTGTACATTCTGGACCGCAGCCCACCCTGAGCATGCAAAGCAGCCCTGGTGGGGGCCGCGTGGGTGAGGGTGAGAGCCTGGTCTCCCCTCCTCGCTGCTGGGCAGATCCTGTTGGGACCATCGAGCCAGGAGCATCCCTCCGCTAGTGAAACAGGACCTTCTTGGCTGTGCTGTCCCTCCACTGGGGGAGGGGGAAGTGGACTCTTCTAAGCCGCCCCCAGGGCTCCTGAAGACCCTGCTCGTGCCTCTAACAAGGAGCTGCCACTGTGGTCTGCACGGCCCAGGGCTCAGAGCCAACCAGCGCTGGGCCGACCTAGAGCCCAGCTCGAGCCCCTGTGAGTGTGGAAACCGTGAAGGTCCCACAAGCGAACACATGGCTCGGGTGGAGGGGGAGGCACCGAGCCTCTTTTGGTCCACGTCCAATCTTGTAAGTTAAGGAAACTGGACAAGTCACAGCCCTTTTCGTAAGTTCTCAGTCATAGACATCTTTACCTGTTCCTCCAAAGCCATATTCTGGAGCCCAGTACAGGGAAGCAGTGCAAGTGACCTCACCCTCACGGAACAGGGAGGACTGACCAGAGAGATGCCCCCAGAGGACCCGGAGCTGCGACCACGCGTCGGAGGACCAGGCCAGGTTCTTGCTAAGCCCCGTCTCCCTGTCCTGCTGGGACTTCCAGAGAAGCCAGCTTCCCCTGCAGGGCCCTGGCTGACCTCACGCTCCTTCTAAACCTGGGTGTGAGGAGGCCTGAGGACCCTGGGGTGCTGCGGACACGGGACCTCTTTCCTGTTTGCTTGTCTCCTGTGACCAGCATCGCTCGTCCTTCTGACTCCCACACCAGGCCCCGCGGCTATGCTTGCGTCCACAGAGACAAGCTGTCACGTGATCAGGAAGAGAGGGGACAGAGGGGACAGCTCTGCAACTTTATACGGGGCCTGCTGCGGCGGCGAGGTGGGCGGCTATTTCGGGAATCGAAGGGCTTATGACCACAACTGCTGCATTCAGACGGGTAATTCAGTGGGTGAGGGCTGGCTGACAGACTTACTACAGTATGGGACCCATTTCTAGTCAAGATAGAGGACCAGGGACGCGAGGCCTGGCCATTTAGGGTAAAGAAGCCTATTCAGGGAAGTAACTATAGGCTTGGGGTAGAATCTTAAGCCCGAAGAATAAGAAATCAACTTCTGGCCAAGGTAGAGTGAGGGCTAATTTGGTGCCAGCTTCTAAGAACTTGGGTGTTCACTTCAGAAGAAGAATCTTCCCACCAGTGTCCCTACAGGAGGCCCAGCCGTCCATCCGGGTCAACAGGTTGCTGTCATGAACCAGGGGGAGCACCTCAAGGGCAGGTGTCCCGGGAGGGAACAGAGGGGACGCCTCCGAGGTCCTGAGCCATGTGACTCCTGAAGGGGGCCAGCCTAGTGGGGTGTTCGGTCCGGTGAATGCTGGACACACAGCGCTGGGTTGGATGGAGGCACATCACCCACCTCGTGGGGTCTTGTCCCCTTAGTTGCACCCAAGAGCAAGCAGTGGTGTGGGAAGAATTTTCCAAGGGTACCCTCTGCTCGGGGCCACAGCTGCCCCACTGCCCTCTCACAGCCAAGCCCCGCTGGGCTCCCGAGCACGTGTCCTCGGGGAAGAGGTGCAGGGCCCCCGGACAGCTTTTCAGGGCTGCCTGGAGCCTGTCAGCAGGGGCCTGCCCTCTCCCGTGCGGTCAGAAAAGGGCTGAGCGATGCCAACAGGACCTGCGCTGGGCCTGTGCTGGGGAAGGGGCCTCTCTGGACTTCAAGGGTCCCCAACAAGAGCTTCACACTTGGGACAGAGGAGAGGCAGCCCTCATCCGTGTCGAGAGAGGAGGGATGCGGGGTGGGAAGAGAAGATAAAAGCTGGGAGAAGGTGCCATGTGGACAGAGAGGAGCCCCTGATACCGGCCACTGTGGCTCCCAGGACAGGCCTAGTCATCCCGACGGAACTGGCTGGTCATTCAGACTGAAGTCAAATCAGTTCACATGTGGAAAGGATCAAGCAGGTCAGTAATTTGACTTAGGCCCTCATCATCTCTCTCCTAAGCCAGCGCAAGCCTCCTAACTGTCCCTGTTTCCATCCTTCCCGGTCTGCCGGGGCCCACCTGTGCCAGCTGGGCCCTGCCATCTTGAGGCCCGCGGGCCTCCCGTTGCCACTTCAGACTTGACCCAACTTCTGATTTACGCAGCAGCTGCTCTCAGAGGTGCCGTGCACCAGAGCCCCCGGGAGACGCATGAAAGCACAGACGCGAGTCCCCGCCTCCTTCCACAGCTGCCAGGTCAGAATCTGCCCGTGTCCCACTTCCTGTCGCCACTGTAACAAGTTATCCCACTTAGCGGCTCAGCACAGCACCGCTCACCACCTCACAGGTCTGTAGGTCAGACATCTGAAAGGGGTCTCCCCTGGGCTGGGAATCAAGGTGGCCACAGGGCTGGCTCCTTGTGGAGGCTGTACGGGGGAATCTGGGCTTTTTCCAGCTTCCAGAGGCCTCCTCTGTCTACAAAGACCGTCTGTACTGAGTCAGATTCTCCGTTAGTCCCACGCTCCCCACTGGATGACAGGCTACTTGCCTCTGCCTCTCATAGGCTTCACTGGTCGTTCAGCTGCTTGGGAGCTACGCTGAAGGAACCTTTGCATCGAGGCCCAGACCAGACCAAAGATCTACCCAGTGGCATTGCTGGGTGACCACAGACCTGGACACCCCGTGCAGGCTCACCTGGCCATCCCCAAAGCCATCTTACCAGACGTCCACGTCCTTGCACAGGCTGGAAAGCAGGACACCCATGCGGCCCCTCTGAGCGAGTGAAAGGAGCTGATTACAGCCACCGTGCAGAAGCTTCAGGGCCCCGACGGCCTGCTGAAGGCTGTCCCTTGAGCCGTCCTCCCGGGCCACAGATGAATGTCCCTAGACATCCGTGTCCTGACCCCTGGAACCCGGGAATGTGGAATTCAGGGTGCTGGTCCAGCGACCCTGAGGTGGACAGAGTCCTGGGCTCTCCGGTGGCCCAGTGTGATCACAGGGTCCTTAAATGTGGAAGAGGCAGCAGCAGGGGAGGTCAGCGATGTGAGGGGGAAGGACTCAGTCCTCCAGTGCTGGCTTCGGAGGCACAGGAAGGCCCACGGGCTGAGGAAAGCGGGTGCCTCGAGAAGCTGGAAACGACCCTTCGATGGATGTGAGTCCCCCCCTGGAGCCTCCAGAAAGTGGGCGAAGCGAACCCCAGGAGGAGCAGCGTCGGGCCCCTCCGAGAGGAAGGGAAATGGCTTAAAAAATGAAAAGGCTTTGCACCGACTGAAGTTCTGAGACACATAGATCAGAGTCTGTGAAAAGTGTGTTTACGTTTTTTCACATGTGAAATGGACTAATTGTCAGTGACGGTAGTCTGCATTTGTATCTGCATCTGGCACTTGCAACGCACATTAACCTCTAAGAATGTGGAGGTTACACGTGGGGCTTTGCTGGGCAAGGACAAGGCATTCACTCAAGGTTGCCCGGCTACCGGTGGTCTGGCAACAGGGATGCAGCTTCCAGCACAGCACAGACAGACAGACGCTGGAAGGGCAGACAGATGCTGGAAGGGCAGGCGGACGCCGGAAGGGCAGGCGGACGCTGCAGGGCAGGCGGACGCCGCAGGGCAGGTGGACGCCGGAAGGGCAGGTGGACGCCGGAAGGGCAGGCGGACGCCGCAGGGCAGGCGGACGCCGGAAGGGCAGGTGGACGCCGGAAGGGCAGGCGGACGCCAGAAGGGCAGGCGGACGCTGCAGGGCAGGCGGACGCCGGAAGGGCAGGCGGACGCCGCAGGGCAGGCGGACGCCGGAAGGGCAGGTGGACGCCGGAAGGGCAGGCGGACGCTGCAGGGCAGGCGGACGCCGGAAGGGCAGGCGGACGCCGGAAGGGCAGGTGGACGCCGGAAGGGCAGGCGGACGCCGCAGGGCAGGCGGACGCCGGAAGGGCAGGCGGACGCCGGAAGGGCAGGCGGACGCCGCAGGGCAGGCGGACGCCGGAAGGGCAGGTGGACGCCGGAAGGGCAGGCGGACGCTGCAGGGCAGGCGGACGCCGGAAGGGCAGGCGGACGCCGGAAGGGCAGGCGGACGCCGGAAGGGCAGGCGGACGCCGCAGGGCAGGTGGACGCCGGAAGGGCAGGCGGACGCCGCAGGGCAGGTGGACGCCGGAAGGGCAGGCGGACGCCGCAGGGCAGGCGGACGCCGGAAGGGCAGGCGGACGCCGGAAGGGCAGGTGGACGCCGGAAGGGCAGGCGGACGCTGCAGGGCAGGCGGACGCCGGAAGGGCGGGGACGCTGCAGGGCCGTCTTGATTACAAAGGCAAAGGATTGTTTTCAAAATTAAACTCGTGCTCCACGTCTTCGCAACAAAAGCAGTGAGGACGTGAGTGATTCCCCGAAACTGTTCTGTGGAGCTTTACCTGAGTGGATGCCCAGAAAACCCCGTAACAGAATGACTGTTTGGGAATAGCCTCCGGAAATTCTACTGGAGGGGGATGGGGCGTGTAACTAGAACACGAGTCTCCCAGAAGCCTGTCCTCCCGCTAACCCTGCTCTAGCCCAGTGCGTCATGCCAGCAGGGCCCACGCTCTGGACCTCCTCTCCTCACGGCAGCAAAGACCTCCGCGGTGACGGGCCGGCTGTACTGCCTGCTTCGTCACCTGCTCTTTAATTGGGAAGCCCAGTGTCCAGGCCCATGGCACTGCCCCCACCATCCACGCCCCCGCCTCGCCAACCCTGCTCCCCTAGTGCAAGCTCCTAATTGATTAAACGGATGATTGATTATAGGGCCCGAGCCATGTGTTCTCCAGACACCCGTTTGCTTGGAATGGAAGGAGCGCGGCCGACATCCATCACCGCCCGCTGCCCGCAGACTCGGAGCCAGGGACTGCTGCGGACCCCGCCGCCGTAATTGCCGCCAGCCTCCCCTGAAGCAGGTGCACACCCGCCATCAGTTTTGCTGTCTTGTGAGCGTCCTGCCAGCAGGCCACTGTCAGATGCTGCTGACCCAGGACTCGCTGCTCCCAGCCTCCCAAAGCAGCCACACTGTTGGGGATGCCCGGTGACGGTTCCATCAGGGAGCGGGGAGTGAGGAATTCAGGTGCCTCCTGGTCGCGGGGCTGCTGGGGGACATGTGATCCGGCACTTTCTTGCTGTCTGGTGAGATGGAGTGGTGACTCCCGGTGGGTCCTGGGAGCAGGAGGATCGGTTTCCCCCCCTAAACTGTGGCCCTCAGGCTAAGATGCTATTGCCCAGGCAGCCCTTGAAAGCCGGGGTTTCACTTCACCCCCATCTGGACATGAGAAAGTAGGGGGGAAACGGGAATCCACTCAGTCAATCCAGCCACACGAGGCCCTTTATTTTGTGCAGCCTGGGAGGCAGGCATAGCGTCAAACGGGAGGTGGGGTCAGTGTATGACTGTCACACACGGTCCTGAGACTCCACGTCTGGAGGCTGACGAGGTCCTTTCTGCAGGGGTGCGTCCATGGCCTGTGCTTCCGGCATGTTTCTTGCTTCACCCATGAATTTCCACGAACTTTGTGCTTCTTTAAAGTGAAGCAATGATTGTAAGGTAAATATAAAGCTACGGGGTGCAAAAGCATCTATGTTTCTACAATTTTCTCCTCGATCTTTTAACGGTGGCTGGTCTCCCTCAGGGCCAAATTGGAAGCAATATTTGTGCTACTCAACTTTACAAGTCTTTCGAAAGCAATAGGCCCAATTTTCATAAAACATCAATTCCCTCTCTTTTCACTCAGCCTCCATCATTTTGCTTCCCAGTAAGTAAATCTCATCAGTGCAGTAAAGCGGTCCTAGACAGGTTTGGGACCAAGCACGCTGCTTCCAGTTGCATACAAGCAGCTCGAGACGGCCACAGGCTCCGCAGGCCAGCTGGAGGTCCTGCCACAGGAAGGCCAGCCTGGGACGAGGCCAGGCCTGCCCTGGCGATGCTCAGCGGGCACCCAGGAAGAGCGGCACCCAACTGGGTCACAAACTCAGGCTGAGAAGCGCAAGTTACATCCACTGCGTGGTGATAGGCAGTCAAAGTCGAGTCCCAAGACGACGCCGTTTCCCTAAGACTGAAAAATAAACCAGAAGCCCTAGCTTTCCAGAGCCCTTAAAGAGAATTACAGATTCTGGACATTTACTTTATTTGCGTTTTTTTTTTTTTAAGCTGAAGACATTTTCAACTTAAACCTTTGTATAATAATGTATTGTGCGGTGTACACATCGTACATTGTTGTATAGAATTAAACGCTTGAAATAATAAGCCCATCCACGTGTAGCTCCCACGCGGGTGCAGCAGCTTGTCGGTACCTCCCAGGTGCTGACGGCGGTCCTGAGGGATGCACCTCAGGGTGCTTCCACCGGGAGGGCGCGCCAGGAGCAAGTTGCCACCCTCACCGCCCACACACCCCTCTGGGTCCCGCCAACTGGCAGACCAAACCTAGCAGCCTTTTTAAAAAGTTCTCCTGTCTACAGCACGTTCCACGCCAGATGCTGAGTTGAGTATCCGTCAACGTCCAAAGAAGAAGCGTCTTCAGGAAGCAGAAGTCCTCTGGTCTTAAGTGAGGACCGCTATGCCATCCCCCAGCTGCCACCTGTCCTTCCAGGCCCAGAACAACTATTTGAGCCACAGCCAAATCCTCTCCAGGTTCCTGCCCCCAGGCCCCCAGGCCGAGGTTCCAGCTGGACCCTGTGCTGAGGGACAAGTGAGGGTGTGCTGTTCAGGGCGGCCCCCAGGGGCAGGCTGTGTGGACTCAGACCCACTCTCCCGGGGTCGCATGCCCGCCGTCCTCCAGGAGCGGTTTTTGTGTTTGGACAGGGATTTTCCAGAAAGAACCTAAGCCGGGGACCATTCTGCTGGTCGCCCCCCCAGCATCCCGGCTCAGGTGGAGGTGAGATCCGCTGGTTAGAGCGGGGAGCATTGCCACCAGGCAAGGACGCCTCCCGTCCCCTCGCAGCGAGAGGACAGTCTCGAGAGGAGGAGGCGGCCGTCGGCCTGGCCAGGAAGGGCCGGGAGTCGCCAGCGTGGGTCTCGTTAGCCCCCCGTGGGGAGCCGGCCTCCTGCCGCCTGACCCCTGCCTCCGGCTCATTCTTCCACAGACTAATTCCCCAAACTGACAGATTTCAGAGCCTGGTGTACCCAGGGTCACTCAGTCACACTGCGCTCTGGTCAGTGTCGACGCGGGCTTTACCGGAGCAGGGGTTGCGGTGGGAGGAGCGGGTCCACAGGCCCAGCACGTGCGAGCTCAGCCCGAGCAGGTGGCGTGGGGAGGACGCTCTCCTCACTGAGGACGCGGTGACGCGAAGGAGCCAAGCTCGGCAAGATTCCCAAACACGCGGGAAACCTCCCAGGAGAAGCGGTTTTCAAATGAGGGCTCTGTGCCTGGAACAGTACCTCGTGTGTGTGTAACACACACTCTGCAGAAACATCTTTTATGTCCAGGCACCTGTCACCTGAGGCTCCCAAGCTGTCGTGTAGCCGGCGGGCGAAAACCTTCGTCTCCTTGTCTTCGGTGGAAACCGGCCACACGGGGCTGAGTCGCCACCAGCCCAGGTGGGCTGAGGGCAACATCCATTCCCCTTCCTCAGCGCCCCACCCCACCACCTGTCCCGTCGGAGGACTCGTGGCCGGGCCCCCGGGGCTGATGACGGAGGTGCCAGGTCGGTACCAGCAGCAAATCAGTTAAAGGCATTACACTGAGGGCTTCTGAGGGAGCTCAAGGCTCTGCTCGACTGGGATCTGAGACCCGGACCCACAGATACCCTGGCAGGTGCCCAGAGGTAAGGACCCCAATGGGCAGCAGCTCCGGAGGGACCCTGGAAACCCGTCCTGGGGAAGGTGACCAAGGGTCCTCTCAGCCAGCGGCCCCTGCTCCTGCTGGAGAAGCAAAACCACAGAAAAACCAGGACAGGCTGGTCACCGGGCCAGCAGGACCCGGAAGCCCGGCCTCACGTGTGGAAGGCAGCATGTGGTCACCTGGGCCCTGTCCTCTCGTTTGTCTAATCGAGCAGCCCCCCGTCTGGCCTCATCACACAGGTGGGGGCCCGGTTGGGCTCCAAGGCTGGGGTGCAGGCCTGGGTACCGGGATTTTGAACATTGCTCAGCGGTTCCAGGCTGCAGCCGGGCTGAGCATCCCTGGCCGAGCAGACCGCGCGTCCGCACAGCCTGGCACGTCGTGCGCACCCGAGAAATGACGGCCGCTGCGGGTGGGATAATCTTAGGCTTGGGTGCGTCCGCGTGCCGGGCACCATAGTGAGTCCTTTAGATACAGAAGCCTCGGCGCAAGCCTGAGAGCACTACTGTTAGCCCTAATCACAGATGTGAACCCCGAGGCCCAGGAGTGCAGGGACTCCCGTGAGGCCACTCAGCGGTCAATGGTCCAGCCAGATTCGAGCTCCAGTTCCCCTTGACCCTGAGCCCATGCTCCCCACGCCGAGGCTGTAGCATCTCCCCAAATACCTGTGAGGCTTGACCCTCTCTTCAGTCATTTCATTCTGCACTAAATCATATTTTGGCCTGATCTCTATTTTTTTATGAACCTAACAATTATAACTGTGTTCCGTGAGTATTGCACATATAATTTGGTACATGTACATCTCTGTACATACATATACATGTATTCGTATTTCTGGCATGGTCATAAAATGTGCTTCTCCAGGCAACAGAAAGATCGGGTCAGCACAAAGATTCCTTTTTTAGGACCCCTAATTGAGCCTGCTGCCTGCATATCCACTTGCAAGGCATCCTGACTTCGGAACGCGAGGCCACAAATGCTGCGGCACCAGCTGTCTTAAGCCTGAATCTGCTCCACCAGAAGGGCGGCATTAGATGTCCTCTCCCTTTACATATTTTCATTTCTGTAACAGCATTCCTCAGCTCAAAGCTGCCGTAGGTGGGTGAGGAAGGAGCGATGAGGGGCTGGCCTGGAGAAGGATGAGAAGGCTGGTGCCACCTGTGGGACCGGGGGCTCGGAGCCCCAACTCAGGCAGAGATGTGAAGCAGTCCTGCTGGCTGAGGCTGCCACTCCCGAGACAGGACTGGAACACGACGGGAGCCCCGCTGGCCCCTCTGTCCCTTCTGGGGGGATCCACACACACGCACGACAGGCACCCCGTTTCCACAAATAAGGGCCAAACCACCAGCAGCCCAGCGGTGGCCCCCCAGGAGGTGCTCCTGTCTCCTCGTGGGAGCCCAGCTCCGCCGGGCACATGGAGCAAGGGGCCTGCACCCACGTCGGGTCTCGCTCGGAAGTTTCTCCCTCCTGTTGGGAGATGACCCCCGAGGTTCCACACTTCCACATGGCTTTCCAAGGTGGCCACATCCCAAGCTCTGGAACCTGTGTGTCCTGTTCCCTGGAAAGGGGGGATTTACGTTGCTAATCAGCTGACCTGAGACGAAGAAACCCGGAGACCCCGATGCTGCTGGCTCCGAAGACGGAGGAAGGGGCCAGGAGCCCAGGAGCACGGTGCCCCCAGAAGCTGGATACGAGGCCCAGGAGGAAGTATGGACTCTCCTCCGAGACTCCAGAGGGAACCGGCCCTCTGACTCCTTGATTTTAGCCCAGTGAGACCCACGTTAGAATTCTATCCCAGAGGACGGTAAGTGGATGAATCTGTGCTAATCTGTTAGAGCGGCAATGGCTCACTAGTTCAGTCCCACTCCAAGGAGTTCAGAATCTGAGGGAGGAATTGTAAAGGAGGGTTTGTGAACGAGAAACGCGACGAGTGGGTTTCCAGCGTCACGTCCGGAGTTTCATCTCCTTGTGCCGACTGCACGGAGTGATTTGCAGTGGGGTCAGCCTTGAGGACAGTGCCGTGCCCTTCTGACCCGTGGGGTCAGAGTCACCAGGGGAGAGCCCGGGGCCCTCTCCTGGCACCAGCGACCCAAAGGGGTCAAGATAACGAGGTTTGCAAACTTGACCCTGAGAGACTGGGCCAGCCTCTGGGTTCCGCTGCTCACAGGACGGTGGGAGGGGTCACATGGGACGCCCTGTGCCTCCCAGACACCCCGCTGTGTGTTACCGGAAGCACCGTCCCGCGGTGGGGACCAGGGGCGCAGCCCCTCGTGGGCCGGGAATCGCGGCTGTCTTCCTGCTCCGGCTCCACGGGCGGCCTTCACGGGGCTGTGAAGAGCTTCTGGAAGCCCGGGTGTGGGGGACCAGGCAGGTCACGTGGGACTCGGGCTCCCACCTCCCTTCTCGCTGTCTGTCCGTGTTCATGACTGGGCAGGACCTTCCGCAGGCCTGGGGTCAGCCACCCAGCCCAGACCCTCAGCCTGGGCGTCACACAGAGCCTCTCTTGACCAGGACATCGCAGACACACACGCTCACAGGGGCACGCGCATGCGTGCACACCAAGATGCACACGCCCAGACACACGTGTGTGCTCACACACGTGTATGCACGTACGCGTGCCCACCCTCACCCTGCGGGCTTGCTGGCTGGGCTCCAGAGCAGGGCCTGGCCCGCGGAGATGGGCCAGAAGACGCTTGACTCCAGCCAGTCCCGTGTTTGCAGTACCCTCTGCTGCCAACCCACTTGCTGTAAACTCCAGAGTCGGTTCCGTAGAAGGAAGGAGAGGCCTGAGCTCACGCCAGCTGCTGTGGAGGACGAACAGGAAGGTCTGTGCCCTCACTTCCCCAGACGGACGGCTGAGGATGGCATTTACCACCGGGGAGAGCCTGGGACCCCCTGGACGTGCCTGCCCCCTGGAGCAACACGCCAGCCCCTGGGGCAGGCCTCACTCGCAGGCAGCCCCGCTGGGGGGCTCCGGGTGTCTGCACGGTGGTCCCCAGGCAGCTGGCGGCCTCCTCGCCCCACCCCGAGCACGGCCCAAATCTACCCGAAGGCACCCGGCTGCACCCCGGCCTCTTCCTTCCTCACTGGGAACCTGAACACAGAGGCTGTGTGTGCTGAGCTCCTTGGGAAAGCGCCTGGCACACACAGCCTGAGGCGAGGTGGCAGCGTGATGCCTCCCCCAAGCCCCCAGCCCCTAGGAAGCCACCACCTCTGAGGCGGCCCAGAGGCAAACGGCAGGGCCCCGGGAGCTCCCGCCACCGAGGGCTGAGCCTGCAGGCCTGGGTCGCACGGCTGCTGGCACCGCGGTCGAGCGGGCACCATGTCTCCAAGGCTGGTCCACACCGACCACAAAAACTCGAGTCTCCTCGGCACTGGAGTCCTCAGGAAAGTGCCACTGGGCGTCTGTGTGGGAGGCCCCCCTCCTCTCAGGACCCGCCTGACAACCGTGGCGAGGCTGTGACCCAGTTCTCGGGGGCAGGGGGCGGGCGCACAGCCATCCAGTGTCTGCTCCATCGCACGGATGGTGGGCTCTGATGTGTGGACCCACCTTGCAGATGAGGAAGATGGGGCTTCGGGCACATGGACAGGAGACGGGCCCCGCCCCCGCTGACTGCAGCTCAGACCCCTCTGCACCATGGTTTGCCGCCCTTGCTGCCTGGGAAGCGAAGTGTCACCCTGAGGGTGAACCCGAATGCAGTCCAGTGCTGGGCAAAGCCCAGAGCACGGCACACGTGCAACCCTCACGGCTGTCAGTGTCACCGCTGCTACAGCGTCCCTGCGGGGGACCCGCCAGCCACAGAGGCCACTTTGCAGAAGGAGAGCTGGCGTCAAGGGCTGGGCCCCTCCCCTCCTGGGTCTCTGCCCTCCTCTAGGAGAGAGGGACCCGCCAAACTGTTCCTGCTGCACTTGGAGGAGCCGTGGCGCCTACCCACACCCGCTCCGTCCCTGGCCCTTCCCTGCGGCTCCACCGGCCTGGACGGCTCCTCTCGGCACCCTGATTAGAGCAGCAGGATCACTTAGCACCCCAATTAGAGCCCCAAAGAGTTTATTCATCACAAAGGCGACCCATCACCTAATGATAGAATCACACACGTGTAGCACTAAAATAACCTGTGTTATTCATGGTTTTCTTGGCAAGGACCTACCTTTGTTTGAGGGAAGTCGTATTAACCTGGATCCCAGTACTTCAGACTCTGTCCTCACCTGAGAAGGATGTAGCAGAGAGACCCGCTCTGTGCCCGCCCCTGCCCCGAGTCAGCCATATTCGTTTCTCAGGGGAGATGTGGTGCTTTGCTCTAGTCCCGTGAGCTGCCCGGGAAGATGGAATGTCTGACCCCAGGTCGCCCCTGGGGCAGTGGCTCATGAGTCAGGAGAAGAGTAGCCTCCAAACACACCAGTTACCTCTGCTTTCCTAAAGATAGGACTTCAGCTTATCTGGGGCAGAACTAAAATGCCCACAGCTTTCTTCCCGAGTCACTGAAGCACATGAGGGAAGGAGTATAGACGGGTGAGAGGCAGGAATGAAAAGCAAACTCTAAGATCAGACTCGACAGGCGGGTGGTGCCCGTGAGGCCCAAAAGAGCAACGCTCTGGGTTGTCAGCCAGCTCTGTGCACGGGGGAGACACTGAGGCAGGTGGAGAAGGGGCCCCACTCAGGCCGCACAACAGGGCAAGGGGAAGTGGGCTGAACCCAGAGCAGTCAAGTTTCCCCTTGTCAAGGGTCAGACCCTGAGGCCCGGCTGCCCTGACTGGAGGAGCGTCAGAAGAACTCTCGTCTCCTGGTATCACAGGACTTGTCTCCCAGACCAGCTACAAGTCTCAGCTAAGTTGACAGTACTTACTGAAAGAACTAGGGTGGCAGGTGCAAAGCAGCAGACATCCTGCAGTTCAGGTGAGATGTTTGGAAGTCACGTCAGCTCCAGGCTGTGAGCACCAAGCTCCACAGATGCCAGAAGCAGTGAGAATTGCCAGTGGAGACCTCCATCCACCCATCCCTCCACACGCACAGAGCTGACTTTGAGCCACTCTGAGACTTAAGACAGAGATCAGCAGAGGATAAAGGAGAACAAAACCCAGGACCTGCTCCTGAAGCCATCACGTGGGGGAGGAGAGGCCGAGAGGTGTAGATGCTACAGTGTTGTGTGGACTCTATCCCTCAGGTGGGACGTGGAGGTGTAGACACCCCTGCTGCCATGTGGACTCAGCACTCAGGTGAGCCCGTCGTGGCTCTCAGTGGGTGTCTGGGCCCGCACCCTGGGCTCCGATGGCCTCTGCTGCCTTTGTTTAGATGGTAGAGTTTATGTCCTTTAGGAGCCATGACTTCCAACCCACATGCCTGGGTCTCTCGTCTGCTAAGGACCTGCATCGACAGGTTTGGTCTCCACGTGATAACACCTGGGCCGTCATAATGGGGAGCGAGACGGAGGCGCGGGAAGCACGGCTTCAAACCTGTTGGTTCAGCCCCTGGGATAGGCCCTTCCCAGCCTCCTCCAGGGGAAGGGCGCTCCCGCCCCCTCCCTGTCTGTCTGCTGCTTTCCTTTCCCTCCTCTACAGAGACCTGGTAAACATGGACTGAGGGGAATTTAGTGAGGAGGCAAGTGGGCGAGGTCTCGGAGTCCCCTCTGGATGGACCACGTTGCTTCGGCGGATAAAGGCCCGGCCGCGTGCAGATCCTATCCAGATGGATCAGTGGGTCTCTAGCCACCACCGGGCAAGGTCTTGGCCTTACAGCCGCTTCCCCAGCAGGCATTGACTTAACTCTCTTCCTTACTGGTTTTGCCCTAAGCGTTCACTGCCAAATTTCCCAATTTTTCTCTAAAAACTAACGAAGTACTTTATTATTTTCTGATATTTTCCCCAAGGGAAAAAAGTTTGAAAGTAGCAAAATGATTGTAACTGAGCAATTATATTGTGCTGGAGGCTGATGACTAATTGACAAGTGCTTTCACAGATTCAGTTTAACAAGACGGCAGGAAGATTGCCGAAATACTTCCCTTCTTCCCTCTTCTCTTTTTCAGCCGTATTTGTGGGGAGTCCTGGGAGCTAGGAGCTGCACAAGGGCCTGAAGGGAGGTCACGGCTTCCCCACGTCCCAGGCCTTGGAAGTGCCGTCTTGCTTCCCGTGTCCCCTCCCAGGGACAGTCTCATCGCAGCATCGCATCCCCCGAGACCAGTTTTCAATTCGCTAAATAATTTACCCCCGGCCTCCCCCGGCCTCCCTCCATCGGAAACGCACCAGCTGACTTGTGGAATCAAACAGTCCTTTCTTCCCTCCCTGAGGATGTGAAGCTCCGTAATCCTTCACTGACCAGCTCTGTCCCCTTATGAAATATTCATCGCCTGGAAGTGTTCCCCCTGGAGAGTGGCCCGGCCTCCTTCACCCCCCAGATGAGAGAGCGGGCGGGGTGGTAGGGAGGCGGGAGGGCTGTGTTTGTTTGGGGTCTGGTGCCATGTTCAGCCAGTGCGGGCCAGGCTCTTCGGAGGCTGCCCCCTCCCCCGACTCCTCAGCTGCCTCTGCTCACAGGCAGCCAGATGAGTCATGGTTGCCATGAATATTTTAAGGAGGTCTTTTCGGTGTTGCTGGATGGGTCGCAGCTGTAATGCAACCCACACCATCACCACCATTGCTTCCAGGGAACCAGGGAGAGATGGCAGCTGGGGAGCCCGGGCCGGGGGAGGGGAGGGCCAGCAGGGGCCGGGCCGCTCGGGTGCGGGGCGGGCTGCAGGCCTGAGAGCGGCCCAGCGCTGGAGGGGCGGGAGCAGATGACCGGCCTCCCCGTGGTGTCACGCCGGCCCCTCCCGGTGAGCCCAGGAGGTCAACTATGAATGTTTCAGAAATGAATGTGTAAAAGAGAGAAAGAAAGAAGAACCAGTGTTAAAACTCGCTTCTTCTGAAGCTCAGAGACCTCAGTTCAAGGAATCTCCACCTACCCCGAGTTCCGCCTCCCTCTTCCTGGCACGTCTCAGTTTCTATTCCAACCGGAAGAGAAAACGCTGCCCCATAACCACCACGGGAAGGTCTGGCTCCTCAGTTCCCACTTGGTTCGCACCCAGATGAGATCCGACGCGGCAGAGGCCGGAGGCCTGCTAGCCCCGAGCTGTCGCGGGCGGGGGCCTCCACCCAGGCGCCGACCTTCTCCCCGAGCTCAAGCCAGAGCCGTGTGCGGACGGAGCCCAGCCGGCACTGCCCAGTGTCCTGCCGTGCGGAGAAGCACCTGGCAACGTCCACGAAGCTCCCTCAAGCCCGAGCACTCGATGAGCCTCTGGAACGTGGCGGTTAAGTCGTGAAGAGCCTTGTGAGCGTAAGGACCACCCTTGTCCACGCAGCCGTCTGTCCATCCGGAAGCCAGGCGGAGCCAGTGCTGCCTGTGCATCTCTCTGGGCCTCCGCAACAGGACCGCAGTCTGCGGCCGACTCACACTTCTGAAGGCCTCGGACGGCGGTCCAGGGCCTGCCCCTGAAGGCTCCCCAGGCCCATCTCCCGCCTGCAGAGCGCCGGCTGCCCCCTGGGGGCCTCCACGTCACCTTCCTCTGCGTCCAAATTCCCCCTTCCGATAAGGACAACGGTCCCGGGCGAGGGTCCACCCAAGTCCGGTGGGGACACTGTTTCCAAATAAGGTCCCATTCTGAAGGACCGGATCAAGACCTCAGCGTATGAATTGAGGGGGACACAGCTCCGCCCACAACAGACCCTGTGTTTGCTCACAGGCTGCTGAATGATGTGCCTTCTGCAGCCAGGGGACGGGGCTGGGGTCCCCTCACGGCACCCCAGGGACCCCACAGCCCCTCAAACCTAGGCAGCACCCACGCCTTCTCAGCACACAAATGCACAAGCTGCTTACGGATATGGAGTGGGGTCAGCTCCTGTCTGACGCCAGCAGTCCCCTGCCCCCCACCCCCCGCGAGGGGCTGGGATCCATCAGCCCCAGCCTGGGCCGAGAGCAGCCGCTGGGAGGTGGTCCAGCGCATCTTCACGAATTCTCGGCCCCGCCCCACGGGAGAGCGTGGAAGGCGCCGGGTCGCTGCCGTGGGCCCCACGCCTGCCCGTGAGCGGCCCCAGTGCCGCCCAGCCCCACTGGAGGCAGCTCTCCTCCACTGATCCCTGTGCTGTCTTCCGAGTTTGTCTCAGAGCCACAGGGCAGCGACCAGGAGACACGGGGAAGGTCACGAGGGCCCCCTCTCAGGAGGTACAGCGGCCGTTCCCGGCAGAGGGCACGGCGCCCACTCTCTCAGGGACTCAGGGAGTGATGGCCACTCCCCCCAGTGCTGGGGACGCGCCGGGGCTGCTTTCTTGTGTGGAGACACAGCCCATCGACAAGCGCACTTTGGTCAGGCAACGACGCTCCTGGCAGCCGACAACGTGGGGAGGGAGGCTAGGGTGTCAGGGCCTCTCCAACTGTTGACGTGGGGGGAGTGAATGACGGGGGAGGCCAGCCCAGGGTCCAGGGAGACAGCCGCTGCCAGGGCCCAGGTGTAAGGACAGGGAACCAGAGGAGGCTGGAGAGGCTGCGGGTTGGCCCTGGGGGACCACAGAGCTTCCAGGTGACAGCCTGCGCTGGAGAAGGCCCTCCAGCTGCTCTGTGAAGGCTGGATGGAGCGGGTGGGGAGAGGAGCGAAGGAGCAGGGGGACAGCAGGGGACCTCTGCGGCGATCCGGGGCGCTCGCGGCTGGCCTGGTCCAGACGACAATCCTGGTCGAGGTGGAGGAGAAATCGCGTTCCGTCACGCTCCCGTGGCCGGTTTTTGCTGCTGGGCTGGACGTTTGTGCAGGAGACGAGAAGCACCAAGGGTCCCCCCAAGCTCAGCTCAAGCAGCACCGGTTGAGGCTTGAGGGAGGTTGTAGGATGTAGGAGAAGCAGATTGGGAACGTGGGAGCCGGGACTCCTTTGACCTGGACCATCTTAGTGCGGGCAGTTCATCAGGCATCCAAGCGCAGGTGCTGCGTGGGCTGAGGGTGGGCGTCCTGGGCTGGGGAGGCAACCTTGGTGGTCATCAGACTGGGCGGCTCTGAGGGCCGTGGGGCTGAACGAGACACCCCAGGAACGAGCCCCAATGAGGAAGAGAAGGCGGCTCAGACGGAAGCAGCGGCTGTGGGGGAGACGAGACCCGGCTGGGGGCTCCGGGCCTGACCCAAGTGGTGCTCTGATGGGCCTGGAGAGGAGGGGTGCCGGCCAGCTGGGACCTGCGTCAGGAGTCTGCACCAAGAAATGCTGGCCAAGGTGCTTCTGTCTGGAGGAGCCTTGCTTTCCTCCTCCGCTTCATGTTCAAGTATCCATGTCTACTGCTTTTGCACGTGGAAAACAGCAGTTGCTGAAAACAGGCCCGGCCCAGCAGCCTTGCCAATTAATCCCACCCACTCTCCCCATCTTGAAGGCCTGGGCCTACCCTCCCCGCAAACCCAGCCCACGCTGCTGGGCCGGCCCAGCTGTGAACACACACACCCCTGCTTAAAGGGGCTTTGCCACCAGGACCCTGCATGACAGTGATGGGTCTCTGCCTCCAGAGCCTGGGTCACAGGGGAGACAAGCCTAACCTAAGCAAGCCCAGAGAGGGAGCAAGTCCTGGGCAGGTCTGTGACGAGCTGATTCGGGGCCGGATTCGCGTGCGAAACAGCAGATGCTGTCTGGGCATCATGCCAACCCCTGACTGGTCTGGACGAGGCCGAGAGTGCAAACCTCAGGGTCCTTGGGTCCGGGGGCAGGGAAGCTACTGTCCACGGTCTGGGGAACAGACAGGTCACAGGAGCATGGGAGGCTGGCAGCTGCCCCCTTGGTCCAGATGCCACCCAAATTCTGTTTGAATCTCTGGGAGTTGCGGGACGCTACACAGCCACTTGGCCTGGCGGGAGCTCCCACCCCCTCCCGGCGTCCTGCCCATCGCTGAGCAGCTGCGGCCTCCGGGGACAGGACCAGCACACTCACCCCGCCGTGTGCGTCGTTTTAACCTGCTGCTCCACAGGACAGAATTACTCTCAGCAACAATCATGAGATGAAACAAACAATAACAGTGGCCAGAAAAGAAACAAAGACAGAAATCTTCTGTTATTAAACTGCATATATAGAACCACACCAGTAAAGTTTAAAAAACTAAAATTAAAAGCTGATAAAAAGTAAAACAGATATTACATTGCTAAGAAAGGAAAAGTCATAGATGAACACTTCTTGATTATATGAATGTCTCTTTTCACCAAGGGGGCACACTGGCAGTACACCCTGGGCTCGCTGTTTTAACCCCCGGGGCCACATTCCAGTGGTATTGGAGTGTCGGGCGCCCCTGCTCCGTGGTTTCTGTCGCCGTTCATCCTGAATGTAGAATTTTGAATTTAGAACTACTGGCTCACGGTGGTAATAAAAGCAAGCCAAGCCTTCGCTGGCTGAATTGTTTCTAAATTCTGTCAAGACAGGCCCCCGCCCTTGCGCCGAGGCCCCAGAGCTTCACCGCACAAGACAGCCAGCCCTGGGCAGACCTGCCAGATGCCAGCACCGCTGGTCACGGATGAACACTTCTCACAAAAACCAGGGCTTTGGACAGGCTGCCAACTTACACTAAAGCACGTCTGTTCTCGAGGGTGACCCGGTCCTGTCGGGCCCAAGGCACTGCCCATAGCCCAGTCCATCTGGCCAAGTTCACATCGTCTCCAGGTGGGTCCCGAGCTCCATGACTGGTCAGTGCAGTGAGAGAGGCACCTGTAGGTGGCCACGGGCAGGGGACACCTGGGTCATAGGTGGCCATGGGCATGGGGAACCCGGCCTTGTTGTCCAGAGGTTGTGGGCCTGACTGCAAAGGAACCTGCTTGTCAAGAATTCGGTTCTTCCTGGTCACAAAGGCTCTGGAGGCTGCTGAGGGCTCTCCTTGCTGTTGGTGTTGATGCCGCCTGGAACGAACCTGCCCCGTGGAAGCAACCCGGCCTGTGGACTCAAGAGGGATGAGAACCCAGGCCGATGGTTTCTAGTGGTGTTTCTGAGAGGGCTGAGGGTCCCCGCAGGGCCTCCCAAGGGGAACTGCCGTTCAAAACATGAGGTTTAATGAAATGTTTTTTTCTCTCCCCAGCCAGGCAGCGGGTGCAGCCTGGGGGCTCCTGGGAGGTGAGGGAGGGCTGGGCCTTGCCCTGGCTGTAAACAGCTATTACACTGATCAAAGGAGCTATGTGCACCTAATTACAGAGCTTAAAAATGAAGGAAGTGCAAGGCTTTTGCCCACGATGGGGATAAACTCGGAGTTAAGGTAATCCATCGTGACAACGTGGGGGGCTCCCATGGTCATGTCCTCAGGCTTCCTGTTCCTACCCGGCCGCACTTGTCAGCAGGTAGGACCAGGCAGTGGGCGCTCCAGCCTTGGACGGCCAAGTGTTTGCTGCATGAACAACCATGTCACGTGAGAGGAAGTGAGATCTTTCAAGATTCCAGCGAAAGGGACAAACCTTCACGCTCCATTGATGGAGATGCCGCTGTTTGAACCGAAGGTGAAAACAGCCGGAGCCCACGCCCAGGTAATGAGGGAACAGCTGGGACGGACAGACTCCCTGTCTCCAGACGGCCCTGTCCAGGCAGGACCTCCCCCTAGGCTGCCTTCCAAGCCCACCTCCTAAGGGGCACCACGGGGCTGAGGGAGAGCAGAGCCTCACACTGGCCTCGGCGGGGCCAGGAGGGCGCCCCCAGACCCTCTGCTGCAAAGAGAGAGGGGACGGGGGCCCGACACCCCCCCACCGGGCCCACCAGCATGTTGACGACTTGTCCACTCCCAAGAGTTGCCTCTGCTTGGGGGCTGTAGGCCCGTCCAGCCCCCAGACATCACCTTGGCCCAAGGACTCTCAGTCAGCCCGGGGCCCGGTCCTTCCGGCTGCCTCCCCCGTGCTTCGCAGGCATTGTCCCTGTGGTTCCCTGCCTGCCATCCCACCTGCCGTCCGCCTCCCAAAGGCCCTGCACTGGCCACGCCGCATCTCTGCGCCCCGCAGACTGTGCGGGGGCATGTCGAAGGAGCTGGGAGCAGCCGTGCCTGTCTGCGTAGAGGACCCGGCCCCGGGCAAGGACAGGAACAGTGGCCCCAGCACTGGGGTCCTGAGACCATGACAAGGCAGAGCTGTATCAGCGTATCAGCCAAGGTTCTCCAAAGAAACACACAGTGTGAGAGACAGGGAGAGAGTTATTTTAAAGAACGGACTCACGTAGTCCTCGGGGCTGACAAGTGTGAAGGCTGCAGGGCAGCCCAGCAGCCTGGACCCTCAGGCAGGACTTCTATGTTGCAGTCTTGAGGTAGAATCACTTCTTTCCTGGAAAAACTCAATTATTTTCTCTACTGTCTTCAACTGCTTGGGTAAGGCCCACCCCCACCATGGAGGGTCGTCTGCTTGACTCAAAGTGCACCCATTCTAATGTTGATCTCACCTAAAAATAACTTCACAGCAATCAGACTGGTGTTTGACCAAACACTGGGCGCCATGGCCCAGCCAGGTGGACTCGTAAACACATCACCCCTGGGACCGAAAGTCACTCACTCAGTGGCTGGCCCTCGCCGGGAGCCTGTCTGGGAGCCGCATGACCTGCCCACCCCCGCCGACATCACAGGGCTCGCTCCGCCTCAGGGGTCCCCGACCACCGCCGGCTTCGTTCCGCATCAGCACTTCATCGGTAGCATCGGGGTTTGCGGTCCTCTCAGATCTGTGGCTCTCTGTACCATCCCCTTGCCGGACGTGCCGCCCCCGGGCCCAGGCTGCTCTGCAGGGGCGCAGAGAGCAGTGAGTGTCCCGGGCCCCAGCCGGGCAGCACCCCCAGGCCACACCCACAACTGGCTTCTCTCGGGCACTGTCTGGGGCTGACCCTGACCTGACTGAAGTCTCACTCAGCAAGCACCCGCCCGGGAGCCGCGCCTTCGCAGGGTGCGGAGGAGAGAAGGACGGGGGCCCAGACCCAGGGTTGCAGTTGCTGTGTGGCCGCCGTCTGGTCCCCGGGCCTCTCTGGACCTGTTGCTTCTTCTCTGCTGAGGGCAGCAAGATTGCGGGGAGGGCAGTGTCGCTAAGGTCCCTACAGCCCAGAATCGCGTGGTTCTCAGCCTTTGTTCTTGAAAGGAACCCTTTGGATGAGTGGGGACAGCTGCAGTCTGGACACGGGGGTACAGCGCCTCCTTCTGTGCCCATTGGGCTGCCTCAGGCCAAAGGGCGCCTTCCAGGGAAAGGGCGCGTGTTCAGCGGTGACTGGCACGGGTAGGATGCCGCCACAGTGGTGGCTGGCCGCTGAGCGCCCGGCACGTCACCTGCCGGCAGAGAGTCCTACCCGCGCAGAAACCCAGAAGCTGGGGTGGGTGTGCCCATCCCGGAGGACCTCCCCAGCAGGAGCGGTTAGCGTCAGGCCTGGAAGAGCTGGTGGGTTGTTCTCATCACGCGCGCAAGGAGAGCCCTTCCGTCAAGCAGCAGCGGAGGCGGAGACGGATGGAGCAGAGGGGCTGGAGGCGCCAGTTGTCCTCACTCTTCCTCTCAGGGTCCAGCAACTCTTCCCAACCGCTAACCCCAAGCCCAGCGCCAGATGTTTGGCTGCAGACCGCACAGAAGCACAGCCTCCTCGGGTCCCCTCGGGGGTCCCCTTGATCCACAGCAGCCGGACACGCTCGGCTTCTCAGACCAACAGGTTGTGGCATCCTCTGATCCCCATTTCCCTCTAGACTGGTTCCCTCAGCTCTGCCACAGTCCCCACAACAAACGCCTCATCCAAGGACACTGATTAGTGACCCGCTCCTCTCATGGAACCCACACCGAGGCACCAACACGTCATTATTGATTTTTGAGATTGGATGGCACTGTGCCAGGTGCTGGGTACTCACAACCCGGCTAGATGATGTATTTCTCCTTATTATGTCATGTAATAACTTGTCATTTATTATGTTCATGGTCCAAAGCATCTGCCGTTATTATTTCTACGAAGCACTCCTTTGGATATTACTGTAATTGTCCACGTGTTACTGTTGCCATATCTTTAAAAAGTGACTCAGATACAAAGCGTTGGTGAGGAGGTAGAGAAGCTGAAACTCTCACTCACCACCGTGACAGTGTAAATTGGTACAACCCTGTGGAACCACGTGGTAGTATCCGTGAAAACAAAACCTTCAGTAGGTGCCTATCTGACGATCCAGCAATTCTGCCCTGAGGTATAGACCCATCAAACAGCATGTTCGCGGGAGTGCTGTTTTAATAGTCCAAAGCTGGGAGCCACACAAACGCTCATCATTGGTAGAGGGATAACTGGTGGTTTATCTCCAGCAGTAAGAATCTCCAACGGCAGGCACGAACAAGCATAGATCTCACGTACTGTGAGGGAAAGAAACCAGACACACAAAATATGTATTGTCCGATTTCAGTCATCCAAAGTTCAAAATCAGGAAAAGCTAATCTAAAGGTTAGCAGTCAGGCTATTCAAGGCTGAGGTGGAAGGACACAGTGACAGAGTGGAGAAGCGACAGGCTGCTGGGAAGCGGCCGCTGATGATTACCCCACTGTGCTCACTGGAGAACTTTGCTGGGTTCTGCACCTAAGATGTGTGTATTTTTCTCCTCAAAACAAGTGTTTTACCCCTCAGAGTTACTCTGCTTTATCCTTATTTCATTTTATTTCTGTATTTCTCTTCATGTCCTAAAAATATATGAGCTACATGTGCCTTATCATCCTTCTAATAGTGTTCAGTCATAGTGGGCAAGTGCATCTGTGCAATTCTCTTTGTATCTTTCAGGCCAAAGGACATTGTGCTCTCAGGTTCTTGATAGAGGTCTTCTGATGGTGGTGATGGTGGTGATGGTGATGGTGGTGATGGTGGTAATGATGGTGATGGTGGTGATGGTGGTGATGGTGGTGATGGTGATGGTGGTGATGGTGATGGTGGTGATGGTGGTGATGGTGGTGATGGTGATGGTGGTGATGATGGTGATGGTAATGATGGTGATGGTGGTGATGGTGGTGATGGTGATGATGGTGGTGATGATGACGGTGATGGTGGTGATGGTGATGGTGGTGATGGTGGTGGTGGTGGTGATGGTGGTGATGGTGGTGATGCTGATGGTGGTGATGGTGGTAATGATGGTGATGGTAGTGATGGTGGTGATGATGGTGATGGTGGTGATGGTGGTGATGGTGATGGTGTTGATGGTGATGGTGGTGATGGTGGTGATGGTGGTGATGGTGGTGATGGTGATGGTGGTGATGGTGGTGATGATGGTGATGGTGGTGATAGTGATGGTGGTGATGGTGGTGATGGTGATGGTGATGATGGTGGTGATGATGATGGTGATGGTGGTGATGGTGATGGTGGTGATGGTGGTAATGATGGTGATGGTAGTGATGGTGGTGATGATGGTGATGGTGGTGATGGTGGTGATGGTGATGGTGGTGATGGTGATGGTGGTGATGGTGATGGTGGTGATGGTGGTGATGATGGGATGGTGGTGATGGTGATGGTGGTGATGGTGATGGTGATGATGGTGATGGTAGTGATGGTGGTAATGATGGTGATGGTAGTGATGGTGGTGATGGTGGTGATGGTGGTGATGGTGGTGATGGTGGTGATGGTGATGGTGATGATGGTGATGGTGGTGATGGTGGTGATGGTGGTAATGATGGTGATGATAGTGATGGTGGTGATGATGGTGATGGTGGTGATGGTGATGGTGGTGGTGGTGATGGTGGTGATGGTGGTGATGGTGGTGATGGTGATGGTGGTGATGGTGGTGATGATGGTGATGGTGGTGATGGTGATGGTGGTGATGGTGGTAATGATGGTGATGGTAGTGATGGTGGTGATGATGGTGATGGTGGTGATGGTGGTGATGGTGATGGTGGTGATGGTGATGGTGGTGATGGTGGTGATGATGGGATGGTGGTGATGGTGATGGTGGTGATGGTGGTGATGGTGGTGATGGTGATGGTGGTGATGGTGGTGATGGTGGTAATGATGGTGATGGTGGTGATGATGGGATGCTGGTGATGGTGATGGTGGTGATGGTGGTGATGGTGGTGATGGTGGTGATGGTGATGGTGGTGATGGTGGTGATGGTGGTAATGATGGTGATGGTGGTGATGGTGGTGATGATGGTGATGGTAGTGATGGTGGTGATGGTGGTGATGATGATGATGGTGGTGGTGATGGTGATGGTGGTGATGGTGATGGTGGTGATGATGGTGATGGTGGTGATGGTGGTGGTGATGATGGTGGTGATGGTGGTGATGATGGTGGTGATGGTGGTGATGATGATGATGGTGATGGTAGTGATGGTGGTGATGGTGGTGATGGTGGTGATGGTGGTGATGGTGATGGTGGTGATGGTGGTGATGATGGTGATGGTGGTGATGGTGGTGATGGTGGTGATGGTGATGATGGTGGTGATGATGGTGATGGTGGTGATGGTGGTGATGATGATGATGGTGATGGTAGTGATGGTGGTGATGGTGGTGATGGTGGTGATGGTGGTGATGGTGATGGTGGTGCTGATGGTGATGGTGGTGATGGTGGTGGTGATGATGGTGGTGATGGTGGTGATGATGGTGGTGATGATGATGATGGTGATGGTAGTGATGGTGGTGATGGTGGTGATGGTGGTGATGGTGGTGATGGTGATGGTGGTGATGGTGGTGATGATGGTGATGGTGGTGATGGTGGTGATGGTGGTGATGGTGATGGTGGTGATGGTGGTGGTGATGATGGTGGTGATGGTGGTGATGATGGTGGTGATGGTGGTGATGATGATGATGGTGATGGTAGTGATGGTGGTGATGGTGGTGATGGTGGTGATGGTGGTGATGGTGATGGTGATGATGGTGGTGATGATGGTGATGGTGGTGATGGTGATGGTGATGATGGTGGTGATGATGGTGATGGTGGTGATGGTGGTGATGATGGTGATGGTGGTGATGGTGATGATGGTGATGGTGTTGATGGTGATGGTGGTGATGGTGGTAATGATGGTGATGGTAGTGATGGTGGTGATGATGGTGATGGTGGTGATGGTGGTGATGGTGGTGATGGTGATGGTGGTGATGGTGATGGTGGTGATGGTGGTGATGGTGATGCTGGTGATGGTGGTGATGATGGTGATGGTGGTGATGTGATGGTGGTGATGGTAATGATGGTGATGGTAGTGATGGTGGTGATGATGGTGATGGTGGTGATGGTGATGGTGGTGATGGTGATGGTGGTGATGGTAGTGATGGTGGTGATGGTGATGGTGATGATGGTGGTGTTGATGGTGATGGTGGTGATGGTGATGGTGATGGTGGTGATGGTGATGGTGATGGTGGTGATGGTGGTGATGGTGATGGTGGTGGTGATGGTGATGGTGGTGATGATGGTGATGGTGGTGATGGTGGTGATGGTGGTGGTGGTAATGATGATATTTATCTCAGAACATGTGACACAAACAAATGGATGATATTAATGCTTGAATTATTAGATAAAAGATATAATTAAAATCAAAATATTAGTATTTTATGCCATGTTCCCAGTCCCATACGGATTTCTGGGGTACGATTCACATAAGCGACCCACGGTGGACCGCGGCGTTCTCTTGGACACCGCAGCACGCCCCCTTCCTGCTCCCAGCGCCTGTCTGTCAGCATCGACTGAGGATCAGAAAGGGCTTTAGATCCTGCCACCCTCTTGTAAGTACGTGAGGGCTCGTCCCTGGGGGTGGCTCTGTCAGATACAAACATGCACCCACTTCAACAGCCAAGGAACGCCCCCCCTCATTTCCATCTCCCAATTGGTTATCCAGAGGGCTGAGGAAGAAAGGAGAGGACAAGACCAGAGTGACAGCCCCAAAAGCCCCACTGCTGCCAGCACTTCCCAGCAAAGCCACAGGCCCCATTGTGCGACTGGGCTCATTTACATGAGGAAGTGCTGCAGGTGTGTCTGCAGTAAACAGAGGGGAGTAATCAGGGCCGGGCAGCAAGGCCGTGGCTGTGGTGACCGCCTGCTGGAGCCACGTGAGGGGCCGCTGACCCCGAGACTGCAGATCGGGGTCTGCCACCACCTTCCTGAGCCTGGGCGTTCTCATGGCTCTGGTGAGCTTCTCCACCAGTGTTTTTTGTCTTTGTCTGTGGCAGAGACGCCACCAGTAGCTAGAGCATAGAGCAAACAGGAGGGGACTTTTTCTCACTTCCAGAACTTACTGCAGCCGGGACAGTGGGCAACTCACCCCTGCTCTCCAGGTCTTCGTCTTCCTCTCTCAACCAGAAAAGCTAAATAATTAATGACTTTTTCTCCAATAATCATGGAGTATCTCGGGGATGTTTATGGTGTATCTATGCTTTTCAGAAGTTTAGGAAAGGTAATTGCCATTACTCTCCTGCAGCAAATAAGGGGAACTAAGTGTATCACCCCCTTTAAAATAGACCCCAGTCAGTCGTCAGGGCACCTTCTCCAGGAAGCCTCTGCCAATGCCCATTCCTCCCTCCCTGGAGACTGAGTCCACGCCTCCCCCTCGCTCAGGGGGACGCGACGCGGAAACCAGACTCGGCCCCTCACGCGCTCTGTCCCCGTGCTCACGGCCCCGGTGCAGCTCTCGGGAGAATGCTGCATTTGTGCACAAGCAACTAATGACTCGGGGAGTCTCAGGGCCCCGGGAACACCAACCACGCGTGGGGAACTCAGACCACACGGCGGCTCCGTCGTCTCAGGCATCTCATCATCTCGCTGTCACCAGCGGGCAGGCGGGCTCGGCCCGGGGAGCAGCGGACCCGGCGGCTTCTCCCACCAGCTCGGTGCCCTCCGGGCCCCGGCTCAGCAGTGAGCCCGGGAGCCTGGGCCACCGACTGACCTCACCCACCCAGAGCCTCACGGGCCAGTCTTCTTTTCCTGGGAAAATGGCAGCAGCCACCTGAGCGTCTGGGGAGACATGAAGAGCTCGGGGGAGCACCGAGTCAGGAGCCCGAGGACCCAATGCCAACTCACTGCTAAGTCAGAACCCAGGACGCGGTGAGCAGCCGCGCTCACCATGGACATGGGCATGCCAGGCACCGAAGCCACTGTCACGGCCGTGTTAACTCCTCACAGCACAGCAGCGCACCATGCCCGCCTGAGAGCCAAGCGCTCAGACCATGAACTGACCTGAGCTCCAAGGCTGGGCCCCCGGCGGACCCCGGTCAGGCACAGACACAGGGACAAGTGTCTGTCGGAAGGCGCGAGACGTTGTCACCACGACAGAGGGCAGGTGACTGGCAGCCCTGCCTCCTGTGAGACGTGGTCGCCACACGCAGCCTCACGGGACGCAGAGAGGATGGCGCCGGGGCCCCTCTCTTCCTGCGGGAATGTCTGAGGACAGTCCCTCAGCGTTCGGTGTCTGCTGTCTGGGTCTGGACAACATCCCGAGAAAGAAGGGCCTCCCGTGACAAGCGCTTCCTGTCTGTCCTAGGCAGCTCCCGGGTCTGCACGGGCGGGAGGTGCACACCAGCGCCCGCTCCCCACGTGCCCCCCTTACCTGTGTTTTCTCGCCTCGGCAGCGCCCGAGCTCGAGGACTGTGTGTGATCTATCTTCACGGGCCTCACGCGGCCCTTGGCACATGGCAGGTGTTGGGTGAGTGAGGACAGAGCTAAGTGGCTGGAGAGGGACCCAGGATCTGACCTTTACATTAGGACCGACACACACATGGCCCTAACTCCAAATCCCCTCCACAGTGAAGGTCTTGACATTGTTTCCCCGAAGCCACAATCTCCTCCTCCTTCCTCGAGGGCCAGCACGGCGAGGAAGCTCCCTGCGGCGACTCGGGACGCCCGTTCTCACAGCGGCCAGAGGGGGTTAGAGGAACGGAGAGCCGCTGACAGTCACACGGGCAGCAGCCCATCCCCTTGGCCGTGCAGCCCCCGTGGGGCACCGACCAGCTTCGCCCTCCTGGCGCCTGCAGCTCCCTGCTCTGCACGGATCTTACCGCCTCAACCCCATCAGTTTCCAAGGCGCGCCCCCAGGACCAGGCCCACCCTCCATCTCGCCGGCCTCGCTTCTCTCTTCCCTGCCCACTCTCACGTTCCTAGGAGCCCCTCCCACCTCCTTCCTGAGGCCCTGAACCGTCCTCCCTTCAAAGCCCAGCACAGCCGGGCTTGGCTCTGCACTCAGCACCAGGTGGAGACCTTTGGGGTTGGTGATGAGGTCGCCTGTCCAGCTGTGGTCACAGGGCTACCGGAAGCCACTGTGCCATCAGCTGCCTCCCGGACCATGCCCGGAAGGGCCTGAGCACAGTCTCTGGGGACCCGTCTCCCCTATCTTGCAGTGACGCAGAGGGGAAGCACCCCTCCCGGGAACCCTCACTGCAGGCTTGGTTGTGGCCGTTCAGATGTGCCAGCCCAGCTCGCACTAGGAGAGGCAGCACCGCTGCAGCTGGGACACCGAGTCCTACCCCATCAGTCCTGCCCGGCCACACCCCGGGGGCAGGTTGCTTCCAAGCTGCACCTGTGGCCACAGGCCCCATAGGTCAAGTGGAGCCCAGCAGGGCAGACCCCCCTCCTGCCCCCCACACGAGCTGCCTGTCCTCCACGGCCGGGTGGGGGCTATGCCAGCCAGCTCAGGGTGCCCTCCTCCACCCCCTGGGGAGCTGGGAGCATCGAAGGCCCCAGGTGGGAATTGCAGACACAGGGGACCGCGGAGCACCCAAGGGTCTCGAGGACTTCGCGGGGAGAAGGACTCGTGAGCCAGAGGGAGGCCCAGCGAGGCTGCTGCCCAAACCGCAGCCCACGACGTACTCACGGGGACCTCGGGCTGAACCCAACCACGTGCCTGAGTGTGAAGGCCCAGCTTTATCATAAGCCGCGCGGCCTACTGGAAAATCTCTCCTGCGTTAATGCTGATGAAAACCCAAACCAGCTCGCCCTGGGAGCCAGGCCAGCACCCGAGCACACCGCCCGCCCCAGGCGGGGCAGGACAGCAGCCACTCCACCGACCGGCAGTTCCAGGCAGGCAGCCTCGTTTACAAAGGATGCAGACGACCTGAGCTCCTCCCAGCCAGAGAACACACCCGCACGCACCCAGGTAACGGTGAGGCCTGCACCCCAGGTGGGGCGAGCAGGAAACCTGACCCTCCAGCCCAGCCCTGAAAGTGAGTCAGGACCCCTGGCTGGTTTCCTGGCCCCTGTGACCAAACGCTTGGGTCCACGTTCCAGAAAATTCCCGCGTGTTTGCACATACGTCGTATGTAGACAGGTTCCAGAAGCAGTGGTGGGAGCCCGCTGACCTCCAGGACTTGGTCTGTCTGGAGAGGCTGGGAACCCCCAGGTAAGCAGGAAGCACACTTACTTCGGTGGTGGTGGGGGGCACACAGAATCAGGAGCAGCGGCCACGACACCGGCGGGGGGTTTCCAGGAAGACTGGAGACTGCTGGGTGGGGGCCGGCCAGGGTGACCTTGGGGCAGAGAGATGCAAGTCATCCCCACCCGCCACCAGGCCCAGAGAGATGCGCGGATGCTGTTGAGTGAGCTCTGAAGAAGCAGACCGACCACAAAACATGTTTGGTCCCAAAGGCAAAGTTGCAAAGTTGACTCAGGGCTGAGAATACAGATTAAAAAGAGAAACCATACCTGGAACGTACTAAGATTTAAAAAACAATAATTTTACTCTCTTCTCCTATTTTAACTTGAGAGCCACAGATTTAGCTCTGCAGATCTCAGCACCCTCTGAACCGTGAGGGCTAAGTCCTAACTCTCCGTCCTCGGTGCACCCCTTCTCAGTCTACCACGTGTGCCCACAGCCTTGGGGTCCCTCCTGTTCCTGCAAACTGACCACATTCTCTGAAGATCCGCCTCCAGTACACAACCACCCTGAGCAGACTGCGGCACAAGAATAACTGCTCCGATTTTCTTATTAAAAAACAAGAGAGAAAGATACATAAAACCAATCAACTGGAATGTTTCACAAGCCTTATGCAATTTCAGTGGAATCTCATGCAGAATGCTCCAATTTGGGGCCTTTTGCTAAATTCTGCTCAGCATGAAGGAAAATCATTTCTCACTTGTTAATTCTTTGTCATTCACATTCTATTTCTTCGTACCCCTCCCCCACCCCCACCCCCAACATTACAAACTTGCCTTTTTCTTAGAGACAAAAGATTTAAAAAATACTACTTTGTGACATCTGTAAAGGTCTCTCTTGCCAGGAAAATATCTTCTCAACAACTTTGCAAACCTGCGTGAGGCCGTCCTGCTTCAGCAGGACAAACTCCACGACATGTGCCTCACTGCACCCACCCTACAGGGCCAGCTTCCACGCTGGTGTCACCACTTGTTCCAAACACACGAGCCCACGGCTCACAAAAGGGTCTGTAGGTCACACACAAGGGCATGAAGTAATTAAAGAGCAAGTCTCTGGGTGGCCTGACCCTGGGGGGACGGAGAGTCACCCACAAACTGTGAGTGTGAAGAAAGAGGAAGTCATGTCCAATGACACTGACTTCAGACATTTTCTCACCATAAGTCCCAGAGAGCTGTATCCCACCCCTCCTCCCAACCCTGGCACCGGGAGACCCAGCGCAGGTGTTTCAGGCAGCTGCTCCAGGTGCTGGCCCACGACGGGTTCACGCGTCAGTTGTGGAGCAGGGCAGGGAGCTGCAGAGCCAGGCTGACAGGGCATGTGTGCCTTTACCTGAACTCAGCAACTGTGGAGACTGCAGTCTCCGGGATTTTAATATCAGTTATGATGTCAGTGGCCATTGTGGACCGTGAACCGGCGTACGGGGCGGGGGGGTCAACATCACAGAGCCAGCTGACCTGGGCGAGTCCTGGCCGACATTTGCCATACCCAGGCCCTGGTGAAGAGAGATGGTGTTAACACAGAGCCACATGTGGACTCGTTCCTTGTAAGTGCCTGATGTGTGTATACCTGCGCTTCAGTTATTGCGTGATCTGTACACAACTTGTTAGTAGATGATTTGGTTGTTCTCAAATGCACTTACAGAACTCCTTCACATAAGAAGCCTCTTCAAGTCCCTCTTTAGGGCCTCGGCCCCACTGTGGTCAGGAATCTCTCTAGGGTGTCCTCACAGACAACACAGAGTGGGAAGCGTCTCTCTGCTGGCCTGTGTTCTGCAGAGAGAACAAACCAGGAATGAAGAGGAGGAGAAAGAGGAGGAAAAGGAACACTAATCAAAGAAATGAGAGTTGAAAACCTCTCAAATTTAGCAAGAGACATAAACCTACAGATTCTGAAGATGAGCAAACCCAAACAGGATAAATTTAAAATTCGTATCAAAACACCTCATAATTACACTTCTGAAAACTAAAGACACAGAAGAAAAAGAAAAAGTCCTGATGTCTGCCAGAGAAAAACTGACCTACCTTTAGGGGAAAAAAAGTTGGAATAATAGCGTATTTCTCATCTGAAATCATGGAGGCTGGAAGGAAGTGGCCCAATATTTTATGTGTTAAAAGAAAATAACTGTCAATTCAGAATCCTATATAATTCAGAAAATGTCCTTTAAGAATGAAGGGGAAATCAAGGCATTCTCAGATGAAGAAAAACTAAGAGAAGTAGACCTATCCTAAAATAATGACTAAAGTAATTTCTCTAAACAGAATGGAAATGATGAAAGAAGGAATTTGAGAACATCAGCAAGAAAGGAAGAACACAGTAAGTAAAAATACAGTAAAGTTTATACAATAGGCTCTTCTTGAGTTTTCTAAATTATGTTTGACAATTACAGCAAAAGTATACCACTCTCTGATATTGTTCTAAATGTACATAAAAAAGATATTTAAAACACCGTATTATAAATAGGACAGACTAAAGAGACATAAGAGGAGGAAAGGTTCCTAATCTTCACTCAAACTGGTAAAAGGACAACATGTGACATGTTAGTTATATATACTGTAATACCAAGAACAACCACTTAAAAAGCTGTACAAAGAGATAGACTAATGAACACTAAAGATAAATCAGAATGGAATTCTAAAAATGTTCAAGTGAACCACAGGAAGGCAAGAGAAAGAAAACATACAAATGAAAAGCAGAGAGAATAAAGAGGAAATAAAAAATAAAATGTCAGACTTAAGTCCTAATATATCAATAATTACATTAAATGTAAATGGTTTAAATATACCAATTAAAAGACAGAGGTTGGCAGAGTGGACTAAAAACTATGACCCAACTCTTTGCTATTTAAAAGAGGCACTCTTGAAAAAATAACAGTACAGGAAGACTGAAAACAAAAAGATGGAAAAATATATATCATGCAAACATTAATCAAAGGAAAGCAGGAGTGCTTATATTAATATAAGGTAGATTTCAGAGCAAAGAAAATTACCAGAGACAGAGAGGGACACTATATAATAATAAAAAGTCAGTCCACCATAGCAATCCTAAATATGCATGAACCAAGCTACAGAACTACAAAATACATGAAGCAAAAACTGATAACCAAAAGATGAAATGAACAAATCCATAATCATAGTTGGAAACTTTAACATCAACAATAGATAAAACAACTAGGCATATAATCAGTAAAATTAGAGAACTCAGTGATACAATCAACCAACAGGATTCAACAGATAATTATAGAGCACTCCACCCAACAACAGCAGAAGATACACACTTTTCATGTGCCTGTGGAATATACACTAGGATTCGCCATATCCTGAGTCATAAAAAAATACCTCAACAAATTGGAAATAAACGAAGGTATAAAGAGTGTGCTTCCAAACATAGTGGAATCAAACTAGAAATCAATAATAGAAAGAAAACTGCCAAACACCAATTGAAAACTAAGCAACATACTACTAAATAATCCATGAGTTAAAGAGGAATTCATGTAAAAGTCAAAAATTATATTGAACTAAAATGAAAATGCAATATGTGCTTAATCTGTGGGGCACAACTAAGGCAACATTGAGAGGGAAATTTATATCACTAAATCCATACAATTCATACATTAGAAAAGAGGAAATGTCTCAAATCAATAGTCTAAGCTCCCAGCTCGAGAACCTAGAAAAAGAAGAGCAAAATAAGCCCAAAGTAAGCAAAGGGAAGGAAATAAGCAGAAAGTAATAAAACTGAAAACAGAAAAACAATAGAGAAAATCAACAAAATTAAAAGTTGCTTTTATAGAAAGATCAATAAAATTGGCAAACTGCTAGCAAGACTGAAAAAGAAAGAAAAGTAGAAGACACAAATGATCAATATCTGTAATAAAATATCAGAGAGGACATCACTACAAACCCTGAAGACATCAAAAGAATAATAAGAGAACACTATTTGCTAATTTAGACGAAATAGACTAGTTCCTCCAAAACCACAATCTACCAAAACTCACCCAAGATGAAATAGATAATTTGAGTAATCCTTTAATTCTTAAGGATATTGAGTTTCTAATTTTAAAAGTCCCAGAGGAAGATATTTCTAGGCCCAGATGCTTTCCCTGGAAAATTCCACCAAATGTTTAAAGAAGAATTAACACCAATTCTATACAATCTCTTCCAGAAATTAAAAGAGGAAGGAACACTGTAATTGATTTTAATGAAACCAGTGTTACCCTGATACCAAAACCAGTCAAAGACAGGCCAAAAAGCAAACAAACCAATATCCCTCATGACTATAAATGCAAAAATCCTTAACAAATATTAGCTAATAAAGTTAGCTCTATAATATATAAAAAGAATTGTATACCATAACCAAGTGTGGTTTATATACACTTGAAATGCAAGGCTGGTTCAATATTTAAAATCTATCATGTAATCCACCACATTAACAGACTAAAGAAGAAAAACTGCACGACCATAGAAGCTGATGCAGAAAATTCATTTGACAAAATTCAACACTCACTTAAAATTTTTTTTATATCTCATAAAAATAGGAATAGAGTGGAACTTCCTGAACTAGATAAACAGTGTCTATGAAATCCTACAGGAAACATCATATTTAATGGTGAGAAACTGATACTTTCCGCTAAGATTGGTGACAAGGCAAGGATGTCTGTTCTTACCACTCTTATTCAACATAGTGCTGGAGGTCCAACCAGCGCAATAAGGTAAGAAAAAGAGATAAAAGGCATACAGTTAGGAAGAGAGAAAATGAAATTGCAGATGACATGATTGTCTATGCAGAAAATTCCAAGGACTCTACAAAAAAAAAAAAAAAGTTCAACAAAGAATTTCAACAAAGTTGCAGGATATAAAACGAACATATGAAAATCAATTGTATTTCTTCTTGCTACTTATGAACACATGGACACAAATGTCAAATACAATAGCATTTACTGTTGTTCAAAAAACATGAAATTCTTAGGTATAAGTCTAATAAAACAGAGGATCTGTATGTAGAACAGAACAAAACACTAATGAAAGAAATCAGAGAATATCTAAAGATGCAAACATCCAGTCCCTGGCACTCTTGCACATGTGTTCCAGAAGGCCTGCAGGAAATGTTCAGAACAGCATCGATGGAACAGCAAAAGTACCAAAACAGCCAATGTCTATAGGCAGTAGAATTGGTTCATGAACTGTGGTATATGCAGAGCTGGTAAGTAAACTACAGTGATATGCGTCATGGCTGTTCATCTCAGAAACTTCACGTTAAGTAAAAGAAACAAGTCCCATAAGGACACTCAGAGTGAGAGTCCACTTATATAAAGCCCAGACACTGGCAGTACTAAACAATGTGTTGTGTGGAGATGCATAGATACATACACATGTTGTAAAACTATAAAGAAAATCAAGGCAACCTTTATAAAAATTCAGGATCACGATTACCTCTAGGAGAAAGGAAGTGTGATGCGATTGGTTAGGGGCACACGGAGGTTTCAAACAGATCAGTGAGGTTCTCGTTCTAAGTTTAGGTGGAGGATACCCAGGTGTTCATTTTACTAGTATTCTTTAGAATATACTTAGATATTGCACAGACTTTTGTATACTTTTTTGGTTTTCTATCACTCTTAGGAACATCTTTTATGCATGTGACTTCACACAGTGTATTTCATGCAACAGAGTATATCAAAAACATTCTTTTTCTTCTTGGTAAGTGTTTTTGTGTGCACACATAGCATAACATGTACCATCTTCACCAGTTTTAAATGTACATTTCAGTGGTATTAAATATATTCACATTTTTGTGCAAGGATCACCACCATATATCCCCATAACTCTGAAAAAGAGTTTTCACTCTGAAAAAAAGTTTTTCATCTTGTAAAACTGTAAGTCTATACTCATTGAACAGTAACTCCCCATTCTCCCCTCCTCTGGCCCCTGGCAACCACCATTCTACTTTCTGTCTCTATGATTTTGACTAAGTATCTCATAGGCGTGGAGTCATATAGCATTTGTCCTCCTGTGAATGGCTTATTTCATTTTGAATAATGTCCTCAAGCTTCACTCATGTTGTAGCATATTGCAACATTTCCTTCTTTTTGAGGCTGAATAGTCTGCCATTGTGTGTATAGAGCACATTTTGCTTACTCATTCATCCACTGATGGACACTTGACTGTTTCTATGCTGTTGTAAATAACACTGCTATGAATATGGATGTGCAAGTATCTCTTCAAGACCATGCTTCCAATTCTTTTGAGTATATACCCAAAAGTGGAATTGCTGGATCATATAATAATTCTACTTTTAATTTTTTTGAGAAACCACCATACTGTTCTCCACAGTGACTGTACCATTTTATATTCCCACCAGCCATGTACCAGTGTTCCAATTTCTCCACATCCTTGCCAACACTTGTATTTCCTTTTGTGTATATACTAGAGTTATTTTCTTTGTGGTTGCCACAGAGATTTCATTTAACAACCTAAAGTTACGTACATTGTGTGCCCCAAAACATAAAGTAATCATTCTTTTAAATGCGTTAGGCTCTTAAATTATGTAAAAAATAAGATTTGGAGTTACAAACAAAAGTTATAGTAATATTAGCTTTTACACTGATAACTGGTTTTCTTAAATGTATTAGTCTCTTACATCATTGTAGAAAACAAAAAGTGCAATTACAAGCCATTGTTTCAATAATATTAGCTTTTAGAATTGCCCATATATTTACCTCTATTGAGATCTTTATTTCTTCATATGGCTTTGAGGTCTGGTCTAGCATCCTTTTGTGTCACCCTGCAGGATTCCCTTGAGCATTTCTTGCACAGCAGGTATAGTGGTAACAAGCTCCCTCAGCTTTTGTTTATCTGAGAATGTCTTAATTTCTTCCTCACTTTTGAAGGATAGTTTTGCCAGATACAGGATTCTTGGCTGACAGGTTTTTTTTTCTTTCAGCACTTTGAATATATCTGCCCATCATATCTGGTCTCTAAAGGTTTGATGAAAAATATGATGATTACCTTATTGAGGATCCCTTGTATGTGATGATTCACTTCTCTCTTGCTGTTCCCTAGATTCTGGCTTTGTCTTTGTCTTTTGAAAGTTTCATTAAAAGATGTCTCCGTGTGGGTCTCTTTGAGTTCATCTTACTTGAAAATCGTTGACCTTCTTGGATGCTTATATTCATGTCTTTCATCAAATTTGGGAAGTTAGCCATTATTTCTCTCTGCCCCTTTCTCTCTCCCACAAGTCCCTTAGGCCTGTTAGCTCTTTTTTCTTTCTGTTCCTCTCTTTATTGATATTCCCATTTTGTTAACACATTGTTTTCTTGACTTTATCCACATCTTTTTTTAGTTCTTTGAGCATATTTAACAGTTGTTTTAAAGTCATCATCTAATATATCTGCTATTAGGTCTTTTTCAGAGACAGTTTCTGCTGAACTTTTTTCTTTGAATGGGCCATACTTTTCTTTGTATGTCTTTTGTTTTTTAACTGAACAATGGACATTTCAATTTAACAATGTGGTAACTCTGGGGCTTCCCTGGTGGCACAGTGGTTAAGAATCCACCTGCCAACGGAGGGGACACGGGTTCGAGCCCTGGTCCAGGACGATGCCGCAGAGCAACTAAGCCCATGCACCACAACTACCGAGCCGGTGCTCTAGAGCCCGTGAGCCACGACTACTGAGTCCACACAGCACAACTACTGAAGTCCACACGCCTAGAGCCTGTGCTCTGCAACAAGAGAAGCCACCGCAATGAGAAGCCTGCACACAGCAAGGAAGAGTAGACCCCGCTCGCTGCAACTGGAGAAAGCCCGCACGCAGCGACGAAGACCCAACACAGCCAAAAATAGTAATAATAACAATGTGGTAACTCTGGAAATCAGGCTTCCCCCTTTCCCCAAAGTTTGCTGGATTTTGTTACTGTTTTTGTTTACGGTTTTTGCTTCTCCGATTGTCGTATGCTGTCTCTGTGCTAAGGACCAGCCTAAGGCATAAACTTAATGCCTTCTTATGTTTCTTCTGAAACTTTCCCCAGGTATTTATGGGCACTTTCTATTTTTCCCTGTATATGCAGTCATTTTTTAATGTCCTAGTCTCTAATGTCAGGCTCCCAAAAGAGGGGAAAGCAAAACATAAAGGGGGAAGACAGGAGTGGGCCTTTTAAATCCCCTGGCAGTCACTTCAGCCTGAGGGGGAGGGGTTGCAATAATGGGGGAGGTGCTACGACCGTAGATGTGCTCCTCCTTGTCTGCACCTCTGTGACCAGAAGCAGCAATCAGTGATCAGAGCACAAATCCCAGTATTTGTAGGACAGGGTCCTTTTGGCCCACCCCGGCTCCCACGGTCTGTATGCACAGCTGTCTGCCAGGGGCTGGGGGCGGCTGGTAGGTGTCTGCTCCTGTGGTAAGAGCTGACATTGACCAAAATGGACCACAATTTATGAGCCAAGCTTTCAACAGACCCCAGAGTTCCAAGACGGTTACATCAGACCGACTCTGCCAGTGCCACTGTTATCCGGGTGGGAAGACAGAAGATTTCTGCTGTCCTACTCTGCCATCTTCCCAGAATCCTCTGAAAAGGCAGTCTTTTAGTGAAATAACACTGCATTTACTCATATGTACAACTAGTATTCTTAGAAACATCTTTTGCACCTGTTCTTTTACAGAGAACGTTAAATACGGCACGTGTAGTGAACACATCCTTTCCCTGAAATAACACCATCCAGGTGCAGTAAGATCCTACCACCCTCAGCAAAATATTCTCGTTGCTGTGGCTCGGCGGGTATAACAGCTCTGTCACGCAAGAGGGATACGTTCCAGGGATCTGCTCTGAACATAGTGCCAAGTTAATAATGTAGTTTGTGCACTTTAAAATACGTTAAGAGGAGAAATCTCATGTGAAGTGTCCTTACCACACACACAGAAAACCCACAAGGAAAGTTTAGCAAAAGAAATCGTGCAGCATGCAGTGGAGCAATGCCTCAAACTTCTGAGGGAAATGAAGTGTGAAGTTTGACGCCATAGGCTTAGCCCCAGCAAGGCCATACGTTCTCCAGTCTGTGTTCATCCAAGGGATTCAGTAGGTCTTCAGTAGACTGAAAAATCTACTTAGTGGTGAAATTTAGTTAAACAAGAAAAAATCAAAATTACTAACTCAAAATGCAATCTTTGAAAAAGTCACTAGATGAAACAAAACTCTAATTTGAATGCAGTCAAAGAGAGTATTTGACATTTGGAAGATGTCACTGAAGCATTCACCCAAAACTCAACATTGAGTGACAGTCTTTTATATAAAAGAACAATTCAAAGGTAAGGATAAATTTTAATGTCTCATAGACATTCTAAAAGGAAAAAAGGAATAAGAGTTACAGAGAGACAGCATTTGAAAAGACGCTTCTAGAACAGAAGAAAGATATTTGTCCTGGGAACAAATGCGCACTTCATACACTGAGCAGGGTAATTAGTGATAATCCACACCGGGACACAATATAAGGTAACTATGACATCAAAGGCAAAAAGAACATCTTAAAGCCTTCCAAAGAGAAAGGCATATTACCACAGAGGAACTACTTCTACCAGACTTCTCATCAGCCAGAACAAATGAGAAAGGGGGATGGAATAACATCTAGAACGTGCTTAGAGAAAATATCTGTTGGCTAAAAGATTTATACTATCGCTTAAGAATCAGGGAAAAATAAAGGCATTTTAGACCTTCAAAGACAAGGAACTGAGCAACCACAGATCCTCACTGAAAAGAAGTTAAAGGAGTTCTTCGGCCAAATGATAACTAAACTTAGAGGGAACACACAGGATATAAGAAACAACTCAGTGCAGGAGATTGATTTTTAAGTCATTTATTTAAGCTTTTAAAAAATATTTTATAAAATAGCTTTTACGCTTCAAAAAAAAAAATACCCAAATAATAACAATTTGGAAGGAGGGATCAGTGATAATTACAACTTGTTATTTGGGAGAAAAGGAGAGACATACTGAATAAATTTCTATAAAAACTTCATCAGAAAGATAAAGGCTCAAAGGAACTAGTTATGTTTTTGATTTAAGAAGATAGAGAATAGAGTGAACCTAAGGAAAGTAGGAGGAAGGAAATATTAAAGAACATAAAGTAACAAAATTGAAAATAAGTGATCGGTAAGACAAGAAAGGCATTAAGTTGTTCTTCGCAGACTATAGATAAGAGCCTAGCAAGATGAGGCCAAGAAAAAAGAGACACAGATTACATACTTGGAATGAAAAGGGGAGGATAATTACAATAGAGAAGACACTTTTCAAATTACAAGAGAATCCTATGAACAACTGCATACTGATAACTTTTAAAACCTCTATAAAATTAATAGTAATTTTAGCAATATAGATTGTCAAAAATTAAACCAAGATGAAGTCAAAAGCTAAATGAACCTATAATCATTAAACAAAATAAAAATTCATTCAAAACTCTACCTTTGCCCGAAGTTTCCAAGACACTTATCATTCCCCTGTTTTCAACTGGAAAATATACGACATGCATGGAAGCTGAGGAAGGGGCCATCATCTTCCTGTAGATGTGCCCGACCCGTAACACACGTGCAAAGACCCTCAGTGGCCCCGTCTTGCCTATCAACACTGACCCCGAATGCACCGTTTGACGCAGGCTGATCTGAACACAAGACGGGAGTGTGCGAATCTTCTTGTTCACAACCTTCACACTCTCCTGGGGCCATGGCACACAGGCTGGTCGCGGTGCTGATTACCTAACTGTATCTGCAAACTTGGAGAAAGCCTCAGTCAGGTTTTGCTGCCGTGGTGGTAACTGCTCTGTGCTCCTGGCATCCACGCCCCCGAAGGCAAAGCACAGAGCAGATGCCAGCTCCCGGGGGAAAGGTTTGGGCTGCCGACGTGGACTCATGCTAGGGTAGAGCCTGGATGACCAGCCACCACCTCAGAGAAAGTGCCGGTGGCAGCGGGTTAGAACCCAGAAGCTCGCTCAGCCTGCTGTGGGGCCGCAGGCACGCGGACGGCCAGCGGAACCAACACCCTGCTGAACACACATCTGGCGGATGGGAATGTCCTTTACGGACTTTTAAACTTTCTCCCTGGTGCACTAGAGTCTAATATCACACTCACCCAATGTGACCTCCGAGACGGATGACAATGGTACCAACGGAAGACGGAACAACCCGAGACCCTGCTCACGAGGAGCCACACAGACCCCAAGGGTGGGCTGGTCAAGCCAAGCTGCCCGGCAGGGGTCACAAGCACGGCCATCGCCTTCCTGAAGCCCCTGGGGGAGCGGCTGGGGAGGGGCCTGGGGTGTGTGCTGAGCCCTCCCGCGAGGCCCAGGGCAGTGACCTCCTCTACCTCCTTTCCTGGCTTCAGCCCAGGCCGCTCTACGCCCCGGTCTTCAGCCACCCCTGCCCCGGCTCACCTCACCCTGCCCTCTTCCGAGCTACGGACAAGGAAGACGCCTGGTCCTGGAGGCACCTTTACCTCTTCCCACCCTGGGCTCTGCAGCTTCTCTCCCCGCGCCTTCAAAGCCCTCTTTGACCCGCGCGCGGTCTCCTTCGCCAGCATCCCTCTAAAAGACGATACAGCGCTGCCGAATCTCCTCCTGCAGCGCCCGGAAGGGCGGCCTCCCCCAGAGCCTCCCGAAGCCAGGAGGCCCCCAATTCAGAAGAGCCCTGTCCTACTTGTGAAGACGGATGAAGCACCCGCAGGCAGGCATCCTCAAACAGAACACGGGCAAAACCGTCTCTTAGAGCAAAGGAAGAGATCGGGGAGACAGTTTAAACTATGGCTCTTTCCACCAGCTTAGGGCAAGACAAAATCAACTTTAAGCTCCACTTGGCTCAGCTATGCAGACTTGCTTCATCCCAGATGGTAGCCACCAGCCATATATGGGTTCACATCTGAATTCATTAAAGTGAAATCAGATTTTAGAAGCCAGCTCCTCATCCTCACCAGCCACAGTTCAAATGCCCAGTGTCACATGTGACCAGTGGCTACTGCGTTGGACAGTCTAGAGATTCCTCCCCGACAAAGCCAGCCTCAGGCAGGAGCTGGGGGAGAACACAAGGCTGGGCGCCCGGTGCCTCCTTTGCCCTTACAGGCACGCGCAGGGAGCGCTCGCCTCTCACGCCCGAACCCTCCCCCACCGCTTGGGAAGCGGTGGCGTAAGTTCACGTCGTCCCACGAAGCGTGAATTCGGTAACTCGGTGTCCGGTCGCGCTCAGGCCAGCTTCTCCCCACCCGCGGAGGGGTTGTTCTCAGGCGCGGGTGGGGGTCACCCAGCTTAAGGCAGTAGCGGCAGGGAGCCCACGGGAAACCGCCCGGGGAAATGAGAGGGCCGCAGGCAGAATCCGCCTCGGTGAGGGTGCGCGGCAGCCCCGCCCGCTTTTTTTTTTTTTTTTTTTTTTTTTTTTTTTTTTTTTTTTTTTGCGGTACACGGGCCTCTCACTGTTGTGGCCTCTCCCGTTGCGGAGCACAGGCTCCGGACGCGCAGGCCCAGCGGCCATGGCTCACGGGTCCAGCCGCTCCGCGGCATGTGGGATCCTCCCGGACCGGGGCACGAACCCGTGTCCCCTGCATCGGCAGGCGGACTCTCAACCACTGCGCCACCAGGGAAGCCCTCCCCGCCCGCTTTTACTTCGGATTCAGAGATGACAACGTGAAGAAATGCCGCAGGATGAGTAGGTCACACTCTTGGGTATAATCTTTTGCATTTTAAAATGCCATTAAAGGGCCTCCCTGGTGGCGCAGTGGTTGAGAGTCCGCCTGCCGATGCAGGGGACACGGGTTCGTTCCCCGGTCCGGGAAGATCCCACATGCCGTGGAGTGGCTGGGCCCGTGAGCCATGGCCCGTGGGCCTGCGTGTCCGGAGCCTGTGCTCCGTCCGCAACGGGAGAAGCCACAACAATGAGAGACCCGCGTACCGCAAAAAAAAATAATTAAATAAAGTAATTAATTAAATAAAATGCCTCAAAGTTTTAACAATCACCATCTTTTTTATTGACAAATTCTCCCTTAGCACCAATCAAGTAGCAAGAGAAGGAACTGTTTCAGTTTAACTCTCATTTTTAAAGATTTACTTCTTGCACGATGGTTAGATTTCACAACTCGCAAAATCCAACCGCTGGAAGCTGCCTGGTGTCCCACAAATCACAAAATGAAGATACAGACGATTTAGCCCCGAACTCATGTAAGTCTCCGTGTGTGAGCGGGTGTGTGTGAGCGGGTGTGTGTGAGCAGGTGTGACCGGGCTGGGAGTGAGGAGACATGCGTGTGCTCTGTCTAATTGGAGACCTAATTGTGCCAGGTGGGTCCTCTTTCCTCCCCCTCTGCTGGCTGCAGTAACACACTTTTCTTCTTCCACCCTGAGGTCTGGGTCTGCACTGTCCCCATGGACAGCCGTGCGGCCAGGGCCAGAGCCGGGAGGCAGTTGAAGGGCTGCAGCGATGCCGTTCGCATGGCCTCTGCACGAGTGGCTAATGGCACTTACTGTGGGTTTTATGATTTGGGGGATAAGCTGATGGGACGGCATGGCTCCCCATCCTGCCTTCCTGCTCCCAGGTGGAGAGGAAAACCCCGTCCCCCATCCCGGGGCTGCCCGGGGAGCCCTGAGCCGAGTGGCCTCACGGGGCGCAGTGCAAGGAGCAGAGGGCAGGCTGCCTGCGGGGCGCTGAGGCCCGGGCTGGGCTCACGGGGGGCTGGGGGCACTCACAGACTGGGGAGGCGGCAGGCACCCAGCACGAGCGCATCCTGCGAGCACGCACTCCGTGGCAGAGGCCACGTGTCACGCGGCACAGCCCTGGGAGCTGGCTCTGGGACCGCTGGTGGCAGCCGCCTGATTCTACAACAAGGAAAGTGAATCGTGGTGTTGAGAAGGTCCTCATCTCAGGCTGTAAACATCCGGCAGTGGAGTCAGAATTGGTGGCCCGGCAGCTCTGAGACACAGACTCATCTGGGATTTTAAAAATTTCAACCAAAGAAAGTCACTGCCTATTTATTTGGCTTTTCTGTGTGGCTGAGCTCTCAGCTAATGAGACAGGTTGGCAAGTCCCCCTTCTTGGGAGCAGCGGCTCTCCTGGGAGAGCTTGGAATTGGGAGATGGACTCAGATAACCCCTAATGCATCCCGCTCCCTAAGTCTCCCCTTGATTCCCTCCGGGGTCAGGAGACTAGCGTTCCTGACCTACATATTTTCAGGTAGACTCTATAGAGGTAGCTCCCGGTTTCCTTCCCAGACCCCGTTCTCCAGTTTCATCTGCCGGCCTCCCTCTCTTGTGTCGGGGCAGGGGAGGGTTCAGCTTTCCCCGTGTGCGCCCTTCCCCCGGGGATGTCTGGTCCACACGCCAGTCCCTGGTGGCAGATCTGGTCCTCGCTTCTGTAACAGGAGCTCAGTTGTTACCGACATCGGAATCAGACAGATCACTTTTTCCAGAGAATCTTGGGCCACAATGAAAACAAAGCAAAATAAACCCACATCATCCTCCATCTGGGTTTCCTTTGGCTTTTGTTCATGGTAGGAATGTGGAAACACTGAAATTCAGTCTCTCCCCTGGAGATGCGGGATTTCGTTAACATTTGGGGAAAACTGAGAGAGGGGCCCGCGCCAGCGACCTGACCACTCCAGGCATCGGGTCCCCAGAGGGCAGGCGACGGCTGGTCCCTGTGATGCAGGGAAGGGGCTGAGCTCCTGCACACACCTCGCGGGGTCGCAGGTGTGAAGAGCCTGGACCCTGGGGGAGAGTCCTGACCTTGTGCCCCCTCAGAGACTCCGTGGATCGGATGGCCCTTCGAATCCTGTGTGAGAGCCACTCCTCACTGCAGGGCCTGCGGCGTCCTGGCCTCAGGGTTCGGCCACTGCGCAGGTCTGTGTTAGCGCCTAAGGGTAGATTTGCACCCGAGCAGGAAAGTGCCAAGTGTGTGACCCACTCGCCAAGGACGCCAAGGTGTCCTGGGTGCCCGGTGTGGGCGGGGGAACAGGGACGATTCTGCCCAGGGATGCAGGACACGGAGCAGAGCTGTATCCTCCTAGCCGCTGGCTCAGTACCTGCCCTGCCGTTACTTTGTTTCAGGCTTGTATCATCTTCACCCTACCAGGAGGCTCCGTGCTAAAGAAAGTGATTTTAGCTGCAATGTCCTTGCTCTCGTGAGATCTTGAAGCCTGTGAACTTAGGGAAGGAGCTCGGGGCAGGATGTTTAGAACAGACTCTGGGTCCACGAGGACCATGGAGGACTTAGTGCTCGGGTTCTAGAGCCAGATCACCTGGCTTTGAATCCCAGATCTGCCGCACACAGGCTGGCTGACTAGAGCATTTATCCAGCCTTCTCGAGCCTTGGTTACTCCTCTCCAGATGGATGTGTCGGTTCCTCCTTCGTGGAGTTGCTGTGAAGACTGAACGGCCGCCGTCTGCAAAGGGCCTGGAAGAGCACGTACTCCCTAAGGCCAAGCACTCCCAAAGGTCCTTTGAAGCAAGATGCCGTGAGGCCCTTCCTCTTAGGGAACTAGCTGTGGGCGGCATGTGGGCAGGGAAGGGGGGCCGTGTGGAAACCCCTGTGGCTGGGGAGGCTCAGGGCAGGTGGCGTTCCTGTAGGCTGACGGGCACACCTTATCACGGCTCCCTCGGGCTCCCTGAGCAGGGTCCTGGGGGGCGTGAGGGTGAACCTCCAGAGGCCTAAAATTTTCCACAGGCTCCAGCAGCGATCTGGAGAGGTGGAAAACTGTGATCCCAGCTGTGTTGTTTCAGCTCGAGGGCTTTTTGGTGGGACAACCAGGGCCCCGGCACTCCTGAACAGGGCACACAGGACCACTGAGCCCAGGGGCGAGCGTCAGACGCCTGTGACCACTCTCGGGCCCGGGCAGCGGGCAGCTGGCAGCACGGCTTGTCCGCTCGCCTTTCTGAGGACGCCAGCTTGCCGACACCGCCGTTTTGCAGTCGCACAACCAGCGGTTCCTGGAAGCAGAGCGACAGCGGCCCCGGGGGGTGCTGTGACGGACAGTTCCTGGACGGCCCTGTGCTGAGGGCGGGCACTCTGGAAACAGGCAGCCCAGCCTGGGCAGGAGGGCCCTCGGGGAGGTGCTGGGGATAGGATTCACAGGCTCTCGGGGGCATCTCCTCCCCTGTGGCCCTCCAGCCCACCCACGACTGTGTCCTCTGTCCCCCACCTCAGGGGCTTCTGACTGCGCTAACGTTTTAAAATCAACGTGAAATTTACTTTGCAAGGCTAAGACAAGACACAAACCCAATCTCTCTTTGTACGAGCCACCACCGTCCCTCAGACGCTGAGCCTCCATCACCGCCCCGAGCTCATGTGAGCTGTGACCTTTGACCTCACAGCAAGTCAACAATATTGCCTCTACTGCTGTTGAGGCCTGTGGCTTGGCACCTGTGTGCCCAAAGTCTCCAGGCCAATAAACAGAACAGGTGAGCTGGTCCTGCAGCATGGCTCTGCCCACACGGCCGCGCACACGGCTCCATGTCGGGAAAGGGCCCGACCAAGAGCATCTCGACTGAAAGAAGGGTGAGCTTAATGAGTTAGTGCACACACCGGAGGTGGATGTAAGCAGCCTGGCACCACGGCAGAGCCTGGAGCCAGGCTGCACCTAGCACGCCACAAACGGGGCCCTCTCTGCGGCCAGACTGTTGGGCGTCAGTGTGGTCCCAGCTCCTACCTCTCCGCCCGACCGTTCACACGCCCCCGCCAGAATCCTCTGTCCTACCTTCCACTGCTGGGCGTGCACCGCCGCCGGGTTACTCTCAGCGCCTCCTGCCTGGCCAGGCCTCACCCTTCACTCAGCTCCAGCCTCACTTCCGTGGGGAAGCCTTCACTGGCCTCCTAGCAAGGTCACAGCAGGGTCATCGCAGGGTCGCGAGCCTCTCTTTTGGAGCATTTCCCACAGTTTACTTTGCATATTCTTAAGTAATTATTTGACGAGTGTCTGCCTCTCCCAGTAGAGTATAACCTCCATTCGGCGGAGGCTGTGTCTGGGTTTGCTGCCCACTGCACAGCAGCGGCTTGCAGGGTTAAGTACTTAATGAACACTTGTAGATAAAGGCCTTGCGGCCCAGGGGATGGAGGCAATGGTGGATCCATTGGTTGGAAACTCACTGCTTGGGAGGGAAGGAGTCTGATCTTGGCTTCAGACCAGTTGGGTTGGGGGCAACACAGGTGAAAATGCCCTCTGAGTGGCACAAGCTCAAGAAAGAGGTGCAGGTGAGACGTCCCTGGGGGACGTCACCATGGAGGTTGTACGTGGACTCCCAAAAGGAGGGAAGACTGGAGACATAGCCATGTGGGGGAGGGATGGGGGGAAGAGGCCAGGCTGGGGGCCACCGGTGAAGAGGACACAGCAATCCAGTCTGGCAGAGATTCGAACGGCAGGACCCTGGGAGACAGAAGGGATGCCACGGAGGCAGGGGACAGCGGAGTATTCAGCGTCAAGAAGTCCAAGGACACTGGATGGGGCGGAGCCCACTCCTGAGCTCACATACGGGATTTGTTATTTTGTTTCAAAACTAGATTCCTCACGTATAATAATCTGTATAATAATCTCCTCCTCACTTGTAAGCGTTCTCTGCAGGTTTTCAGAAAAACACAGCTTTGAGAATCGTAGCATCTGGACTTGCAGGTCAGGAACAGAAAGGAGTCCGGTGGGTGGGTGGCGCTCCTGAGGAGGGTACAGCCCAGGACCGCCAGGCAGGGTCTACACCTGAAACTCACCAGTCACACCCTGCAGGGCAGCGCGTCGTGGGTTTGTTGGGACCGTCCTGTGAACAGAGGCCCCAACCGGCAGCC